>NC_137897.1:74686075-75034369 GCF_963455335.1 Martes martes
AGAAACAGAACATACATTCTTCTCTAGTGCACATGGCACATTCTCTAGAATAGATAACATCCTTGGTCATAAATCAGGTCTCAACCAGTATCAAAAGATTGGGATCATTCCCTGCATATTTACAGACCACAATGCTCTGAAGCTACAACTCAATCACAAGAGGAAATTTGGAAAGAACCCAAATACATGGAGACTAAAGAGCATCCTTTTAAAGAATGAATGGGTCAACCAGGAAATTAAGGAAGAATTGAAAAAAATTCATGGAAACATATGAAAATGAAAACACAACCTTTCAAAATCTGTGGGACACAGCAAAGGCAGTCATGAGAGGAAAATACATAGTGATACAAGCCTTTCTCAAGAAACAGGAAAGGTCTCAAATGCACAACCTAACCCTACATTTAAAGGAGCTGGAGAAAGAACAACAAAGAAAGCCTAAACCCAGCAGGAGAAGAGAAATCATAAAGAGCAGAGCAGAAATCAATGAACTAGAAACCAAAAAATCAATAGAACAAATCAATGAAACTAGGAGCTGGTTCTTTGAAAGAAATAATAAGACTGATAAACCCCTGGCCCGACTTATCAAAAAGAAAAGAGAAAGGACCCAAATAAATAAAATCATGATCGAAAGGGAAACATCACAACCAATACCAAAGAAATGTAAACAATTACAAGAACATATTATGAGCAACTATACACAAGCAAATTTGACAATCTGGAAGAAATAGATGCATTCATAGAGACATATAAACTACCACAACTGAACCAGGAAGAAATTAAAAACCTCAACAGACCCATAACCAGTAAGGAGATTGAAGCAGTCATCAAAAATCTCCAAACAAACAAAAGCCCAGGGCCAGACGGCTTCCCAGGGGAGTTCTACCAAACATTTAAAGGAGAATTAATTCCTATTCTCCTGAAACTGTTCCAAAAAATAGAAATGGAAGGAAAACTTTCAAACTCATTTTATGAGGCCAGCATCACCGTGATCCCAAAACTAGACAGGGATCCCATCAAAAAAGAGGATTACAGACCAATATCCTTGATGAACACAGATGCAAAAATTCTCACCAAAATACTAGTCAATAGGATCCAACAGTCCATTAAAAGGATTATTCACCACGACCAAGTGGGATTTATTCCAGTGCTGCAAAGTTGGTTCAACATCCACAAATCAATCAATGTGATACAATATATTAATAAAAGAAAGAACAAGCACCATATGATACTCTGAATAGATGCTGAAAAAGCATTTGACAAAGTACAGCATCCCTTCCTGATCAAAACTCTTCAAAGTGTAGGTATAGAGGGTACATTCCTCAATATCATCAAAGCCATCTATGAAAAACCCACTGCAAATATCATTCTCAATGGAGAAAAACTGAAAGCTTTTCTGCTAAGGTCAGGAACACAGCAGGGATGTCCATTATCACCACTGCTACTCAACATAGTACTAGAAGTCCTAGCTTCAGCAATCAGACAAGAAAAAGAATTTAAAAGCACCCAAATCGGCAAGGAAGAAGTCAAACTATCACTCTTTGCAGATGATATGATACTATATGTGGAAAACCCAAAGGACTCCACTCCAAATCGACTAGAACTTGTATAGGAATTCAGTAAAGTGTCAGGATATAAAATCAATGCATAGAAATCAGTTGCATTTCTTTACACCAATAAGACAGAAGAAAGAGAAATTAAAGAAATTAAGAAGTCAATCAATTTATAATTGTACCCAAAACCATACAATACCTAGGAATAAACCTAACCAAAGAGGCAAAGAATCTATACTCAGAAAACTATTAAGTGCTCATAAAGAAATTGAGGAAGACACAAAGAAATTGAAAAACGTTCCATGCTCATGGATTGGAAGAACAAATATTGTGAAAAAGTCTATGCTACCTAAAGCAATCTACACATTTAATGCAATCCCATCCATTTTTTTCAAAGAAATGGAATGAATAATCCTAAAATTTATATGGAACCAGAAAAGACCTTCAATAGCCAGAGGGATATTGAAAAAGAAAGCAAATGTTGGTGGCGTCAATATTCCAGACTTCAAGCTCTATTACAAAGCTGTCATCATCAAGACAGTATGGTACTGGCACAAAAACAGACACATAGATCAATGGAACAGAATAGAGAACCCAGAAATAGATCCTCAACTCTATGGTCAACTAATCTTTGACAAAGCAGGAAAGAATGTCCAATGGAAAAAAGACCGTCTCTTCTACAAATGATGTTGGGGAAAATGGACAGCCACATGCAGAAAAATGAAACTGGACCATTTCCTTACACCACACATGAAAATAGACTCAAATGGATGAAGGACCTCAATGTGAGAAAGGAATCCATCAAAATCCTTGAGGAGAACACAAGCAGCAACCTCTTCGACCTCAGCTACAGCAACTTCTTCCTAGGAACATCGCCAAAGGCAACAGAAACAAGGGCAAAAATGAACCATTGGGATTTCATCAAGATCAAAAGCTTTTGCACAGCAAAGGGAACAGTCAACAAAACCTAAAGACAACTGACAGAATGGGAGAAGATATTTGCAAATGACATATCAGATAAAGGGCTAGTATCCAAAATCTATAAAGAACTTATCAAACTCAACACCCAAAGAACATATAATCCAATCAAGAAATGGGCAGAGGACATGAACAGACATTTCTGTAAAGAAGACATCCAGATGGCCAACAGACACATGAAAAAAATGCTCCACATCACTCAACATCCAGGAAATACAAATCAAAACCACAATGAGATACCACCTCACACCAGTCAGAATGGCTAAAATTAAAAAGTCAGGAAATGACAGATGCTGGTGAGGATGCAGAGAAAGGGGAACCCTCCACACTGCTGGTGGGACTGCAAGCTGGTGGAACCACTCTGGAAAACAGCATGGAGGTTCGTCAAAAAGTTGAAAATAGGTCATACCCTATGACCCAGCAATTGCACTACCGGGTATTTACCCTAAAGATACAAATGTAGTGATCCGAAGGGGCACAAGCTCCCGAATGTTTATAGCAGCAATGTCCACAATAGCAAACTATGAAAAGAACGTAGATGTCCATCAACAGATGAATGGATAAAGAAGAAGTGGTATATATATATATAATGGAATACTATGCAGCCATCAAAAGAAACCAAATCTTGCCATTTGCGACGACGTGTATGGAACTAGAAGGTATTATATTAGTGAAATATGTCAATCAGAAAAAGGCAATTTTTATATGTTCTCCCTGATATGAGGAAGTTGAGAGGCAATGTGGGGCGTTTGGGTGGTAGGAAAAGAATAAATGAAACAAGATGGGGTCGGGAGGGAGAAAAACCATAAGAGACTCTTTATCTCACAAAACAAACTGAGGGTTGCTGGGGAGAGGGAGGTAGGGAGAAGGTGGTGGGGTTATCGACATTGGGGAAGGTATGTCCTATGAAGTGTATAAACCTGGCAATTCACAGACCTGTACCCCTAGGGCTAATAATACATTATATGTTAATAAATTTTAAACAAATATATTAAAAAAAGAAATAACAATAACAAAATTGGCAAGAATAAGTCACCAGTAAATAAATTAGTAATTATAATAAACATGAATGGGTTACTCTCACATGTTAAGAGACAGGTACTTTCTTATTGGTACAAAACAGACAAGCAATAACCAACAATATATTGCTTACAAGTAACACACGTGAAATCAGATGGTTAAAAATAAAGGAATTAAAAACACATTTCAAGCAAATCAGAAAGAAAGCGAGTATAATAATATTAATAGATAATAATAAAAACAAATAATACCAATAATAACTAATAAGCAAAGAAACAAGTAGATAAGAAGAGGAAGGTCTCTTGTTGACAGTAGGATGGCAAATGCTGACTGGTAAATATGGAGGGAGTATGGGAACTGGAAAATCAGCATTTTGCAAACATCATAGTAAACAGGCAAGAATCATTAAAGAATGTTAAATTTAAGGGAAAATGTTGATGAGGAATGGCATATTTGCATGTTCTTAAAGACCCTTTCCACAGAATTCTTACTAATTATAAAGAAAAATATGGTAGTACCTATTCAATGGACAAATTATACAACACCACAACAGGGTGATCAAAATTACATCACTAATAAGGGGCAGATGGAAGTTGTGTGCATCCAGATGTGATCCATGACATGGATACAGCACCGCCTATGTAGTGTTCTGGTTGAGAATGTATAACCTGAATCTAGTCATGAAGAAACATCAAACAAATTCCAAATGAGGAACACTGTATTAAAGCAAATAAACAAAAAAATGGAGGAGGACACTATTCTGATAGGGACTGTATTCAAAAATATTAATGTCATAAAAGGAAAAGAAAAGATGTTCCAGGTTAAAGGAACCTTTAGTGAAATGACAAGTAAATTTAATACCTGTCCCTAAACTGGTGACTTATTGGGTCGATTGAAAAAAAAAATGTATACAGAGACAAAGATTAAATTAGTATATCAATGTTAATTATGCTGCATTGATCATTGTAGTGTGTACATGTAAAGGGCCAGGATATATATAAGTTATTCTAAAGTAGTTCAGAAAATAAACACACATGCATGCAAACATGTGTGTGCCTGTTGTATATGGAGAAAGAAAGAGAGAGAGAGATTAAATAATGAAGCAAATGGTAAAATGTGATTGGGTAATAATAGGTGAATTTTGGCAAAAGGTTTATGAATGTTTTATCAAAAATCGTATTTAAGTTCAATTAATTAACATATAGTGTATCATTAGTTTCAGAGGCAGAGTTCAGTTACTCATCAGTTACATATAATACCTAGTGTTCATCATATCCTGTGCCTTCCTTAATGTCCATCACCCAATTACCCCACCCCTCCACCTACTTCTCCTCCAGCAACCCTCAGTTTGTTACGATAGTTGAGAATCTCTTATGGTTTGTCTCCTTTTCTGATTACATCTTTTTTTTAATTTTTCCTTTATTTTTCCCTTCCCCTATGATCCTCTGTTTTATTTCTTAAATTCCACATATTAGTGAAATTGCATGATAACTGTCTTTCTCTGATTGTCTTATTTCACTTAGCATAATACCCTCTAGTTCCATCCACGTCATTGCAAATGGTAAAATTTCATTTTTAATGGCTGGGTAATATTCCATTATATATATTCTCACATCTTCTTTATCCATTCATCCATTGATGGATATCTGGGTTCTTTCCATCACTTGGTTACTGTAAATAATGTTGTTATAGACATTGGGGTACGTGTATACCTTTGAAGTAGTATTTTTTAATTCTTTGGGTAAATGCCTAGTAGTGTGATTGCTGAATTGTAGGGTAGTTCTACTTTTAACTTTTTGAGGAACCTGCATACTGTTTTCCAGACTGGCTGTTATATGCTTGCATTCCTACCAAGAGTGTAAGAGGGTTCCCCTTTCTCCACATCCTCACCAATATTTGTTGTTTCCTGACTTCTTAATTTCAGCCATTCTGACTGGTGCAATATTCTTTTTTTTTTTTCTTTTCTTTTCTTTCTTTTATTTTTTTCTTTCTTTGTTTCTTTCTTTTTGAGAGAGAGTGTGTGAGTGGATGGGGGGCCAGAGGGAGAGGTAAAGAGAGAATTTTAAGCAGGCTTCATGTTCATTGTGGGAAAGAGAGAATCATAAGCAGGCTCCATGCCCACTGTGGAGCCCTGGAGCTCGATCTCACAACTCTGAGATCATGATCTGAGCCAAAATTAAGAGTCAGATGCTTAACCAACTGAGACACACGGGCCTTCTCTCTCTCTCTTTTTTATTCTTTTCAATATATGTAAACTTGAACTTATTTCCTAAAAGAGGAAAAAAGCGGTGAAGAAATATGTGTTATATACATAAAAACAATAATGTAAGAAAAGATACAGAACATATGAATCAATGTAACTTAATAACTTTGAAATGTGAAATTCTTATTATTTTCAGGTCAGAAAAGGGTGAAATATTGGTAATTTCATATTGTTCACATTAATGCATTAAGGGGGAAATACCTATTCTCTATTCTTCATGTCTCCATGTAAGGGACTTTACTAGATACATACTCTTAGCACTGCTTGCTTATTTCTCTCCACAGAAAGAGAAGCAAAAAGAAATAGGGATTACCACCATCATATTTAGTTTCTGTGTCTCTCTTTCTTTTCTTTGTGAGCCATCCTTTCTATGCACAAACGAAATGCTCTAATTTGCTCACTGACATACCATAGGGGTGTGCCCTTACAAGTGTGGCATGCAGTTGTCAAGCTGTTCCTGTGACTTGGTGGTTGTCTGTATAAAGCAGGGATGAAGTATTAAAAAGAGCATTTGGCTAAAGTTCTAAATCCACATTATCCTATTGGTTTTAGCAGGAATAATTATAGCTGTGGTATTATGATCTTTATATAATGACTGGTCTCTCAGGGCACCTGGGTGGCTCAGTCATCAGGCATCTGTCTTCACCTCAGGTCATGATTTCAAGATCCTGGGATTGAGTCCTGCTTCAGGCTCCCTGCTCAGCAGGGAGTCTTCTTCTCCTTCTCCCATTCCCTCTGCTTGTGTTCCCTCTCTCATTGTCTCTTTCTGTCAAATAGATTAACAAAAACTTTAAAAAAATGACTCTGTCTCTTAATTAATTCTCAAATCAGGTAGGGGTAGTTATTTGTTTATTTATGCCATAAAATGCCAAATATGTAACACAGTGTAAGAAACCAAAACTGTAAAATAAAGAGATATAGTTATAGTTGGAACTATAAGGAAAAAATCAAATATGAGCATGGGTGGAAAGGGTCTAAATAAACACTACCAATCCAAATCTAAAGGCAATTTAAAACAAAAATATGGGATGGCTGTCAGAATCCTAAGGATATTTTGATATGAGCAAATGAGACAATCTAATTCACCATGTGAACAGATTAGAAAAGAACAATTATATGACAGTCTTAATATATGTTGCTGAAGAACATATTTGAAAAAAAATCAATTATGCGTTTGTGGTAAAATACTACCATCAAACAAGAAAAATAAATACCATAACTTGAAATAGGATATTTACAAAAAGATACTAGAGCAAACATCATTCAAACAAAGAAATAAAACCCTCAAAACCCCAAATAGCAGGTAAAATAAACTTCTTCTAAATGGGTTAAAAGAAAGCAAAACCTAAAATTACAGAAAATCTATAGAATAACAATAATAAAAACACATACCAAATCCTAATAAAATTGTGCTCAGAAGAAACATTGTAGCACTAAACAATATTATTGATCATTGATACATACTGAAAATACATTAAGTATTCAACAACTCAATATATGAGGGGAGAAGCAGTAATATAAACTGGAAGAGACAGTAAAATGGATAAAAACACAAAGGTAGCTTGATATCTTGGCTTTATCACTCTAATAACTGTATGATCCTGTACAAATGACATCTTAGTGTCTCAGTATTCTAATTTGTAAAAGGGTATTAAAAGTAGTATTTATCTCCTAAAGTTGAAATCTATTATACTTTTCAAAATAGTACTCTTATATTAATACATATAATTGTTATATATGTATATACACCAGAGGAGCAGAAATAAGAAATTAATAAGGATAAAACCTAATATTAATGAATTGGAGAACAGAAAAAGCAGAACTAATTAATGGACTCAAAAGCTTTTTCATCAAAAATCATGATAATAAAAGCCTTAGCTAATCTAATTAAGAAGAAATGGAGAAAGCACAAACAATTAGAAATAGAAAAATGGGAAATTGCTACAGATACAGAGAAATACAAAATGATTACATAAGTGACTTCATTCAAACTTGTACAAATAAATTTCAAAATCTAGATGAAATACATAATTTTTGTGAGAATGTAAATTAGCTTCAGATGAGATTAAAAAAAAACTAAAGAAATCTTTAGTTACTGAAAAAAAAAAATCTAGTCTTATTAGAGAGCAATGTCTTTCCCCCAAAATAAGCACCAGTTTCAAAGAGCTTTAGAAGGGACGCTGGCTCAAACATTCAAGAAATAATTCATTTTAAAAGCATTTCAAATGTTTCTGAATGTAGGAAGAGGAAGCTAATAACTTTTGTTACAAACCCAACATAACATTGATACAAAATCTTACAAAAATAGCCTCTAAAAGAAAACGAAGATTGATCTCGCTTATGTACATAAGAACCCTTAAAAAAAATCAGCAATTAGAATCTACATGTAAAGAATAATACACTGAAATTATTTGGGATTCTTATAAACCCCCCAAATAATAATGTTTAATATTAGGGAGGATTAATATAATTTTCCACATTGATAGGTTTAGTGTATAGTCTGATCCTATTGTGTTGATCCCATTTGCTTACACATAAAATTTTGCAGAAGTATGTAAAAGTATGTAAAAGAAACAGTGGGACTGAGAAACAAATTCAGGGTGAGGGAGGCAGGGTATATATATACGCTTTTCATATTAAAAATAGTTATTTCAAAATGTACTTCTGCCATTGCCCAGATTTGTCTCTTCTCTACTTTAAAGATCTAAGGCTACTTTACTTTCACTAATCATTTGTGGAAAAACACCCAAGTGATTTGACTTGGCAAACAGATAGAAAGGTGTTGCAAAAATATAACACCTTAGGATTCCTCCTAAGGTGTCTGCATGAAAATCCTTTATAGAGATTGATTTTTTTAGCTTTTATGCTCCTGAACTCTTTTTTTTATATATATAAAATCCAAATACTTTAGGGAAATATATCATGCTAAGCTAAATCACAATGTGATATCAATAAAGACAGAGTGTTAAAAAATAAACATTAGAGTAGAGTTCATGGGTTAAGAGTAGGAACTTCATAGGGCACCTGGGTGGCTCAGTGGGTTAAGCCACTGCCTTCAGCTCAGGTCATGATCTCAGGGTCCTGGGATCAAGTCCCGCATCGGGCTCTCTGCTCAGCAGGGAGCCTGCTTCTCCCCCGCCCCCGCCGCCTTCTCTCTGCCTGCCTCTCTGCCTACTTGTGATCTCTCTGTGTCAAATAAATAAATAAAATCTTAAAAAAAAAAGAGTAGGAACTTCATAGTAAACAGATCGATTTAAATCTTATTTGTAAAATTTAGTAGCTGTTTGACTTTTTAAAGCTAAATGAAATTTAAAAATTATGAAGTCACTTATTTTGGGGGGATGATGTATTAATAAAACAATGCTAGTATATAGAATAATGCTTTGCATGCATTAAACTTTGGATATACAGTAAATAGATATAAGCTATTATTATTAGAAATGAAGAAATAAAAAGAAATTTGTTTAACACTTGCTGTGTGAAATAGGCACCTTATAGAATACACAGACATAAAAGATACGCTCTTTGTTCTCTAGGAGTTTATGGTAAGCCCATGGAGATAGCAGATCTGTTTCCCTCTTAACTGTAAACTCAGAACACACAAAAATATGCTAAATACTGGCAGAGAGTAGAGATATTAAAAGTGGAAGAGAGCACGCAGAGAGAAGGGATAGTGAGTCCAAAAATAAATTTCAGACCTGCCTCATACATGAAATCAAAGTTTAGCTCATGAAAAGGGCCAGGTGTGAGAGAATGATGACAGCATATGGAGTTCTGATTTCACTCTCTATTTTTTTTTTTAATGAAAGACAGCAAAGAGGGTCAGAGGTTATAAAACACAATTCCAGCTTATCATTTCCACAACACCAGTACATTTACAATATAGATTTATGATCTATTCTTTGCAGACTATATTTTTCATAGTTCTTCTCTAAAGCTGTTAGCATTTAGAAGTAGATTATTTAGTTTCTTCCTTCTCAGTATTCAAAATTCCCCTTATGGAAATTTCATCACCTCTACTATGAGAAAATGTAGTGCTTATAATAATTATCTTTTAAATTTACATAATAAAATAAATTACAAAATTCAACTTATACAGTGCTCTTTGGTGTATTTTTATCTTTTTATTCCTGATGACAGACAAATCAGGTTTGCTTTCACAATACAAGAACATGTTTTTCAACTTCATTGCTCCCACTTAAGCCTTTTATCATTTCTGCATTAAGGTATTTGGCACCATCAATAGAGCTTTTACAGAAAGATGGGAGAAATCTATGACCCATTATTTAAAAACGTGTCTACACACTCAGATCCTGACTGCATGTACACAAAAGAAATAAGAACAGTGGGAGAAGGCATTAGTTATAATTGAGGTACTAGATCCCAACTCTGAGAAGAATTATTTTCAGATGCTGAGATGGTGAGGATGAGATTACTGATACAATTCCTTTACTTCTTGGTATTGTTTCAGGAACTAGTACAGGTTTATGCTTGCAGATAAAGCTTATCAATGAGACCAGTTTCAGGGAGTAGATAAACTAAAAAGATCCATATTAAACGTTACCTCTTTTTTAAAGATTTTCCTTGTCTCTATAACCAGATGTGAGCTCTCTATTCTTTGAACTCAACATAAAATTGTGTCTATGTATCTTGATAGCAACACTGAGTATAAATTATGTGCTCTACACTAAACTATTCAATAATATGCTTTATTTAATTTAAGTCTTCTAATAATCATATGAGGTAAGAACTACTTTTATCTTTATTTTATAGATGGAGAAACTAAGACTTAGAGGAGATAAGTAACTAGCCCACAATTTTAGTTTGGAAATGGCAAAGCTGAAGTTATAAAACCAAACCTACTTGTAAAGCCAATGCTTTTAATACTTTTACTATGCCACCTCCCAAAGTTAGTCTATTTGATTTTGTACTATAGTTACATGGTTTATTAGTTTCCTCTTTACAGGATTACAAACACTTGAGGACAAGGATTATGTTCAACTTTAGCTGTAACCATGAAGTTAGTATGGAACTTTAAAAATATTCAGACCTATTTTAAAACATGGCATTATTGTAATGTCCTATTCCTGTAACTACAGTGTAATTCCCTGAAAATAAAGGATTATATCACAATATAGATTCAGATGAATGAATAAATATTATTTTAATGATTGACCAAATAAAGATATATCATACTGTCTTCATTACTGTAGCTTTAGAGTAATTCTTAAAGTTGTGTAGTGTTAGTTCTCCAATTTTATTCTTCTTCAATATCCTGTTGACTATTCTGGGTCTTTCCCCTCTCCATATAAACTTCAAAGACATTATGTCAATAACTTTCAGCGACTACAACTGGGATTGCATTAAATCTATAGATCAAATTGGGAAGAACTGACATTTGAGCCTTTCTATCCATGGTTTTCTAATGTGTTTCTTTCAGTAAATTGTGATTATTTGTATTTATCTCTCTGTCTTTCTAATTTTGGAGGTAGCATCTTGTCCTGTGACCTCATTTCTCTGACAGATCTAAGAGGAGTTGTTGATTTTTCAGTTTATTCAGCTTTTTACTTTTTGTTAGGATGGAATGGCAACTTCCAAGATCCTTACATGCTAAATTGAAATCTGGAAGTCCCCATGTGTGGTCTCTTTTCATCTTTGTGATGATGCTATGACTTAGGTGCTACTTTTAGCATTCTCCTAGGGATGAGAGACTTAGGCTCAAATTGTTTATGTGACTTTTTTAAGGTCACAGAGTTACTACTGATAGAGCCAAGACTTAAAATTGTCTGCCTAGTTCAAATGTTTGTATTCCAGACCTCTACCCTCTACTATGCTAACATTATTAGCTTAGAAGAGGGTTGTAGAATTAATTACAACTTTGTTTCACTTTCGCATCCAATCTAAATCCTGTCCATATTTTAATCTCTCTTCAAAGTGCCATTCATGGTTTATCTCCCTCAAGAAACTTACCCAAACCTTCTCTGATATCTTGATGTTTTGTTGATGTGATAAGCAGAATAGTGTTCCAACCTATCCCTGGAGGCTGTGGATATGTCAGGTTTAATGGCAAAGGGGAAATATGGTTGTAGATTAGAATTAAGTTTGCTAATCAGTTTACCTTAAAATAGGTTCCCTTGGATTATTAATGTAGGACCAATGTTAAGGTCCTTAAAAACAGAAGAGGGGGTTAGTTAAAATAAGATGGGACTATGAAAGAAAGGCACAGACAGCTGCACATTTGCTGGCTTTAAAGATGAAAGGAGTTACAATCCAAGGAATCCAGAAGACATCTAGAAGTTGGAAAAGGCAAGAAAATGAGTTTTCCATTAAAGTCTCTAGAGTGGAATGCAACCTTCTCAACACTCTGATTTCATCCCAGTGAGACTCATATCAAACCTTTAACCTACAAAATTGTAAGATAATAAATTTGTATTATTCTAAACCACTAAATTTGTGGTACTCTTTGAGAGAAGTAAAAGGAACCTAATACATCTGAGCCTTGTGAACTCCTGCTGCAGCACTGACTGATATTCATCAGGTCTTTAGTGAGACAGTCTTGTATTGATACCCAGCTTTTAAGGTATATGATTTTTCCCTCCTCAATTAGAATGTACATATTAGAAAGCAGGGGATATATTACATCCTTTGTTATCCATCACAATAAGTATATTGCTTTGCACACACACACACAAGTATCAATAATACTGGTAGTGGTGACACCTTACATGGGTAAAGGATACTATTTATTTCCTTCTAAACAAATATTTTCCCCCCACTTCAATTTCTAGGTGGTTTGAAAAGTCATTATGTGAGAGATTCTTCTCTTCAGTTTCTAATCTAGAGACGGGAAGACTCTTTTATGAGTGATGGTTTCAGGTAGAAATGGGATGTCTGCAATTCCTTTTTCTTAAAGCTGTATAGGAGGCCAATTATTTTTAAAAATCAACATAAAGTGAAAAATATCAGCTTACTTTCCAGTTATTAAAGACAAGCTATACTTTTGAAGGTTTTGCCAAACTTCAACTGAAAATTAACTCACTAAGAAAAGCACAGTTTTCCTGTTTGCCAGGTAGTTTTTTTTTTTTTAATGTGGAATACTGTCTGAAGATATTTTATATTAGGAGAGAGAATTGTTTAAACAAAATTATCACTAAATATAACCAGTAATTGCTTATCAGGACTTTAAAATTCTTTCTGAGAGAGAGAGAGAAAGAGAAAGAGAGAGAGAGAGAGGAGAGAATAAGAAGGGAGAGGAGCAGAGGGATAAGCAGACTCCCTGCTGAACAGGGAGCCCAATGCAGGACTCAATCCCAAGACCCTGAGATCATGATCTGAGCTGAAAGCAGATGCTTAACTGATGGAGCCACCCAAGCATCCCATACAATACTGATTTTCTGTGCAATTTAATCTGCAGTTGCTATGATGTTATAACTATCTCATAATAACTTCAATGAAAGTCTACAGGGACCCAGATATTATGCCATTTATAATGAGAGATAAAATGAGAAAGTTCATAAGGATGCAATTCCAGAAATAATCCATTATGATGCCAATTTGATGACACAATGAATATGATGGCCCAACTATTACAGTGCAAGTCTTTGGATAACACACATTGAAAGGCATAATTATGAAAGGATGTTAGTATATATTGTTGTACATATATTAGAGTTATACTGTTATGCAGTTAAATAATGGCTCATATATCAATACATAAACCACAGAAATGTTAAGACCAGGCCTCACTCTAATGCCATGGCAAGCATCAGTGAGAAGTAAGATACCCGACAGAGAGTGGAATGTAAGTCAATCAACAGTGCTACCAAACTTAATTAGTCATGAACATGGAAGCTGACAAGTCCTTCATGGTGGCATATTTCTGTTCAACATGGCCTAAATTCAAAAGTCCCATGAAATTCCTGAAATTGTATACACAATTTTATGTGGAAATGCATATAAATATTTGAAAATGGTGGTGGTATGTGTCCTGGTAATTTTCAAGAGATTCTCAAAGGGTCACTGATCCAGAAAGGTTTAAAGCACTGGTGCATGAGACCTTGTCTGTTTCAAAAGTCAAGCAATAAAACTACTGAAAATCTAGAACACAAAATATTGCCATTCATCATCTACAGATATCTAAAATGAAGGGAAATACACTTGTATGGAATAGTTTGATGTATGGAATTGTTGAATGGAACTGTTGAATCACTAAATTGTACACCTGAAACTAATATAACATTGTATGTTAGTTAACTGGAATTAAAATAAAAACTTGAAAACAAATAAAAGGAAGGGCAATTGCAGTGACAAAAGTGTATCCTCAGGTAGGAGCAGAATGAAATAACAACATACCATTATTTTTTAATGAACATTGTGTCTGGAATTTTATGAGGGTATAGAGTATGAATTCCCTCCTTAAAAATGCTTCCTCATTTGCTGCAAGGTTTCAAGATATAAACTAGGTCATTTTTGGATAAAAGAACCAGTTAGAACACCAGGAAAGCAAAATCTGGTCAGTATGAGTCAGAAGCCAGGTAGGCAATAAAAATCAAGAGTTTATAAATAGCACAGCCCAAATTAATACAAGTTATACAAAGAGTCAGCAGTCAAGAGATCTATAGATGATGTAATAGAGTAAGATAAATTATCAAATGGTCACACAAAAAGCAAACAGAAGCCCTAAATGAATTGGAAGAAAAAGAATACATCAGGCCAGCACAATACCAGCTGCATAGCACTGACTGGAGAAAATGACTACTATTATTGAACACTGGCCAGGCACTCTACATACGTTATCTCTACTGTTCTCAATAATCCTGTCAGATAGCTTTTACATCCATTTTAGATGGAAGGAAATAGAGGCTTTATTAGTCTGCTGGGGCTACCATAACAAAATACCATAAACTAGGTGGCTTAAATAACAGAAATTATTTCTCACAGTTCTAGAAGTTTGAAGTCCAAGATCAAGGTGCCAGTCTGTATTTTTGTTCCTGGTGAGGACTCTCTTCATGGCTTGTAGAGACCTCCTTCTCACTATGACCTCACATGACCTTTTACACCTATGCAGGTGTACACACACACACACACACACACACAGAGAGAGAATCACTTCCACTGGTTATAAATCCATTAATTCCATCATGAGGATGACATGCTGATGTTCTAATCTAACCATAATTACCTCCCAAAGGCTTCAACTTCAAATATCATCACATTGAGGGTTAAGACTTCAATGCATGAATTTGGGGAGATACAAATATTTAGTCCATAAGAGAGGCCCAAGTTCACATAGTTTGTAAGGGACTTTTCCATTATGCAATCTCTTTCCTTGTGTTTCACCTCTTTATTTCTATCTTTAAATCATCCTTTTTTCTAATATTTTTTTTTTAATGTTTGCCTTCATGTTGCTTGACCCTCTCTTATACTTGGCATTGTTAACTTTCCTAGACCTTATTTAATCAGTATTCTTGGAACATGTGTCAAATCTTAGGTTTAGTTTGTTAAAGTTAACAAACTGAACAAGACACAGTTCTTGCTCACAAAAAGGCTACAATCTTGTGGGGGTAGATAATGGGGTAGGGTAGGGGAAACAGTTAATAAAACAGAAAAAACAATAAGAAACAGGGTATGAGGTACAATTGGAGCATTTCTTTCTGATCAAGAAGTCATTTTATGGTCAATGAAATATAGCAATGAGCTCATGTTCATGAGATTCCTGGTCTTACTGTGTTTGCCATTATCCTGAAGCAGTTGGTCTGATAGAAGAGTGGAACAGCTCTTTAAGGAATCAATTATGATTCTATCTGTGTGGTGAGGATAGCACTCTCCAGGATGCAAATTATGTTCTGTTCTGGTGAACTATATGGTCCTGTTTCCCCCATAGACAAAATTCATGGGTTCATGAAATAAATTATTCCAAATAATTTTCAAGCAAAGTTTTGTTTACATTTTCATCATTTTGGGCTCTGCTGGTTTAAAAGTCTTTAGTTCCCAAGGGAGAAGTACTTCCCCTAGAGGACAAGACAATATTTCCATTAAGCTGCAAGATGAGGGGCGCCTGGGTGGCTCAGTGGGTTAAGCCTCTGCCTTCGGCTCAGGTCATGATCTCAGGGTCCTGGAATCGAGCCCTGCGTTGGGCTCTCTGCTCAGCAGGGAGCCTGCTTCCCTTCCTCTCTCTCTGCCTGCCTCCCTGCCTACTTGTGATCTCTGTCAAATAAATAAAATCTTTAAAAAAAAACAAAACTGCAAGATGAAACCGCTCCCTGCTCCCTTTGAGCTTCTGGTGCCACAGAATATACAGTCAAAAAGGATTACTCTACTAGCTAGGGTATAGGATAGTGACTATCAAAGGGAAATTTGGAATTTCTCCTTCACAGGGAGAAGGGTAAGGAGGAATATGTCTGATATGCAGGATGTCCTGATACAAAACTATTTTAAAATTTCACCAAAAACTTAAAAAAAAAAAAACTAAAAAAACAAAAAACAAAAAACCAAAAACCTCAATGTAGGCAGTACTGCTAATGGTCTAGACACTTTACAACTGAAGGCTTTGATTATTCACCCTACCAGGCAAAGATCAGTCAAGGTGCTTACTGAGGACAAAGGGAATATTCAATGGGGAAATCAAAGGCATAGGAGGTATATGGGCTGAATAGTGCCCCCCTCAATTTATATGTTGAAGTTCTACTTCCTGTACTTCAGAATGTGACTGTATTTGGAGATAGGACCTTTAAAGAAATGATTAATTTAAATGAAGTTGTTAAGGTTTTCCCTAATTTGGCATCTTTATAAAAAGAGGTCATGGGCACAAAAAGAGATATTAAACATGTATGTGAATGGAGGAAAGACCATATAAGGACACAATGATAAGGTGGTAATATCCAAGCCTAGGAGAGAGGTCTCAGAAGAAACCAGACATGTTGACACCTTGATATTGGAACTTTAGCTCCCAAAACTGTGAAAAAAATTCTGTTGTTTAAGCCACTGAGTCTGTGGTACTTTGTTATGGCAGCTGGAGCTGACTAATGCAGGGAATATGATTCAGTTAGAAGATGAATGAATATTACCCAAAAATGGTAAGTATCCTCTTTTAGCTAATCTTTTTTTTTTCCAGTGCTTTGGCAGAGAGTTGAATCATGTTGTTATTATTTTTACATGGAAGATAAACGAGACTAAGAGAGATGTATATGGATGCCATGTTGACAAGGGTCAGCCTTTGGGTTTTTTTGTTTGTTGGTTTGTTTGTTTGTTTGTTTTTCTGTATCAAGGAAGTACTATACTTCCTAGAATTCCCTTCCCTGTTTGCTTCTAAGTTAGTATTGACTTCTAGAAAAAAAATCGTGATATTTGGAAGGTGGAAGTAAAACAGCAGTCATCGTGCTCTCAGGGCTGGTATAGGTTTAGGGATCCAGGAACCACAGCTAATGCACATTATGGCTGATCTGCTGACTCCCTTTGTTAGCTTCTGGCTATGCAGCATCTGGGTATGCAGGTAATCTACGTCTTACCAGATCTCCTTCAACTTCCCTGTGTCCTGAGCCAGGCTCATGTGTACCTCCATGGCAAAAGTTGCCAGTTCCTTCTGCAAGTCCCCTGTGTTGATGAAGTCAAAGGCAATAAAAGACAAACATGGGTTCCAGTTTGTCCTCTTTGTTTTCTTTTAGTCTTTATGGATTACAGTCTGCCCTAACACTCTTCTGCATCAGGTCATAGTTTCTTTCTCAAATATGACCATGTTGATCCTTAACAACTTTAGATCCATCATCAGCTATTGAGCTATCAACCTTAGTCTTGTGCATCAGCTCCTACAACTGCCTAAGATCCAATACATATAATAAGTATCTTATTCCATATCACTCAGGGAGGTTCTGATTCCCTGATCAAATTCTAATATACTCTGCTTTAAATCTCAACTTCTCAACACCCACATTTCACTAGGTTTCTCCACATCTATGTTTATACCATTTACATCTTGGTGAATATCTCTAGAGAAAAATCTGCTTGAACTGTGAGATTTACTTTTCCATTCCTTCCTTTTCTTTGGCATCTTTGCCAGTCATTTATTGGATGTTTTCATAGGGGTGAGGTCCATTTTTTTCTCTCTCAACCTCATGAGACTGCCAAAAATCTCTGCAGACCCTCTGACTCTTAACTGCCACTTCTACACAGCTACTTTTACCAGTCTTTCTATTCATGTCTTTTATGAATCAGCAAATTTCTTTGAGGAAAATAGAAGGTAAAATATTTGGCATATGCAGGGAAAATTTTCTCTTTTCTCTTGAATTTTGATTTCACAATTCTGTCTTCCTTGGTAGCTCTCCAATACCTCTAAACAGGAGGGTTGTTTTTTGTAGGTTTTATTTGTAATTTTCAGGTTTTTCTTTTTAAATTTTCTTTCTCCCTTTCTTTCAAGATTTTGCACACACAACATTTCTCTTTTCAGAATTTCTCTAAGAACTGCCCTTTCTCCACCCAAGGCAAACAGTGGCTCAATTATTGGTATTTTTTTAAAATTAATTTATTTGACAGACAGAGATCACAAGTAAGGAGAGAGGCAGGCAGAGAGAGAGGAAGGGAAGCAGGCTCCCTGCTGAGCAAAGATTCCCCATGTGGGGCTTGATCCCAGGACCCTGAGATCATGACCTGAGCCAAAGGCAGAGGTTTTAACCCACTGAGCCACCCAGGCACCCCTCAATTATTGGTATTTTAATAACGCTCTGCACATGGCTCTTTTGAAATTTACCTCACTCTACTATTTTTATCTGTTAACATGTCTATAGCCCCTATTAAAATGTGAATTTCTTCAAGGTGAAAACTATCTGATTCAACTTGCATCCCTGATCCAATGCAGAGTGTCTGGTACTTAGGATGGTTCAATATTTAGTGAAGGAATTGATGAATTATATATAAATGTTTAATAAATGGTTTTTCACTGACTTTAGAAGTTGACATTTCCATTTCCTTTTTTTATATTTATAATTAATACAAGCTGTTTTAAAATATATTGTTAATTGAGGGAGGCAGTATCTAAAACTCCTCACTTTTTTATTTCTCTATTTTATACCTGTTAATTCCATAATAGCTTATAAAGTTTTTAATGAATCAATACATTTATTCAAAAAGAATAAACAATAGGATTTTGAGAAGAAAATAATTTAAATGCTCAATTGTTGTTTTAATGACAAAACAAAGAGATAGCACTGAACTTTAAGAATTTCATGGAACAAACTAATCATAGGTGTCATCTAACCACTTCTTCCTCTGTAAGATCTCATGAACCATCTTTTGAATTTTTATGACTCTCTACCTTCCCAGGGTACCAGATGGAGTAATCTATTCCTGTTAACTGTAAGGATGAACAATTCATTCAATCATCTAGAATCTTTGTCTAACCAACACAAAGCATCTGGATATTTAGAAACATCTAGATGATTGACTACATTTTTCACTTTGCATCCAGATTTTTTGGTATCATGTAGACACAGTCTATTGCTCACAATAATATAATCTTGGTGTAAACATTAACAAAAGAGTTATGATTTACATTACTGTCCTTTTCTTATGACTGAAATACATGTTTTTCATGTTTCTAATGTAGGCTAAACATCAGTAAACTAAAATCATACTATGCACAAACACTAAGAACTTTGTGAATACATCAGGAAAAAATTTTGTTTCCTGAGAAACTTCATAAATCAGATGATGTTATTTGCTCATGTCCTTGCTGTATATATATATGCATATATACATACACACATATACAGCATATATATATGTATGTATATATACATATATATACACACACACACATGTGGCAATATGCATGTATTTATGCACATGTGTGTATATATATACACACATATACACACATACACATATACACACACATGCATATATACACATGCATACACATATACACACACATACATGGCCACATTTTGAGCTTGCCCAAAATATAAAAAATAACACAGTAGGGACACCACATTTGTGACAAAGAAGAGATCATCCAGTGGGTACAACATGACTACAACTTCAAACAAGAAGGATCTACAATACTCTCAAATTCAGGTCAAAATGAATTAACACATTCTGGGAAATTTACACTCCTATTCTTTAACTTACCAAGTGAAAAGAATGAAATATCATTGAAGGAAAACCTTTGAACTATTCATGAGGCCTTTTATGTGCATAAATTGCTAAACTAACATGTTGTTTGTACTTAATACATATAAATTTATAAGAGCAACAACATTTGGAACCAATCACATAACCTGTGATGAATCATATTTCCAACTTTGTAATCTTTTCTGGGATTGACTTACTGTTAAAGTACTTTACAGTAAAGCTGACCAAATCTGTCATACAGACAGTAGTAATAGCTGTATATAATGCAGTCCACTCATTCACATTTCTAGGTATACAAATTTACCCTTAATCATATGACGAATGATCTCATAATTTACAGTGTGGGTGTGTAGTGTACTATTTTAGATTGATTTCATTATGTTACATTGTTTAAAGGTCTTTCATTCCCTGTGATTATGTATCTACCTAGTAAAAATCTATAACATATGACTTTGTTCTATAAACCATTAATTTATAATAATTTTACATATGTCAGTTTTGATAATCTGAATCAGTTGACAGTACTTTGGCAGAAGCAGCCATTATTATTATTATTACATGCTAATTTCAGCTTCGTTTTTATTTTCATTGCATCCACAATTATCCTCTTTGGTGATTTTCATACAACTGAATAAAAATGGCTACTCTTATTTGATCTGTGTCATTACCAGTGAATGTAGTATTCTTCAGCAATTTAATATTTTTAAGCTAAAATAAGATTTTTTTTCTCATTGAGTGAGAAGTACTAAAGTTTTGCTTGAGTTTAAGTCATATAAAGCATTTAATATTGCTTTATATCATTTAATCCTCTTTGGTCATCCTTCTTTAAGTTATATTTTGACAGTCTTCCTATTAGAAATTTTACTAGAAATCTTCAATAAAGTTGGGTTTTGAGATATGGGTGAGGATAAGGAAAAGACAAGTACAACAATGTGTTTGCTTTCATTATTTTCCTATAAGTTCATATCTTGCTGTTGAAATAATTAATATATTTTAATGCTAATTATTACTTAATGCATATTATTATGTCAGGTTATTATTGATTACTATTTGTATAACACAGTTTACTTGATTCATCCTGAAGTGGAGGGCATTATAGATTGAATACATAATTATACTATGGCTAGAATATTGATGAATTATTTTACATGTGTAGTTCTCATACACAACAGTGAGTATTAAATGTCAGGTAGACCTCCAGGGTTGAAAGCTTTCTGCAAGCTCTTGAAACAGATTATGAACTAGAAGTGCAGGTAGATTGGATGTTGTTACCTTCTTTGTAACAAAATATATAATCCTGGTGTGTGTGTGTGTGTGTGTGTGTGTGTGTGTATATATATATATATATATATATATAAATATATAATCCTGGCAATTCTAAATTCACAAGAACTAATAACATTTCAAAGTTGTTACTCAGAATAATTAAATCAAGAGAAAAATCACAACAGTTTAGACCAATTATTTGGTATCAAATAAACAAAATTTAAAAATACCTTTAATATTATTTCCTTTTCAATTGATTCTTGAGATTGTATACACACTGCCAGAGTCACATGATCCAAAGAATTCTGTGGTCAGGAATTATGTCCTCTCTCTCTCTCTCTCTGTGTCACACACACACACACACACACACAGAGTCCATCTGACCATTACGAATAGTCACTCTGGAACAGTGTGCTGAAGACTGGACATGTCAAATAATGGCTGTCTCTTTCCAGTTCCTATTTTTTATTGCTAGATCTAAAGCTGATGTATTGTGCTGCTGCAGTAGAATGTTTATCATGATCCAGCCCACAGACATCCTGGTTACACTAGTGGTTAGCAAAGTACTTCAGGATCTTTATGCTTAAATGATGCCTGATAGCTCAGGTTTCATTATCACCTCAGGAAACAACTTCTTCTTACTCTTTCCATGACCTTGGATGATAAAAGGACATAAAGGGGAGTCTAACAACCTTTTGTATCTAAAAGGAAATGACATCTTTAAAAAATGATCTCATCTCTTTCTGCAGAAAATAGAGTCATTATCCTCCCTTCTCCTCCCTTCAGCCACAGCCATTTTCTGCCCTCCAATATGTGAGGCCACCCATGACATGTAAAATTTAGTGAAGGAAAATTCAGCTCACTCGTTGAATGACCACAAAAAAAAAAAAAAAAAAAAAAAAAAAAAGAAGAAGAAGAAGAAGAAGCAGCAGCAGCTGAACAAGCCCATTGATTTCTGGTGCATCCAAACTAAAACAGTCAGGAGAAAGAACATCAACCAGAGTACATTTCCACATTGGGAGAGCAAGAACTCTCACAGGGATTGAGAAAGTGACAGGGAAGAGTAAGAACTGCTCTCAGGCAGAAGGTTGAGGAAGAACTGAGACAATTTGGACTTCTAAGCAACAATCCAGTCAGAGAGATGTGACTATTAAAGCTAACTACTGGATAAACAAAGGAGACAGAAATTTACTTTTAAACTTACCTAAATTAATTTAATTTGAGAACAAGCATGGTCATGGGGATGATGACTTGTCTAGTAGTTAGGCACCTTGGATTTGTAACTTTGTTACAAACTCTAGTAAATTGTTTTTGCACTGTGCTTTGTTCTCAAGATGTTTTCAAGATGTGAGGTAAGTGGGGCGCCTGGGTGGCTCAGTGGTTAAGCCTCTGCCTTCAGCTTGGGCCTTGATGTCAGGGTCCAGAGATCGAGCCCCACATTGGGCTCTCTGCTCAAGAGGGAGCCTGCTTCCCCCTCTCTCTCTCTGTCTGACTCTCTGCCTACTTATGACCTCTGTCTGTCAAATAAATAAATAAAATCTTTAAAAAAAAAAAAAAAAGATGTGAGGTAATGCTCCTGAAGTGTTTGAAGCTCCACAGAGAAAAGCTCTAAGTTTAAATATTCAATCTATTTTACAAATATTTTGGAGCTGTTACTAAGTAAACAGACTGTGTTAGATGTTAAGGAAAGAAAGTAATAAATAAGCCTAAACTTTTATATTGAAGAAGCTAATGATTGAGTAGTAAGACCACTCACACAGTACAAATAACTGTCATTTAAGAAATATAGGGCTTGTGCAATAAGAATAATAGATAGCAGTCTGGGGAACCAAAGTAGCAATTACTTTTTGCCCAGGAGAAACAGGAAAGACTATTCAGAAAAAAGGAAATTTTATGGGAACCATGAAGGGTGTTTTGGATCTCAAAGAACAAAGACGTAGAAAGGGCCTTTCCAAAGGAGAAAAATGCATAGGCAGAACAGTAGTAGTGATTGACTTATGGAATGACAAGTAACCTAGTTTGGCTAGAAGGGAAGCATTTGGGGATAAAGTTACAAAATGTAGGTTAAGATAAAACTGTAAGAACTCCCTTACTAGGCTAAGGAATTTGGACTATACTCATTTGGTAAGGAGAAGCCATATATTGTGTGGTATTGAGCAAAATGGCTGAAGCTTTACTTCTGTAACTGAAGTGATTGGAATGTGGATACACCAGAGGTCAGGTTACAGAGGTATTGGAATATGTTCAGATGTGAGGTATTAGAAAACTGAATAGAAATAATAGTAATGAGAATGAAAATAGGAGAGATGAAGAGAAAGAGGGAGAGAAAAAGAAAGCCTTTAGAGAGAGAATTAATAAGAAATTCTGATTGACTAGTGTTGTTTGAGGTAGAGTGAGTATTTTATTTTTTTCTAAAGATTTTATTTACTTGACAGAGATTATAAATAGGCAGAGAGGCAGGCGGGGAAGGGGGAGCAGGTTTCCTGCTAAGCAGAGAGCCCAATGTGGGGCTTGATCCCAGGACCCCAGGGCCATGACCTGAGCCAAAGGCAGAAGCTTCAACCCACTGAGCCACCCAAGCTCCCATAGAGTGAGAATTTTAAAGATAACTCATGAATTTATGAACCTGGGGAATATGGAAAATGTAAATAACTAAACAGAAAGTCTGAAGATAACTATAGTAAGCCAACTTTTGGACATGTTGAGTTTTAGGTTTTAACAGTTATCTAGGTGAAAACATTTAAATGTTAATTCAGCATCTGGAACTGTGGTTCTGAAATCTAAAGAGGGATGCTGTTACTGATGTTTTATTTTTATTTTTATTTTTTTTTTTGTTCAAAAGCTGATTTTTTATTTTCATCATATTGTCCTCTAACAGAAAATGTCCAACTGTACCTCATTATTTTTTTTGCCCAAAATAAATATTCACAGAATGACTATTAGATCAATTTAAAATTCTGCCATATTAATTACAAAGCTTGAATTTGTGAGAAAAAATATTTTTTTTTTAATTTTTGATTTGATTTTTTTTTTCTTTTTTTTTTTTCTTTTTTTTTTTCTTTTTTTTTTTAATTTTTTATTTATTTTCAGCGTAACAGTATTCATTGTTTTTTCACCACACCCAGTGCTCCATGCAATCTGTGCCCTCCCTAATACCCACCACCTGGTTCCCCCACCCTCCCACCCCGCCCCTTCAAAACCCTCAGGTTGTTTTTCAGAGTCCATAGTTACTGATGTTTTAAATCAGAAAAATTATTTTAAAAAAGATGATATTTGAAATCATGCATATGAATGAGATTATTATAATAGGGATAATTTAAAGATAATTAAAGAGGACAAAAGACAGAATCTTAGGTCATACCTACAATTCAGGGACAGGAAAAAATGAATTAACAGAAGAGACAGAGACAAATGACCATAACAGTAGAAGAATTCAGAAGGCTGAGGAATTATGTGAGCCAAGAGAGTGGGATAATTTCAATAAAAAAGGGTTACTGTAACATATTGTATTAAAGGTTGCAGAGAGGTCAAGCAGAGTAAGGGATAAGAAAAGACTGAAATCTAGCAGTTAGGAGAATATTAGTGACTTAAAAAACTAGTTTCAATAGAGGGTGAGGAAGAAGCAGGCTGACCATAAATGGGTTGAAAAGTAGATGGTGACAAGTAGAAGTGAGTACAGATAATAGTTTTGAGATGGTTGGTGGTGGAAAGACGGCTAGATTTATGCCATAAGCTTCAGTGAACAGCAAGCAGTTCATTAAAAAAAAGTCTCTGTTAGTTTTATTATTTTTGTTGATCTTCCTTTTAGTTTCTCCCAGATGAACGTATATTAGTGGGCATAGGAAAATACTAAAGATGAATGATAAAAGGGGATAATAGATTAAATAATGGTACTAAAATATAACAGAAGGAATAGGCAGATGGATTAATGTTGGGAAAGAAAAGGGACACCTTTTCCTCACAGATAAGACAGAGGGAAAATATAATGAATAAAAATCCAGAGAAGCTTTGAGTTGAAGGTAGGGACAAAAAGTGAATTCATGCAAGGTATTTTTTTTCTCAATAAAATAAGAAATTTAGTTATTTACTGTGTGAAGAAATAGAGTTGTGGTTGAAAACTTAAGGAGAGTGGGGATGATTTAGAATAACCGTTGCAGAGATTACAGAATGGCATCAAGAAAAGATAAAGAAAAGGATACTTGAGCTGCAACCAAGGACCAGATGAAGGCAAACCTAATCAGTACAATTTCCTGACTTTCTTTACCATTCTCTGCAACCTATATAAAAGTGTGGAGAAAACAGACATTAGAAAGTTTTCAGTTTAGTGGCACCTGGGTGGCTCAGTCTAAGTGTCTGCCTTTGGCTCAGGTCATGATCTCAGAGTCCTGAGATCAAGCCCCACATGGGGCTCTCTGACCCTGCTTCTCCCACTTCCATGCCCCCTGCTTGCTCTCTCTCTGTCAAATGGATAGATAAAACCTTTAAAAAAGAAAAAAAAATCAGTTTAATATTCTACGCAGCAAATATGCAGAAAGCCAAGGGGACTAAGAATTCTAATGTGCTATTTATGGTTTGAATGTTTGACTGTGGCTACCAGAATAAGAAACAAAGCCAATGAAACTAGAAGTGGAGTGTTATCTGAGAAAGTAGGAAGGATTTAAATGACGTTTAGTCATGACGATGGTTAAGTATTAGTTAAGTAAATATAACAATGTCAAGTATAAGGAGGTTATAACATAGGAAGCAGAATTTCAGAGATCACTATTTATAAGTCACAAAATTCTAAATCACAACTGATAATGGGCTTTTACCGGATTGATGAATGAACAACTGACATAGCATAAATTATATATGTATTAATATAATTGCTACTTCTCTTTAAAAATACAAGGTTACTGAAACATAAATTCAAAGTTACTGAGTGATTCCCAGTGCCCTTATATATCTGAAAATAGATTATAATTCAGAAAAATGACTTTTGAGGCACCAACTTCAGGACATCAAGTCACTTCACTGTTGATAAAATGAAGGTGTTAGGACATTCATGCAGTAAATTGCCTCAACCTTTAAATAATTGGGTAAATCCCTGGGGGCATATTAACACTACAGATTAAGGGAAGCTCTAAAACCTGGGGAAAAGTAATACTGCTATGAGAGTTCTCTGACAAGCCGGTAAGTGTTGCTTTGCCAACCCAAAAGTCCAAAATCATGTATTTCATTTGTAAATGTCATTATATGCATCTATGTGTTTTTAAAATTGAGATATATCTTCTTTTCTTAAATAAATAAAGTTAAGTAACTTGACCAAATGCTTATAGTTATTAAGTGGACAATGCAATTTGAGATCAGGTTGGAATTTATGTTATTCTTTATCAAGTAGGCTATGTTTTCTTAAATAATTTGCCCTAGCATAAACTGGGTATAAATAGACTGATGAGCCCACAGTTGTTTCTGTCCCCATTATATCTGGTGTATACAGTAGAGGTAGAATCTATGGTCAGTATGTCATTTTCTTGCCTTACCTGGAGATATTTGGTAATCTAATGTAACCTGTAAATATGAGCTTTACTATGCTTACAGGGTCATGGAGATGGATAATGATGAATTGAACCTGGTGAAAAGTGACTCTCCAGAGAATCACTTTGCACTTTGAAAGAATATTTAGATTTAGCCTTAGGTAGATGACAATTTTAATTGTTTATCTCAACCTGTATGAATTTAGTCTGCATCTACATGACCCCAGAGATAAGAAGGAATTGAAAAGGTTTCCAAATATATTATAAACTCAGTAGCTCAGTTCCTCAACATGTTAGCATGACAGGAAAAGCAAATATGTCTGGGTTTTCAGCTGATCTTGCACAGAGAAGATAGAACATGTTGGTTGATTTGACCAAAAAAAAAAAAAAATTGATAAAGTATCCCTAAACCTTAAATCCTATTACCGGCATATGAACAGCCATAGCTTTAACTTCACAGAACTGTGTTCATTTTCAAACACTCTTGACATGGCTGTAATTTCAAGTCAGATTTTAATGCAATTGATATGAATATATACATAATCACAAACAAAAATTGTTCTATTTCAGCTTTGTTCTTCTTATCAAAAGGAATGATACTTGATCTGAGGCTTTAGAACACCTCTAACTCAATTAACTGGTCAATTGAGTCACTCGGTAATTAGTCAAACCATCGGTTTAATGATTTTTTTTCCTCACTTAACTGACTGGTTATTTGACCAAAGTTGCTAAATCAATTAATATTTCAGGTTTGGGTGAACAAAGGTTGAGCAGGCAAATTACCCTGATATTTATGTAAAAAGATATATATATATATATATATATATATGCATATATATGTATATATGTATATGTATATATGTATATGTATACTTATTGATATAATTAATTCTATATTATATATAGAATAATAAATTATGCAAATATGTATTATATAAGACATTTACATATATCTAATATATAGATTCTGATCAGAATCTATATATTAGATATATAGAGATATGTATATATTAGATTATATATTAGATTAGATTAGATTATATATATATAATATATATATATATATATTATATATATTATATATATATAATATATATAATATATATATATATTATATATATATATATATAGAGAGAGAGAGAGAGAGAGATCTAATATATAGATAGATATATTCTGATGTATATAACAGAAGCAGCCAGACAAATGCAAAACTAGTCCTTAAAATGTATCAGTGTAGGAATGGTCTTTGTTTCAGTTTATTCTATTTGGATTCATTGCTGCCTTTAACTTTTATAAGTTTACATTTCTCAACAACGTATTTGGCAGCCAGCAAAGATAAAATATTTTATGAGCATTTACACAGTCATAAATTATGGACATTAAGTACATGTAATGATGCCAAATTATAGAACATTAAAAAAAAAATCACAATTTGCATATCTATCTGAAGTTTCTGCACCACTAGTAAAAAGTAAAGTTATTAGATAAGTTATTTGCACACATGGAAGATTTATCTTAAACTTAGGAATGAACCAGTGCATTTATTGATTCCAGTGACTGTTCCATTCATTAAATGCCTCCTAATAGTCTGTGTTTCTAGTTGCAAAGTTATCATGTGTCATTAAGGACTATGGAAAATGTCAGCATACTATGATTCAACATTAAAATGCTAAAAACAAGGACAAGTAGAAAAATGAATCAAATTCAAAAGAAAAAAGCTCTAATAAATTTGAGATCTTAAATTTAATTAACTTCAATCAAATGACATAAATAAAATTTAAGTCTGGTGCTAGTGCTGTCATTTCAGTCTCAAAAAAACTGTAGTAATGCTTTCCAGATTTGACCAATCTAATGGTTTCTTGAATATGGGGCTGCTGAAATAATAATCTGCATGCCAGCTACATGTGTTGTGGCTCATCTAACTCCCAAATCTTTGGTTCATTTCTGGCTTTGTTATCGTCATGTATTGTACAAATCGATTTCTTTTCTCTGAACTAAAACTGGACTTCTGAGCCTTACAGAGTAGTCTTTGAAGATCTCCATAATGCTTTTCATGTCCCCTGAAAAGCATTCTTCCTTTCAGTATTTTATCCCCTCTAAGAATTGCACTATGAAATACAATGGCCAGTATATTTAATTTAATAAATTAAGATTTTATTAAATCATTAAATTAATTAAATTTAAATAAAATTCAAAATTGTGTTTCTCAGTTATACTAACAACATTTTTATGTCTACAGAAATATTCTACTGGACAATGCTGCTCTAGAATCTTATTTGTACATGTCATTGCTTAGGACTCATATTTCTAATAAGGTGGAAACTGTGTTAACATATTACTTTACCAAGATACATTTGCATAATCATAATAGAGCTTTAGAACAGCAAATGGTCTTCATAATCCAGACTGTAAATAGTGGAAAACCAGATCTCCCCCCAAAAAATTGGCGAGGGAATTATATTAGGGAAAAGATTTGTTCTAGCACTGTTTACATTATATCATACACAAAGGTAGCCTTGCAGTTACTGATATGTGGAACTCTTTGATTGTTTATGTATTTTTTTATCCTTTCCATCATTCCATTCATTTCATTTACTGTGTGGATATGCCTCTTTCTGTGCTGGGGACACAGTGATAGTCAAAACAGATGTTTTTGTCCTCAATGAGCTTATAGCTTAATAAAGGGATAACAGCAATGAAACAATTATAATATCACATGGTATGTGGTGTGAGATAGTAAGAGGGAGCACAAAGGAAACACAGCCAGCATGGCCTTGGAGCAACAGAGAGATGGAGGCAGCCAAAGGAGGACTTGTTATTGTTGTTATTGTTGTTTGAAAGTGAAATCTAACCTAGGGCTTGAGAGATGTTCAAGAGTTGATAATAGTAGTGAGGGAAGAAATAATTCAGAGCATATACAAAGGCTTAGAGGCAAAGGAACATTGAATGTATCAGTTTGTAGTTAAGTTTGTACTGACAAAACACTCTATGAATAGAGAGGAGAAGGCACCAGATTTTTATTTTTTCCTATTTCCTTTGATGATAAGGTTAAATGTTCTCCACTATTTGTTATGATATCTCAAAGCATTATGTCTAGCAGACTTCAGAGGCATGTATTTGTCACTTATATTTAATGCATCTATTATGCCTACATTAGGTGCTATATTATCTATTTAGAAATTGCTTCCAAGAGTTAGCCTTTCAAAATTAGGACTTTTTAAAAGTTTGAAAACCCCTTAGGATAACCTGCTACCAGCCTTTCCTTCCTATGTATTGAGATGTTGTTATTTCCCCTTGTTTATTGATCTAATCAAATCTAAGAATGCTTCTCTAACACCTTTTCTTGGTTTACATGACATTTTGATATACTTTTGTTTTGTAACATGAGCCATACACATGGTTCCAACTTAAATCACTTAAGAGTTCTTCCTTGATATGAAATACAGAAAAAAAAATGAATTTCCTTTCATCATGAAGTTGTCAGAAGAAAATATATGTGGTGGCAAATTATTTTGAGGGACTTCAAACTTTCTTTACCACCCTATTTGCATTTTTTTCTTGCCTAGCACATCCATTCAACTTCTAGCTATCTTGGTTCCTTATATTGGAGCTTGCCAGGCCTGTTCTAGACATTACCAAAAGTTTTCCAATTTGCTTGATAACAGTTCCCTTTCTAATTAAAATTTGCTAGTCTTCTGTCTTGATTTTCATTGTCTTTTGCTAGGAGAACAGTTAAATAATGTAATTATGGATATAGAAGTGTAAAATAACCTACTGTATTATAATTCTAGTAAAATACATGCATTTAGAAGGCTACCTGTGTTCTAGACTAAAGAAAGGACCCTTAAAGTGGGGTTTTGTGCAAGCTGTCTTTACAACAGATCAAATCTGTGGTTTTCAAACTTTGTTTCATAAAATTTAAAGGCAGTGGAGGTGCCAGTGGGTGCTCTGGAACGGGTGAAAGACAGGGAAACACTAAGTCAGTATGGTTTCATGTCCTTTTTCTTCCTGTTTAACCAGAGAAACTTCTCTTTTTTCTGTTTTCAATCAGGATTCCATGTAAGATTTCATAAAATTCACAAATCTCTGGGCTACAATTTTCTTTAGGGTACAAACTTTCTTGTATATATTCTGTTTTTCTCCCCATGCTAGTACAGTCTCTTGAATTGCAGGTACTCAAAAAAAAATATTGAAAGGGTGAGTGAATGAGAAAATTAATAAAGTAAATGTTATAGGAATTTTAGCCCTCTTACTGCTTATCTGAGTTACTGAATTTGCACTATAGTTCTTATGAACTTTAGGTAACATATATCTTCTTTGAATTCATTTCTTGAGTTTTTCCTTCTAATATTTAAGTGACTTTACCTAATTTCTTTTTCTGTAGCATTTCAGATCTAAGTAAACTTGAGGATTATCATCAAATTCAGTATCATCCATATTATTGCTGTTTCTACTAATAGTAACAAAGTTATCATTGAATGCTTATTTTACATATGTTATTTCCTTTAATATTTTCCAAGAATCTATAGAATAAGTGGCATCTCCATTTTACAGATGGAAATAAAGATAAAATAATATGTCCAAATTATATATATCTAGTAAGAGGAGGAGCTGGGATTCAAATCCAGATTCATCCAATTCCAAATCACATGGTCTAAATGACTACAGTAAGCTAAAGAGGCTTCCTCTACACTACACTGCTTTTTACATTCATTTTTCATTTCTGTCTTCAAATACATTGGCATAATCAATAAAAATATTCACTGTTTTTTTTTTTTTCTGTGAGAAGAAGTCTACATTTACTGACCTCTTTATCTCTGTTTTGCTGCATCATAATACCAAATATATGGGCAAGAAAGAACATCTCCAATTCTAATTGACTGTATTTCTTAACAATAAGCTTCATTTTTGCAAGTTTGACTGAATACTGCTTTAAATAAACAAAGGTAGGAATAATGAAGGTTGAATCAGAAGATTCTGCCTTCTGATAATTGGTTAAAATTCTTTCAAAAACAGGTTATGCACTTTTCAAATGAACTGCACTTGCATGGTACTAGATGATCCCAAACTTGAAATAGAAATTATTTATTCACCAGTTAACTAAATTGATACCACCAAATATGCCTATTGATAGTAAAGGTTAGTTAAGTACACTTTAAGTGAAGTATTCAGAGTATCTTCAGTAAATTAAGATCTTGAAAAGGGTAGTTTGCAAATTTAGAAACTAAATCTTCATTGTATAAGGAAGCTCTAGACAAGTGGGAAGCAGGATAACACTGATAAAAAGAATTATTTAAAGGCAAAATGTATCAAAATGATGAAAGGCAAAAGTTCAAGAAGAAAAGGTGACCAGAAAGCTAGATATTAAGTTGAACCATAAAATACTGCCATTCTATAAATCACAACTTGTTGACTATTGGCTATTTCATATGTTTCAACATAAAAATAGTTTGCTCAGAGACAGAGAATGAGAAAAGAAACACAGTGGAATCTGGAAAGTCTTCAAAAGTCTTCAAAATGTGAAACTGAAAACTATAGGAGGGAAGGAGAATAAAATTTTCATAATTTCTTGTCTGACCTTAGACATATTCTGAACATTATACTCGTTTTTGTTAAGAATAAGACCCTGGTGGTTTCTGGAAAAAAAAAAAAAAAGTCTCTTCTTCTGGTCTATGTGGTCAGAGTATTGGATATGGTGGATTGGATTGGAAAATGGATAAAGCAAACTCTTCCTGGACAAATCCAGTCACTGTGGGATTTTTCTGAAGGTCATTTGGGTTTTTGCTTAGGTATACTCTGTCTGTGGTCTTTGTAGTGTTTTAAACGGGTATCAACAAATGTTTTCTGTAAAAAGACAGATAGTAAATATTTTAGATTTTCTGGGCCACATATGGTCTCTGTCACACATTCTCTCTTTTTTTTAAACAATCCATTAAAAATGCAGAAGTCATTCTTGGTTTGAGGATTGTATAAAAATAGGCCACAAACTGAATTTGGTCTGTGGATGTTTCCTGACCCTTATTTTAGATAAAGATTAGACATAGTATTGTTTCTTCTTTCAGATTCCTTTCCCTTTGTTTTCCTACTTGGCATACTGTCTCCCTCTTCCTTCTCAATTTTTCACTGTTCATGCTAGATTCTAATCCTATCTCTGTTAATGAAAATTGTAATAACCTAGGTAAGTCACTTCTGTTGATAGGACTTCTTTGTTGGGAGAATAAATAGATTGAACTCTACAATTGTTAAGGTACTTCCCATTTCTAACATTCTTTGATAGTATTTTTAACTAATGGATGGATTAATAAACAGAACATTTTCAGAGATATATGCTGGGAAAACCAAAGTTTCTAAAGGGGAAAATGGGTTTTACTAAGGATTTAATCCCCAAAATGTATTTATTTCCTCATACATGGGATTCAGAAATACTTACTCTGCTAAAGAAAAAGAGGAGACAATATGTTACTATATTATTGAAATAGGCCATTCCATATGCCTTATTTTAAGCTTGTTATTTTCTTCAAGATTCAGTGGAAATCATGTCTTCTGCCCATTTTTTGACTTGATTATCTGTTTTATGGGTGTTGAGTTTGAGAAGTTATTTAAAGATCTTGGATATCAGCCCTTTATCTGTAATGTTATTTGCAAATATCTTCACCCATTCTGTGGGTTGCCTCTTAGTTTTATTGACTGTTTCTTGTGCTGTGCAGAAGCTTTTTATCTTGATAAAGTCCCAAAAGTTCATTTCTGCTTTTGTTTCTCTTGCCTTTGGTAATGTGTCTTGGAAAAGTTCCTGTAGCTGATGTTAAAGAGGTTACCGCCCAAAAAAAAAAAAAAAAAAAAAAAAGAGGTTACCGCCTACTTTCTCCTCTAGGATTTTGATGGATTCCTGTCTCACATTGAGCTCTTTCATCCATTTTGAGTTTATCTTTGTGTATGGTATAAGAGAATGGTCCAGTTTCATTCTTCTGCATGTGGTTGTCCACTTTTCTCAGTAACATTTATTGAAGAGACTGTATTTCTTTCTTCCATTGGATATTTTTTCCTGATTTGTCAAAGATTAGTTGACCATAGAATTGAGGGTCCATTTCTGGAGATTCTCTTCTGTTACATTGATTTATGTGCCTGTTTTTGTGCCAATACCATGTTGTCTTTGTGATCACTGATTTGTAATGTAGCATGAGGTCAGACAACATGATGCCCCAGCTTTGTTTTCCTTTTTCAACATCCCATTGGCAATTCAGGGTCTTTTCTGGTTCCATACAAATTTTAGGATTGTTTGTTACAGCTCTTTGAAAAATGCCAATGGTACATTAATAGGGATGGCATTGAAAGTGTAGACTGCTCTGGGCAGCATAGACATTTTCACAAAGTTTATTATTCCAATCCATGAACATGGAATGTTTTTCCATCTTTTTGTGTCTTCCTCAATTTCGTTCCTAATTGTTCCGTAGTTTCTTGAATATAGATCTTTTACCTCTTTGGTTAGGTTTATTCTTAGGGATCTTATGGTTTTTGGTGCTGTTGTAAATGGAATCAATTCCCTAATTTCTCTTTCTATAGTTACATTGTTAAGGTATAGAAAAACAACTGATTTCTTTGCATTGCTCTTGTATCCTGCCACATTGCTGAATTACTGTATGAGTTCTAGTAATTTGGGGGTGGGGTCTTTTGGGTTCTCCACATAAAGTATCATGTCATCTGCGAAGAGAGAGAATTTGACTTCTTCTTTGCCAATTTGAATGTCTTTTCTTTTTGTTGTTTGATTACTGAGGCTAAGACTTAACAAGAGTGGGCATCCCTGTTGTGTTCCTGATCTTAAGGGAAAAGTTCTCAGTTTTTCCCCATCGAGAATGATATTCACTGTGGACTTTTCACTAATTTTTTTTTTATTTTTTTTTTCATGTTATTGAGGAAATTTCCCTCTATCCCTACACTCTAAAGAGTTTTATTCAGGAAAGGATGCTGTATTTTGTGAAATGTTTTTCTGCATCAATTGAGAGGATCATATAGCTCCTGTCTTTTCTTTTATTAATGTGCTCTCTCACGTTGATTGACTTGTGAATATTGAACAGACACTTCTCCAAAGAAGATATACAAATGGCTAACAGACACATGAAAAAATGTTCAACATCATTAGTCATCAGGGAAATACAAATCGAAACCACAGTGAGATACCTCCTTACACCAGTTAGAATGGCAAAAATTAACAAAGTGGGAAACAACAAATGTTGGCAAGGATGTAGAGAAAAGGGAATTCTCTTACATTATTGGTTGGAATGCAAGCTGGTACAGCCACTTTGGAAAACAGTATGGAGGTTCCTTGAAACATTAAAAGTAGAGCTTCTCTATGACCTAATAACTGCAGTACTAGATATTTACCCCAAGGATACAGACATAGTGAACAAAAGGGGTACATTCACCCAATGCTCATAGAAACAATGTCCACAATAGTCAAACTGTAGAAGGAACCAAGATGCCCTTCAGCAGATAAATGGATAAATAAGATATGGTTCATATATACAATGGAATATTACTTAGCCATCAGAAAGGACTAATACCCACCATTTACATCCACATGGATGGAACTGGAGGGGATTATGCTAAATGAAATAAGTGAAGCAGAGAAAAACAGTTATCATGTAGTTTCACTTGTACGTGGAACATAAGGAATAGCACAGAAGACATTAAGGAAAGGAACGGAAAAGAGATAGGGGAGATCAGAGAGGGAGACAGACCACAAGACACTATGGATTCTGGGAAACAAAGTGAAGGTTTCAGAGGGGAAGGGGTGGTGGAAGGGAGAGCTGAATTATGGATATTAATGAGAGCACATGTTGTAATGAGCACTGGATGTTATATGCAACTAATGAATCACTGAACACTACATCAAAAATTAATGATGTACTATATGTCCAGAAGAGACCCCAAATTGTTAAGAAAATGTTGAAAAAGAAAAACAAAACTAGGGGCATCACGTTGCCTGATTTCAAGCTTTACTACAAAGCTGTGATCAGCAATATGGCATGGTACTGGCACAGGAACAGACACATAGACCAGTGGAACATAGAGGAGAGCCCAGATGTGGACCCTCAACTCTATGATCAAATAATATTTGACAAAGCATGAAAAAATATCCAGTGGAAAAAAGACAGTCTCTTCAATAAATGGTGCTGGGAAAAATGGACAGCTATGTGTAAAAGAATGAAACTTGACCATTCCCTTACACCATACACAAAGATAAACTCAAAATGGATAAAAGACCTCAATGTGAGGCAGGAATCTATCAACATCCTAGAGGAGAACATAGACAATAACCTCTTTGACATTGGCTACAGTAAGTTCTTTCAAGATATGTCTCCAAAGGCAAAGAAAACAAAAGTGAAAATGAACTTTTGAGACTTCATCAAGATAAAAGCTTTTGCACAGCAAAGGAAACAGTCAACAAAACAAAGAGGCAACCCACGGAATAGGAGGAGATATTCACAAATGACAATACAGACAAAAGGCTGATATCCAGGATCTATAAAGAACTCCCCAAACTCAACACCCACAAAACAGAAAATCATGTCACAAAATGGGCAGAAGACATGAACAGACACTTCTCCAATGAAGACATACAAATGGCTAACAGACACATGAAAGAATGTTCATCATCACTAGCCATCAGGGAGATTCAAATCAAAACCACATTGTGATACTACCTTACACCAGTTAGAATGGCCAAAATTGGGGTGCTAGGTGGCTCAACGGGTTAAAGTCTCTGCCTTCATCTCAGGTCATGATCCCAGGGTCCTGGGATCAGCCCCACATTGGGCTCTCTGCTCAGCAGGGAGCCTGCTTTCTCCTCTCTCTCTGCCTGCCTCTCTGCCTACTTGTGATCTCTGTCCATCAAATACATAAATAATACCTCAAAAAAAAAGAATGGCCAAAATTAATAAGACAGTAAAAAACAAGTGTTGGAGAGGTTGTGGAGAAAGGGGAACCATCTTACACTGTTGGGAATGCAAGTTGGTGCAGCCACTTTAGAAAACAGTGTGGAGATTCCTTAAGAAATTAAAAATGGAGCTACCCTATGACTCTGCAGTTGCACTACTGGGTATTTACCCCAAAGATACAGATGTAGTGGAAAGAAGGGCCATCTGTACCCCAATGTTCATAGCAACAATGGCCACAGTCGCCAAACTGTGGAAAGAGCCAAGATGCCCTTCAACAGACAAATGGATAAAGAAGATATGGTCAATATATACAATGGAGTACTATGCCTCCATCAGAAAGGATGAATACCCAACTTTTGTATCAACATGGATGGGAATGGAAGAGATTATGCAGAGTGAAATATGTCAGTCAGAGAGAGTCAATTATATGGTTTCACTTACTTGTGGAGCATGAGGAATAACATGGGAGATACTGGGAGATGGGGAGAAGTGAGTTGAGGGAACCTGGAGGTGGAGACAAACCATGAGAAACTGAGGACTCTGAAAAACAAACTGAGGGTTTGGAGGGGGTCTGGGGGGGTTGGGTGAACCTGGTTGTGGGTATTATGGAGGGCACGTATTGCATGGAGCACTGGGTGTGGTGCATAAACAATGAATTTTGAAACACTGAAAAATATTAAAATAAAATATTTTTTTTAAAAAAGGAACTTACAGTTCCAAAATGACATAGTTTTTCATAGATGGTGTATTCAAATAATATTTTATCATCCAGAATTGAAACAGATACTAAAAATTTGAAAGGCTGATGACCAGCCTCTGAACTTATTACAACTGGAAAGTTAATATTATAAATCAATCATAGAATGCTTTTCCTCTATGAATTAAAGATCTGTCAACTGTTCTATTTTAAAACAATGATGTATTGCCTGGTGGCTATCTTAACACAATAAAAAAATAAAAATATTTTTTAAAAAATGATTCAGTGGTAGTCTTCCAACTGGACCCTTTCCATTTGCTGCTCACCATGGTATCCAAAAGATATTTGATAGGTTCAGATATTCTTGTCCTTTCCGTCTAAAGAGCAAAGTAAAATATATTTCTAATTATTTTAGTTGGAAAGATACCCTATTCCCCAAATTTTACATTTGAAGCCATATTTGTTGTCCAGAATGTAAAATTAAATCCTAGCTTGTCCATTGCATCCTTAGTTATTATTCTTGAACAAAAAACTCATTCCTCTTAGGCTCCTAGATTACATTTTTTCAATATTAATTAGATCACTAGTTGATTTTTTAAATGTCAGATTTCAAAAGTGGTTATCACCCATATTTCAGAATAAATTATGAAGACACAGAATAAAGAAATATGTATCCCCTCATCTTTCACTCTCTCTTAGATCACTGTGCAACTTCTACATGGTATCAGTTCACATGTAGTTCAGTGGAATATTAAAACTGAAAAATTTGTAACTCCAGTTTCTTTATTTTGAGGTGGTACTAAAGCTAAGATGTAAAATGACTTGTTCTACTTAACCATTTATTTAGGGTTTGAGCCAGGACTAAAATCCAGGTCTTCTAACTTTCAGTTTGAACTTTACCCATCGTACCATACTACATGGTTGCTCAAAGTAACTTAACAAACTATCTACAAGACTCATAAGTCCATGGTTGTGAGTAGCAGAGTGTATATATATATATATATATATATATATATATATATGCTTATGACTTGGTTTTTAAGAGAAGTGAAAAAATCTACCTCAAAGATTCTAGGGTAAAATGTATGGGGGGTAGTTGTTCTTTCAAACAGTCAGCTCTAGGTCTCCACAAAGATTAATGTTCTCTTCCTTTGACTGCAGGTACTAATCAAAAATGTTTTATGGAATTTCTAGTTAATGCATCAGATGCTTAGACACTTTTGCAAATAATTAGTAGTGGAAAGGCACAGATAGTGAACTTGCCACATCTGCATCTCTCACCCAGCCCATCACATAAGGAGTAACCTCAATAACCTATCCTTCAGGGGGAGAGATATAACCTTCATGATCTGATTTGGCCTTTTAAGCACTCTGTTATAGAATTTGAATCAAAGGAAGATGTAAACTGGCAGATAACAAGGACCACATCTATTTAATTTGTACTGTGGAGTACTTAGCATGGCGCCATGCATATATGGGCACTTGATAAATATCACTCGAGGAGAAATACATTCCAAATGCATTTGTTGGCAATAGACTTAGTTTTCATCCCTTTACTGATTGGAAATCTAAATGTCACATCCTTTCCACTTTATGCTTCTTAAAGACTTCACTCTTCCCTTTGGTACAAGAGAAGATTTTTAATAAGAGTAAATCAGTCTTAAAAGTAAGAGAGCTTTTCAAGGAGGCAGAGTGAGAATAAGTCCTAAAAGGTCTGTCTCAACTACCCATCACCCAAAACAGAAGATTTGGAAATTGTAGCTGAAATCCCTCAGGGAAATTATATTTACCTTTCACTTTTCTCAGCAGTAGGCAAGGAATTTTCTCAGTTTCAACAACATATAGACCATAACTTATTAAATCAAATTTTATTATTAAAGGAAAGATTTACCAATTTTACTGAGATCCATTTTTTTCCTTTGTCTTAGCTATCTACATCCATTAACTTGAGTGGGGACTCAAAACAGGCAATAAGGAATTGGTTACATAAGTGAATAAAAACATTTTCATATTTTTTTCTTAGATCTCTGTAAGTCAGAGTGGGTCACTGTGGAGAAACCAAAATTTAATGACATCAAACCAAGTGGACGCTGAAATAAAAAAGGAAAACACCAAAGTGAAATAACCAATCTCATTTCATTATCCAACCTACAGACAGAATAAAATAGTAAGAAGCTATTTTGATTTAAAATGTTCCTTCCTTAGTAACATAAGCTGGTGTCGCGGCCGGCACGACAACACGACCAGGGTCGAGAGGGTAAGAGGATGGTGAAATGAAGACGAGGCACAAAGAGATGGGGACAGGAGGGGCAAAGTGGATGATGTCCAAGCAATGCCAGTTTATTCAGAAGAGTGCTCTGGTATAAGTATTGTACAGAGACAATCACAAGGAAGCAGTGATCCATTGCATTCTTAGAATAATTTCCACAGGTTCCCCTTAGAAGTTTTCTTAAGGCTCATGTGCAAACATCCTGACACCAAGAGGGCTGCTTGAAGATGAGTTCCCCATAGATAAGTAGACAGAGAAGGGCCAAAGGGCATCCGGTGCAGTTTATGGCCCCTGCAGGAATAGCAAGTCAAGTTACTAATTCACGGTTTTAGGCCTGCATGTCCTGTTCCAAATAAGCCCCAGAGGGTGGTCGCGCAGGAGAGTGTGAGGCCCATGGCACAGGCCCATTCTCAAGCACCTCAAATTATTAACCACAGGATTGCTTTAACCCTTAGGTTTCAAGGAGGTGCGAGTCAGGGGCTGGTTTGGTTCTCTCTCAAGCTACTGCACCGCCTTCCACATTTCCCCCTTTTTTGTTTTAAGCTCAAGAAAATGCATTTGAGCTTGCATGTAAAATCATTGCTGTCTTGCACGGGCCACAAGGATGCACCACACTATTAAGACTATAAGCAATATTACAAATACTATGATAAATATCCAAAAGGAATGTCGCAAAATGTTTCCAGGATTAAATCCATGCAGCCCATCAAGTATTCGAGAAACTATATCAGCAGGATTCTCTACATCCAGCTGAGAATGACTGATATCAGCAATATCCTTTTGTAACTCCAGTAAGTCAAGGCTGATATTGCTGTGAAACCATACTCCTTGCAAATGATGTTTCACTGCATCCCAAAAATAGTTTTGAGCCTTTAGAGTGGTGACACATATGTGCTGAAACCCTCCATGACAAACCAAGGACATTGTGTTCTAAGAATAGAAAGTTTGGTACCTACATATTCTACTGCCTTTTCAAGTCCATCAAGACAGCTAAGGATCTTTTGATCAATATGCTCTTGAGTAGCTAGAGCATGGGAGACATTCTTAGTCAAGGAATTAACATGATTGGCAGTCTGAACACTCTGAGAAAGGGCGACAGAGGACATGGTGGCTGTGGCAATGAAAGCCACTAAAGTAGATATACCAGCTATTAGTAATCCTAAAATGTGCTTAAATCTACATACATGAGATTGTAATTCTAAAGAAAATTGATATCCATAACTAGCATACCAGGGTCCTTCTACTTCTACAGGTAATAGTACATAAGGGGGTTGCATAACTAGAAAAACTATCACAGGTCCCATACCCCTAGTGGGTAGGGTAATGGGTACACAATTAGTACACACTCACTGCATTCAATATGATACATTAAGTGACGTCCCTGAGGCCCCACATAAGTATGAGGCGTGACTGTCCCAGAACCGACAATCAACAAGAAGGGTCGAAGAACGCAAGCTCGCACAGAAAAGTCAAACTGAGCAGCTCGTGCAAGGCTGTTCTTCCCAGTCTTAACAGTCACTGGTCCCATAGTGGCAGCAAGCTTCCACAGCTCCGCATGAAACATTCCTCCAGTAGAGAAGAGTCCTCCTGGGAGAGAGACGTTATAGAACTGTGGCCTCATCATTTTTTTGTCCCGGAGGGTATGCAGCATGTGGCTCATGTTGATCACGAGAGAATTTGGACCAGTCAGTGACAGAAAAACTGGGCACGCCATGAGGAGAGATGATTTGAGGTTTGTCCTGCACGCACTCACTCCAAATGGGTCCTGGAAGAGAAAAGTTAAGTTTCCGGGGACAAGGGGGGTGCCCGGGAGGGCTCATACCTAGCTTAGGAAAGTCAGGGACATCATCTTCAGTTACTTCAAAGATGTCCCATTTCTCCAAATATTTAATAAATGAGCCTGTCTGAGCAGCCTCTCGGATGTACGAAACTATATGAGGAGCTTGTTTAACCAGCATACATCCATCTTCTAATGACTGCTCATTAGTGGGGGTTTGGAAGCATATAGGCACCTGTGCCGCTATGCCTGTCCAGTTAATATGATGTTCGGCATGTACAGTACCATTCGAATCTATTCCTCCAAAATAATCAGTAACATTAGTGTGTACCCTAGGGAACGGGTCATCCCAGGTAACAGGTCTTATAGTGGGTGGATCAGGCAGATATGCCTAATAGGCTGTGGCCTCGCTATGAGGGAGGCCAACCATAGCTAATAATGTTAATAATATAGTGATCAATGCTTCATTAGGTTGGGTCTGATTTACTATCTTTAGGGCCTGATTCAGGAGATCTCTCATCAGGCTCTGACTGTAAGGGGGAGACATCTTCTTTTTCTCCGTCTGTTCTGGCTGTTCAGTGTGAGGCGAGTCATCCTCTGCTGGAGATGCGAGGATTTGGCACCACCTTTCTGGAAGCCAGCGTGGGGTATCCTCATCCTGAGGAAAAACACAAGCAAAACCGCCTCCTTTGCGGAGGACAGGGTCAGGACCCTTCCAAGTGCCCGTCAGGGGGTCCTTCCACCTAGCATAAGGAAGAGGAGAAAAGTCTGGATGCCAAAAACGCTCAGCTGCCATTCGACCTATTTCGTCGACATTCAAAAAATTTAAAACATAAAGAGTTAAGGTTAAATGCATATGAGGAGAGTATTTCACTGTTCCCTGTAGTATCTCCCCCTCTTTTAATTTTTTGAGATAAGATTTAAGGATTCCATTAGCCCTTTCGACAATGGCTTGTCCTTGAGAATTATAGGGAATGCCCATTGAATGTTTAATCTGAAAGGTTTGGCAAAACTTTTGAAAGGCTTTTGAATTGTATGCAGAGCCATTTGTTTATTAGTGACATAGACTATGTATGCATGAGTGATCATATCTGTGATGTCATTACCTCTGGACAGAGGTCCCAGCAATTTGGTGTAAGCTCTTATATGAGAAATAAATATTGGAGTTTGCCTAGACCTCAAGAGTTGCTGAATGCAAGAGAACAGGTGATATAATTTTTTATCATTGGTAAGTACATAAGCTTGGGGCAGAGAGGGGACTGCTCGTGCCATATAATGGCTGTCTGTGTATAGATTGCATGGTTCAGAATACATCTGCAGGGCTAATTGAACAGCTTTTAACTCAGCTCTTTGTACTGACTTTGTAGGGTAATATCCTTGGTAAGAGGCTTCTGCATATGGAGATTCTTTATAAATTCCTATATGCCCAGTTTTGTCGGCATCTACAAATATAGTAATTGCATTAACCAAAGGTTTGTCAACCACAGTCACTGAATTGAAAACGGATGTGGTGGAAAAAAATTTGCAGAAGTCTGTCTGCTGGTAGATGATATTTGAGTTGTCCCGGGAAGCAAGACAAGGCTATTTGCCAATTTAAGTTTGTATTAATTAGGGCCTGTGCTTTTCCAGTAGTTAACATGGGCAATATGATATAGTCAGGTTTTTTGCCAACCATGTGGATAATTCGCTGACGGCCCTTTAAAATTAATTGAGTTAGTAGTTCAATATAGTCATTAATGACATGCAATTGGTGTAAGGCTAGATGTAGCCATTCTAAAGGCCCCTGAGCCTGCCATATAACAGTAGCTGGCAATTGTGAAGGCATTAGTAAGATCAAATAAACAGGCTGTTCAGGGTCGTACTGATTTCCATGAGTTTGGGATAGTTTGTCATTAACGAGCTGTAAAGCCTTTCAAGCATCCTCAGATAGGGTACGAGTAGAAGAGGGTGCACTGTCTCCTTGTAAATCTTTTCCCAGTCCTTTTTCTTGGTGATAGCCCACTCAGACTCCGTAGCTGAAGTGGTAGAGCCATACAGACAGATTCACAGAGTCAGGCACTCTTCAGACTCAGACAGGTTGGACACCCCCCACCCCCAATCTGGGTATCCCTGGTTAGTGGGAGGTGATCAGTCTCCCCTTTCATTCTTTATAAATAAGAGTGAGTTTCTATGGTTATGGGCAATGGGGGATTGTAACGGGGTGTTTTTGCAGTCCCTCAAGGTTGGGCCGCTTTTTTAATCTCTCAAGGCCAAATGGCCCTTTCACTTGGAAGTATAATCTATGTGGAGGTATGTTAGGAGAGCTTTAAATCACCTTGGGGGCTGTGTTTTTTTTGTTTGTTTGTTTGTTTTTTTTTTTTTTTTTTTTTGAATTCAGGTTTTGTCCCAAGTTATTTCCTCCCAAATAACCATATCCTTTAGGACAAAATTACCTTATTTTACCTTCAACAAAATGTACTCCCATTCCTTAAATATGTCTTACATATCCTCTACTTTTCCACAGAGTTGTTTTCCTTATTTCCATCAGTTTTAGTTGCACTAAGTAGAATTTTGTATTCTTAGAGACATCTTAATCTCTAGTGAAGACTAAATATAAACCAATTGTGAACTGTTACAACAGAATTCTTTAGATGGCAAATTTATCAATCAGTTAAGCACAAAACATGTTTACCAACAGATTTAAATATTCTTAGTTTCTTTGCAGTAAGAAGTCAAAAGCACAAACCTATATCCAGTAATTAATGACTTAGCATTTTATCCTTTTTGTTAAGACCTAGATGTCCATAATTTAATTCAATTTGTTATCCAAGCAAAACTTTAAACTTTCAGGTTACCAAAGACTTTGAAAGCTACTTCAGCAGTTACCCATTAAAACTTTGAGACAGACAATTAACCATTAGTTTAGTCATCTCTTTGCTAACAGATTTTAACAAATAACACAAGCTTATTTGACCAAAGTGAAACTTTGATTGAAGTTTCATGTTTACTGTTGATAACTTAAAAGACATGTCTATCTTAATTAAACCAACAAACTTAACTTAGTTCAAATACTGATTTACGTTCCACCTGGGCCCACTCCACTTTGAATGTTTACTTGAGACATGGGTGGGAAGATCTGGAGTGGGGGGTGTTAGGTCCAGGGGGTGCTCTTCTTGCTCCTTGACAGTGAAGAGAGAAGGAGCTGTGGTGCATGATCTAGAGGCTAGTCATGCAGGCTGCATGCACGTTGGTGCAGAAACATGAGAAGGGGGAGACAGAAGAAACAAAGTGCTGCCAAGAGGCAGAGAAAGGATTCCCGGTTTTAGAGCTCATCAGCCCCAAAAGAGGAGCAGACGCCATGCTTTCCCACCAGTAAGGGGGGAGGGGTTAAGCATTCCAAGCCAGGCCAGAGAAGACAGGGAAACTTCCCCGAAACAAAGAGAGTTTCGGCAGCTGCTTGGTAATATTCCTTATGATCTCTGTCTCGAGTTAGACTAACCCCAGTTGGCTCCAGTTATAGCCATTAACACGGGAAATGAATGAGGGAGAAGCCCCCACATCTATTAGGAGGAACAGAGAGAGAGAAAGTCAGAGGCCCCTTTGGAAGATGTTTAGGGAAAGACTGCGGGTAGCATGCTGTAGGAAACATACAAATTGAATGGCTTGAGGAAGGACGAGAGTTCAGTCTGTTCTATAAGCTCTGTTGATGGCAAAGGTAGATCAGCCATCAAATCCTTTGTGTCCTCTGTCCCTTTAGGTAATATCATGGACTTCAAGCTCATCTGCAGGTTCTTGGGAGTCTATCGAGATTATCTCAAAGGAGTGTTGAGGGTCTAATGCCTCTCGAATATCTTCCCAAACCTGCGTGGTACCTGGAGGGCAGGCGGTGGGACCACATATTTTAATTTGATTTTTAATCTCTTGTCCCACCTTCTGCCATGCATCTAAACTTACTGTTCCTTCCTTCGAAAACCAAGGACACAATTCTGAAACCATACAAAAAAAATTGTTGCAAGGCCTTTTTAGAGACCTTGGACCCCTTTGGCTTCATAAGGGCCTGCAAAGCGGTCACAAAGAAGACCTGTTCCATAGACTGCAACTGCCCCATAATTTTTTTACTCCTGTTGTGGCCCTGAAAGACGGGGCTCCTCTTACCTGAAATGCGGTAACTCCTTACCTAACTGCACGCTCCACTTGATTGTGCTCACGTCCCTGTTCGGGCACCACTTGTCATGGCTGGCATGACAACACGACCAGGGTTGAGAGGGTAAGAGGATGGTGAAATGAAGACGAGACACAAAGAGATGGGGACAGGAGGGGCAAAGTGGATGATGTCCAAGCAATGCCAGTTTATTCAGAAGAGTGCTCTGGTATAAGTATCGTACAGAGACAATCACAAGGAAGCAGTGATCCATTGCATTCTTAGAATAATTTCCACAGGTTCCCCTTAGAAGTTTTCTTAAGGCTCATGTGCAAACATCCTGACACCAAGAGGGCTGCTTGAAGATGAGTTCCCCATAGATAAGTAGACAGAGAAGGGCCAAAGGGCATCCGGTGCAGTTTATGGCCCCTGCAGGAATAGCAAGTCAAGTTACTAATTCACGGTTTTAGGCCTGCATGTCCTGTTCCAAATAAGCCCCAGAGGGTGGTAGCGCAGGAGAGCATGAGGCCCATGGCACAGGCCCATTCTCAAGCACCTCAACTTATTAACCAAAGGATTGCTTTAACCCTTAGGTTTCAAGGAGGCACGAGTCAGGGGCTGGTTTGGTTCTCTCTCAAGCTACTGCGTGGCCTCCCACAAGCTGGAATACTTCTGGGGCGCCTGGGTGGCTCAGTGGGTTAAAGCCTCTGCCTTTAGCTCAGGCCATGATCCCAGGGTCCCAGGATCCAGGCCTGCATCAGGCTTTCTGCTCAGCGGGGAGCCTGCTTTCCCCCCCCTCCGACTCTGCCTGCCTCTCTGCCCACTTGTGATCTCTGTCAAATAAATAAATAAAATCATAAAAAAAATTAAAAAATAAGCAGTGATACTTCCAAATAGAGACTTCTTATTTCACTTATCTCTTTAAATAGCTTTTGAAAAAGAATCAGGGAAACAGCTATCATCAGTTTTGAACAAATAGACCTAATCCCAAGTCAATGTTGGCAGAGGCCTCATTGCAGTGCCTGTTATTACATTCATGTGAGTAACATAGCTATGCAAGATAAATAATATGTCCTTGTAATATCTATCTATCTATCTATCTATCTATCTACTTATCATCATCTATCATCATCATCTATCACAAATTTATTTAATGCTCTTTTGCAATGAGCAGGGGGTACAGAATCCATCTATCTTATATAGAATGCAAACCAGGGTGCCTGGGTGGCTCAGCGGTTAAGCGACTGCCTTTGGCTCAGGTCATGATCCCGGAGTCCTGGGATTGAGTCCCGCATTGGGCTCCCAACTCCACAGGGAGTCTGCTTCTCCCTCTCACCTTCTCCTCACTCATGCTCTCTCTCACTGTCTCTCTCTCAAATAAATAAATAAATAAATCTTAAAAATATATATATAGAATGCAAACCAATAGTCCCCTGTGATAGTCATATAGTACATTAAGCATTATCGATGATTTGGGAAAGAAGTTTACAGGTAGAGAAAAGTAGAAGACAAGCTTGCTCATGGGAGAATTTCTTTTACTAAATGGCCTCTAGAACGTGGAGGGAGTTTTCAGAGCTTTTGCCCTAAGTTGTTTATTCCCCAATGCATATTAGGTATGAAAAACATTGTAAAAACCTATTTTATAATTGAACTAATCTCACTCATCTTATGACTAGAAATGAAACTACATAAGTGATGCTATTTATCAAAGCTATTTCTCCCCTCCCCCGAGAAACAAATGGCTAAGTCCTCCTTGTTATCCATGGCAGAAAACAAATCCAAAAAGGAAGCATAGGCCAATTAGCAGACTGAAGAAAACAGTGAAATGTGGCAAAAATCCAGACAGAAAGTTACAGAAGTTAATCTGCTTTGTCTGAGTACATCGCTTTAATTGGCAATTTAAGTCAATACTGTCCATTAAGAATGTGCTTAACACATCCCAGTAGTACGGCATGGTGTATAGTCATGAAATGGGCTCCTTAAGCCACATTTCCAACTTTGAGAATTACTGCATCTGCTCTTGCAGGATGTTTCTTCCATATCTGGGTTCAAGGCCACAATGACTGTGCAATAAAGCTGGAAAAGCTTCAACTCCTAAAAGCCTACTCAGGAGGCAAAGCATCAGAAGCAGACATAGAAGAAGAAAAATTACATCTGCTTCCATCTCACCAGGAAATCATTTACCAGAATAATTAACAGAATGTGTTTCTGACTTCTCTGTGTTTGTCAGAGATCTAACATCCTCTTAGGCTCAAAATTGTTACCTGACTCTTCATTTTTTTGTTTGTTTGTTTGTTTTGTTTTGTTTTTGTTTTTGTTGTTTTTGTTTGTTTGTTTTATCTTCCACACTGAGGTCATTTACAAATTTCTGTTGATTTTCCCTTCATTTTTTTTCCCTGACACTAGTCTCTCTTTTCCCACTAAAACTCTAATCCAGGGTCTTGTTATCTTATGTCCAGATTACTAACTAATCTTTTAGCTAGTTTTTTCAAACAGTTTTCCCCAAACTTAACAACTTGCTCCATTACTGTGTTCCTTACTATTCACCCTACTGTTTATCATGTTACTCCCCTGCTAAAAAATAAATAAATAAATAAATCATGATTCCAACTGGCCAAGACAAACCTTTCTGTTTGACTTTTAAGGTACTTGATAACACTTCTCTGTACAAATGTATTAGTGTGTATATGTGAATATGTTTTCTCATTTTCATATCTCTGTGTATATTTAACCAACCACTTAGAACTTCTCTGTACCTTAGTTCCTCTATAACATGAGGTTGATAAATTTTTTCTAAAAATTAAATTACTTGGCGTGCCTGGGCGACTCAGTCAGTTAAGTGTCCGACTTTTGGTTTTGGCTCAGGTCATGATCTCATGGGTCCTGGGATTGAGCCCTGTGTCAGACTCTGCACTCTGCACTCTGTGTCTCACTCTGCTAGAATATTCTCTCCTTTTTCCCCTCCCCCCACCCCACTTGGTCTCTCAGACACCCTCTCTAACAAAAATAAATATATCTTGAAAAAAAAAAGTTTAAAAAACTAAAAAAAAAAAAAAAAAGAAAGAAAGAAAAAGAAAAACAAATGCGTTGCATAAAGTAGTGCCTGGAATATACTAAGTGCTATATTAATGTTTCTTAAATACATAAATAAAATGAATGACCATTTCCCTTTTCCATCTGCTTATTGAAATCCTATTAACTCAGGGCTCCTGGATGGTTCAGTTGGTTAAGCATCCGAATTTAGCTCAGGTCTTGATCCCAGAGTCTGGGAATGGAGCCCTACATGGGCCTTCCTGCTCAGCGGGGAAACCTGTTTCTCCTTCTGCCTCTCCCCCTGCTCATGCTTGCATTCTCTCCCTGAAATATATAAAATCTTTTACAAAATCCTATTAACTCTGGACCCACATCCTCTATAACAAACTATACATTTGCTACTTCATTGTTCACCAAGCTGAGGCCCCTTGAACCCTTACCTGTATTACCAAATATAGTGTTCAATTATATTCAAATATAGTATTCAATTATATATATATATTATATAATATATACATATATACATATACATACATTTATGTACACAATATGTACATATATGTATATAATTTATACAAATTATATATATTATATATATATTTTATACAAATTATATATATATTATATATATATATATATAGTTTTGTATATATCAACGTTGCTTCAATGATAAATATTTGATCATTCTGAGCAAATCATGTTATTTGAAGTCAGAGATTTTTTATTCTCCAACTTTCTTTAGTGCAATATTTAGTAAACAGTGGACACTAAAATATCTAATGATTGTTAGAGTAAGAGACAAATGTATAAAATTACTGGTCATTTAATACCAGACAGGGTACATCCTGAACCAGTTTCCCTTCCTTTTTCCTTTGACATCTTTGTGAAACTTATCTGAAAGTCAACACAATTTACATGCTTCTCAATTTCATCCTTTTCCTCTGGGAAAATTTTATTATTTGTTTATTTATTATTTACTTATTTATTATTTTTGAAGTTTCTATTTAAATTCTAGCTAGTCAATATGTAGTGCAATATTTGTTTCAGGAGTAGAACTTAGTGATTTGTCACTTACATATAACACCCAGTGCTCATCACAAACACCTTCCTTAATACCCATCATCTATTTAGCACATTCCCTGCCCACCTCCCCTCTAGCAGCCCTCGGTTTGTTCTGTATGATTAAGAGTCTCTTATAGTTTTCCTCTCTCTCTCTCTCTCTCTCTCTCCTTTTTCCTTCTCCTATGTTCATTTTGTTTCTTAAATTCTGCTGTGGGAAAATTTTAAAAGGTACAGAACAGAAAGCACTAGACCAAATCAACATTTAAGATATTGGCAAGACTTGCAGTTATTGTTCTCTTTTTCGTTGTTAAAGACCAAGTGGACATCTTTGGCTATACTTCAAAAGTAGTTCTGCCTCCATTTTGCCTGTCAACTGATATCAACTCTGCTTAACAGAAGACTTGTCTTAGAAACTCTATAATCTTACAGTCCACTAAGTGCCTTGATCTTTTCCATTTTGCTCATGTAGATCATATATTACATTGATATTAAATTATGGCACATGAAACCATAGCTAAAAGGATGTTTAGTTATGTGGCTTAGGAACTACACTGAGGATGAGTTCTACCAATGTTTCAGATATAGTACTATGTAAGTCATATTATTTCATCTTTATACCAATTCACCCCATTAACATACCATACCAAGTAGATATCATTTGGGAGTTCAATGCTCAGAGAAATTAAGAAACTCTTGAAGTCACACAGCAAGTAGAGCTGGGCTTTTGTACTGGAAAAAATTTTTAATAACAGATCATAGTTTTTGAGAACTCATTATGTGGCAGGCACTGTTTTAATTTACATGTGCTTTCTGTTTAACATTAACTATGGTCTCCCTGACCCCTGCAACATATCACCTTCCATGTATAGCTAACAGTTACAGCTGGATGTTTTGAAGAGGGTGCTTTGAGAAAATGAATTTCAGTAAGTTATTTTTTTTTTTAAATTTCAATAAGTTTTAACATTTGTACAGATTTGTGCATTAGTATAAATGAAGTTATGCAAAGACAACTAATGATTTATTTTAATGTTAAAACTATGCAATTTACAGAGTTGATTTATCTAACACACATTGGTGTGGAAATCTCTGAGATATGAATCAGTATTCAAATGCAGAATATGGTCAACAGATCATGCAAAACAGAGAGTGAAGGAGGAATACTTAGACAAAAGTAGAAAAAAATCATTTACTTGGTCATACCAAAATACTCAATTCCCTACTGAGGAAGAAGTAACATTTATATTAGATTTACACTTTAGCTATATCTTATTTTAATGGTACTTAAGTTAATAATAAAATAAATTAATTACCAATAAGTCATGTATAGTTTATTCAGTAGTATGGCTTCTGCTATTATAAAAAGTTCTCTTTGTTGGTATTTATATAAAATTTTTAGTTTAGAAAGAGTGTTTCAGATTTGATGAAAAAAGAATATTTGAATGAGGTGAACCTGACTAACTATCCAGGATTCTAATACCCTGAGGAGTCTATCTAGGTAAGCAGTATAACTTAAAAATAATACCTTAAGACAGGTTATTTCTCTTGGATGAGCCACAAGTGATATTGACCTAGGATCATTGCTTATCTTGTATATTTATAGTAACACAGAAATTAATTTTATTCTGTTTTAGATGTCTGATTTGTGACAAAGGCAACAAATGTTTATTTCCCTATAGAAAGTGTGTTTCACACTGTGGGAGTTAGCAGAAAGGTAAACATATTGAAAAGCTTCAGTTGTGTGCCCTTTGCTCTTTTTCATACATTTTCTTGCTCTAAATGAACCCATTTATTTCCATGATTTCATATTCAACAAAAGTCTTGGATAGGTAATTTTTTTTTTTTTACATAAAACAAATGTATCAGAAAGAATACTTCCCCACTTCACTAACCACATTCACTTCTGTTTAATTTTATTCTCAACTACACTCTGGCCATTGCTGGATAACTGCCAAAATGCACACTGGTGAGGTGCAATTTTCTTTTTTTTCCAGCTTGCTTTACTTAAGTGCCTTAAAAAAAAAAAAAAACTAAAGTGTAATTAACATACAATATTATATTAGTCTCAGATGCACAACATAGCAATTTGACCTTTGCATACATCGCAAAATGATCACCTCAATAAGCTCAGTTACCATGTGTTACCATACAAAGTTAAGACAATATTATCCACTATATTCTTCATGTTGCACATTACATCACCATAACTTACTTATTTTATAACTGGAAGGTGGTATTTCTTGATCCCTTTCACCCATTTTGCCTCTAACAACCTCATTCTCTGGCTTTCCTTCTTCACCAGTCTGTTCTCTATCAGTGAGACTGGGTTTGGTTTGGTTTTGTTTTGTTTTAGAATCCTCATATAAGTGAAATCATGTGGCATTTATCTTTCTCTGTCTGACTTATTTCACTTAGCATAACACCCTCAAGGTCCATCCATGTTGCAATAATAAGATTTCACTTGTTTTTATGGCTGAGTAGTGTTTCATTGTATATACAGTTGATCTGTGAACAACATAGATTTGGACCTTACAGATCCACTTACATGTGGATTTTTTTACAGTATAGTACCATAAATGTATTTTCTCTTCTTTATGGTTTTCTTAATAACATTTTCTTTTCCCTAGCTTACTTCACTGTAAGAATACAGTATATGATAAATATATAATCTATGTGGTAATTGACTTTATGTTATCAGTAAATCTTCTGCTCAGTAACAGGCTATTAGTAGTTGAGTTTTTGGAAAGTCAAAGTTGTACATGGTTTTTCACTATACAGGAGGTTGGCATCCTGACCCCCATGTTGTTCAAGGGTCAACTTCATACCACTTCTTTTGTAAATAACTTATGCACTGATGGACACAAAAGTCGTTTCGGTATCGTAATTATTGCAAATAGTACTGTAACGAGCATAGAGTGCATACATCTTTTTGAATTTATGTTTTTGCTTTCCTTAGTTAAGTACCCAGAAGTAGAATTGCTGGATCATAGGGTAGTTCTGTTTTTAATCTTATGAGGAATATCCATGCTGTTTTCCATAGTGGCTGTACCAATTTACATTCTCACCAACAACGCCCAAGTGTTCCCTTTCCTTCACATCATTGTCAGTACTCATTCTTTCTTGTGTTTTTTGTTTTGTTTTGTTTTGTTTTGTTTTCCTTTGCTTTTAATAATAGCTATTCTGACCAGTGTGAGATAGTATCTTACTGTGGTTTTTATTTGCATTTTCTTGATGATTAGTGATAGTGAGCATCTTTTCATGTGCCTGGTGGCCATCTGTGCATCTTCTTTGGAAAAAAAGTCTATTCAGGTCCTCTGCCCATTTTTTTTTCTTCTCTGTCCATTTTTTAATCAGATGCAGGAGTATGTGTGTGTGTGTGTGTGTGTGTGTGTGTGTGTGTATTTGGGGGTGGGAGTTGAGTTGTATGAGTTTTTCACATATTTTGGATGTTAACCTTTTATCAGATATATGATTTGCAAATATCTTCTCCCATTCTGTGGGTTGCCATTTTATTTTGTTCATGGTTTCCTTTACTATGCAGAAACTTTTTAGTTTAATATAGCCCCACTTGTTTATTTTTCCTTTTATGCCATTGCCACTGAAGTCTGATTCTCCCCCCTCCAAAAAAAAATCACAAAAATTGTTGTCAAGGAGTTTACTGCTCATGTTTTCCTCTAGCAGTTTCATGACTTCAGGTCTTATATTCAAGTTTTTAATCCATTTTGAGTTAATTTTTTGTGTATGATGTGAAATAGTGGTCCAGTTTCATTTTTTTGCATGAAGCTATTCAATTTTACCAACACCATCAATAGAAGATAATATCCTTTCTCCATTGTATATTATTGCCTTCTTTGTCATAAATTAATTGATACTGATAATATCAATTATCGGTATCATAATACATCAACTGCCAATATCAAAATAATGTCATAAATTAAAGGATATTGATAATATCCTTCCCCTACTGTATATTATTAACTTCTTTGTCATAAATTAATTGATCATATATATATGGTTTTATTTCTGGGCTCTCTTTTCTGTCCCATTGATGTAGGTGTCTGTTTTTATAACCAATACCATACTGTTTTGATTACTATAGCTCTGTAGTATAGTTTGAACATTGATCGATTGATTGATGATTGATTTTCAAGAGAAAGAGAGAGTCGGGGGTGGGAGAGGCAAAGGGAGAGAGAGAGAGAATCTCAAGCAGGCTTTCCCCTGAGCATGGAGCCCAATGCAGGGCTCAATCTCACGACCCTGAGATCCTGACCTGAGCTAAAATCAAGAGTTGAATGTTCAACTGACTGAGCCACCCAGGCACCCCATGTACTATAGTTTGAAATTCATAGATATGACACCTCCATTTAGTTCTTTCTCAAGAATACTTTGGCTATTTGGAGTCTTTTGTGATTCCATACATATTTTAGAATAATTTGTTCTAGTTCTGTAAAAACAATGCCATTGGAATTTTGATAGGGATTCCACTGAATCTGCAGATTGCTTTGGGTACTATGACCATTTTAACAATATTAATTCTTTAATCTATGAACACAGAATGTCTTTCAATTTATTTGAGTGTTCTTCAATTGCTTTAATCAATTTCTTATATTTTTGAGTGTATAAGCCTTTCACCTCCTTGCTTAAATTTATTCCTGGGTATTCTATTCTTTCTGATACAGTTGTAAATGAGATTGATTTCTTTATTTATCTTTCTGATACTTTGTTGTTAGTGCATAGAAATGCAACAGATTTTCATATATTAATTTGGTATCCTGAAAATTTCCTAAATTCATTCATTAGTTCTAACAGTGTTTTGGTGGAGTCTTTAGGGTTTTGTTTTGTTTTTTTTTAATAGTTTCATATTATCTGCAAGTAGTGACAGTTTCACCTCTTCCTTTCCAATTCAGATGACTTTTATTTCTTTTTCTTGCTCAGTTGTTATGGCCAGGACTTCCCAAACTATGCTGAATAAAGGTGGGAACAGTGAGCATTCTTGCCTTATTCCTGATCCTAAAGGAACATTTTTCAGATTTTCACCACTGAGTATGATGTTAGCTATGGGTTTGTTGTATAAGACCTTTACTATGTTGAGGTATGTTTCCTCCATGCCTATTTTGTTAAGAGTTTTTATCATGAAAGTGTGTTGAATTTTGTCAAATGCCTTTCTGAATTTATTGAAGTGATCATATAACTTATCTTTCTTTTGTTAATGTGGTGTATCATATTGGTTTGCAGATGTTGAACCATTCTTGTATCTCTGGGATAAATCCAATTGATCATGTGTATGATCCCTTTAATATATAGTTGAATTCAGTTTGCTGCTATTTTTGAGAACTTTTGCATTCATGTTCATCAGAGATATTGACACATAATTTCTTTTTTGTTGTGGCATCCTTGTCTGGTTTTGGTATCAGAGTAATGTTAGCTTTGTAAAATGAGTTAGGAGGTCTTAAGTATTTAATTAAAAAAAAGTTTGAGAGATATAGGTATCAAATCTTCTTTGAATATTTGGTAGAATTTACCAGTGAAGACATCTGGTACTGTGTATTTATTTTTCAGGAGGTTTTTGATTACTGATTACATCTCATTACTAGTAACTATTCTATTCCAATTTTTCTATTTCTTCCTGATTCAGAATTATAAGATTGTTTCTTGAAATTTTTCCATTTCTTTTAGTACATCTAATTTGTTGGCATATAATTTTATAGTAGTTTCTTATAATCCTTTATATTTCTGTTTTATCAGTTGTAACTTCTCTTTATTTCTGATGTTATTTATTTGAAACTTCTCTGTTTTGTTCTTGGTGAATCTAGCTAAATTTTTTATCAATTTTGCTTATTTTTTCAAAGAAATATATCTTAGTTTCATTGATTATTTTGATTTTCATTTTATTGTCTGTTTCATTTATTTCCTCCTTGATATTTATTATTTTCTTCCTTCTACTAAGTTTAAATTTTGTTTGTTCTTTGTTCTCTAGTTCCTTATAGTATAAAGTTAGCATATTTGATATTTTTCTAGTTTCTCCAGGTAGACATGTGCTGCTATGAACTTCCCTTTTAGAACTGCTTCTACTCCATTCCATTGATTTTAGTAGGTCATAATTCTGTCTCCATTTGTCGCTAGATGTTTTTAAGTATTGTATCTATTTATTTGAGAAAAAGAGAGAGAGAGCACAAGTGGTGGGGAAGTCAGAGGGAGAAGGAGAAGCAGACTCCCCACTGAGCAAGGATCCCAACACAAGGCTCAATCCTGGGACTCTGGAATCATGACCTGAGCTAAAGGCAGACCCTTAACAGACTGAGCCACCCAGGCACTCCTTAGATTTTTTTTTTTCATTTTTCCTTTGATTTCTTCAATGAATCAGTGGCTGTTCAGTAACATGCTGTTTAACCACCATGTATTTGGTGTTTTTCCACTTTTCTTCTTACAATTGATTCCTACTTTCATCCATTGTTGTTGGAAAAATTGTTTGATATGATTTCAGTCTTCTTGAATTTATCAAGACTGGCTTTGTGGCCTCACATGCAATCTATCTTGGAGAATATTCCATGTGCACTTGGGAAGAATATGCATTCTGCTGCTTTGGGATAAACTGTTCTGTATATATCTATTAAGACCATCTGGTTTAATGCCATTTAATGCTCAAGTTTCCTTACTGAGTTTCTGTCTCAATGTGTTCAAATATAAGTTGCTATCAACCTATGCATACAAAAGTTCATTTTAGGTCAACAGCAACTTATATTTGAACACATTTTAAAACTTTGAGTTTTTACTCCTCTCACCCACATTTTATTTTTGATGTCACATTTTACCCCTTATTATTTTATGTATCCTTTAACTGATCATTGTAGTTTTAGTTAATTTTACTACTTTAGTATTTTAACCTTTATACTAGTTTTATAAGTGATTTATGCACTATCCTTACTATATATTTACCTTTCCCAGTGAGATTTTTACTTTTGAATGATTTCTTATTTTTAGTTTGTATCATTTCTTTACAATGTAAAAAGTTCCTTTGACATTTCTTGTGAAGTTAATTTAGGTGTGATTTTCTTTTGCTTTGCTTATCTGGAAAGTCCATTTTTCAAAGTTTTCTTTTTTTATATTATTTTATTTATTTTTTTTCAGTGTTCCAAGATTCATTGTTTACGCACCACACCCAGTGCTCCATGCAATACGTGTCCTCCATAATATCCATCACCAGGCTCACCCCACCCCGCCTCCAAAACCCTCCGTGTTTTTGTTTTTGTTTTTGTTTTGGTTGTTGTTTTGTTTTGTTTTGTTTTTGTTTTTGTTTTTTAGGTTTTGTGGTTTTTTTTTGTTTGTTTGTTTGTTTGTTTGTTTTTTGCCAACACATTGCATGATTCTATTGTTGTGAGGTTTCCATAGAGACAAAAAGTAGCAGAGTGGTGGCCCTGGCAGTGGCATTAAGGCAGAGGGTGGGATTAGGAATAATTACTTAATGGGTGTGAGGTTTCCTCTTAGGGTAACGAAAATGTTCTGGAACTGGAAGGAGGTGATAGTTGCCTAATATCATGAATGTACTAAGTGCCACGGAATTTTCCAATCTGAAATAGTTAATATATGACATATGAATTTCACCTCCATGGAAAAGGAGATGTCGATCACCTGAGGTGGTTACTTAATAAAGCTTGGTTTGTTGAGGGAAAAGAGCCAACAGGTAGGCAAAACATCCTCCGCCAAGCAGGTCACCTCCGAGGGACAAAAATACAAGGCCACCAAAGTCCCAAATTTGGCTGGTTTTCTTTCCGAACTGAAATTAAATTAATAAAACATTCTAGAGAAGACCTAGTCAGGGTCAGTAACTGGCACTTCTCTCTTCAAGAAGGTTCTGTTTCCTCCTCCCAGGAAGGTGCCAAATGGTTGATTTAAAGTTTCTGGAGTGCAAGTTCACTGGGGATGAGACTAAAGAGTTGATTGCTAAGGACCTTCCAAGATCAGGAGTACAAGATAAAGATGCCCAAAAATTCTAGATGGACCTCCCGCTCACTGAGCCATGGCATTCTAAAATGAAATGCCAGAAGCTTTCTCTCAGTATCTCAGAATCCCGGGAAGAGTGGAGTTAGTCCTGGGATCCATCTGGGGAATCAGGGTAACTCAAGGATCAAAGTGTCTGTAGACATCTCCCCAGGTCTGATGAGGTGGAAGCTCTGGAAATGGCTGGTGTTCACAGTCTCTCATGGTTTGTCGGTACCCCTCCAATTTCCCCCAACTCACTTCTCTCCTTCTCCCAGTGTCCTCTGTGTTATTCCTTATGCTCCATAAGTAAGTGAAACCATATGATAATTGACTCTTTCTGCTTGACTTATTTCACTCAGCATAATTTCTTCCAGTCCTGTCCATGTTGATACAGAAGTTAGTTATTTATCCTTTCTGATGGAGGCATAATACTCCATTGTATATATCTACCATATCTTCTTTATCAATTTGTCTGTTGAAGGGCATCTTGGCTCTTTCCACAGTTTGGCGACCATGGCCATTACTGCTATGAACATTGGGGTGCAGATGGCCCTTCTTTCCACTACATCTGTATCTTTGGGGTAAATACACAGTAGTGCAAGTGCAGAGTCATAGGGTAGTTCTATTTTTAACTTCTAAAGGAATTCCACACTGTTTTCCAAAGTGACTGCACCAACATGCATTCCTACCAACAGTGTAAGAGGGTTCCCCTTTCTCCACATCCTCTCCAAAACTTGCTGTTTATTGTCTTATTAATTTTGGCCATTCTAACTGGTGTAAGGTGGTACCTCAACGTGGTTTTGATTTGAATCTCCCTGATGGCTAGTGATGATGAACATTTTTTCATGTATCCTTTAGCCATTTGTATGTCTTCTTTGGAGAAGTGTCTGTTCATGTCTTCTGCCCATTTTTTGATATGATTATCTGTTTTGTGTGTGTTGAGTTTGAGGAGTTTGTAATAGATCTTGGATATCAGCCTTTTGTCTGTACTGCCATTTCAAAATATCCTCTCCCATTCCGTGGGTTGCCTCTTTGTTTAGTTGACTATTCCCTTGGCTGTGCAGAAGCTTTTGATCTTGACGAAGTCCTAAAAGTTCATTTTCACTTTTGTTTCCTTTTCTTTGGAGACATGTCCTGAAAGAAGTTGCTGTGGCCAATGTTGAAGAGGTTACTGCCTATGTTCTCCTCTAGGATTTTGATGGATTCCTGCCTCACCTTGAGGTCTTTCATTCAAGTTTATCTTTGTGTATGGTATAAGAGGATGGTCAAGTTTCATTCTTCTATATATAGCTGTCCAATTTCCCCAGCACCATTTATTGAAGAGACTTTTGTCCACTGTACATTTTCCCCTGCTTTGTTGAAGATTATTTGACCATAAAGTTGAGGGTCCATATCTGGGCTCTCTACTCTTTCCCACTGGTCTATGTGTCTGGTTTTGTGCCAGTATCATGCTGTCTTGGTGATCACAGCTTTGTAGTCAAGCTAGAAATCAGGCAACATGATGCCCCCAGTTTTGTCTTTCTTTTTCAACATTTCCTTAGCAATTCAGGGTCTCTTCTGGTTCCATACAAATTTTAGGGTTGTTTGTTCCAGCTATTTGAAAAATGCTAGTGGAATTTTGATTGGGATGACATTGAAAGTATAGATTGCTCTAAGCAGTATACACATTTTAACAATGTTTATTCTTCTGATCCATGAGCATGGAATGCTTTTCCGTCTTTTTGTGTCTTCTTCAATTTCTTTCATGAGTGTTCTGTAGTTCCTCAAGTACAGATACTTTACCTCTTTGGTTAGGTTTATTCCCATGGTTCTTGGTGCTTTACTAAATGGAATCAATTCTCTAATTTTCCTTTCTACAGTTTCATTGTTAGTGAACAAGAAAGCAACTGATTACATTGATTTTTTATACTGGCAAATTCTTAATTTCTCTTTCTATTCTGAATGATAATCTTGCTTTGTGACATATTCTTGGTTGGAAGCTTTTATCTTTCAACATTTTGAATATGTCATACTGTTCCTTTTTAGCCTGCAAAATTTCTGCTAAAAAAAATCTGTTCATAGACTTACAGGGTTTCCTTTATATGTAAGAATTAACTTTTTTCTTGCTCCTTTTAAGATTTTTTATTTATTTAATTATTGATATTTAATGTGTCTTGGTGTGAATTTTTTTTTTGGATTCATTTCATTTGAAGCTCCTTGGGTTTCCTGGACCTGGATGTCTAATTTCTTCCCCAAATTATGGAATATTTCAGCCATTACATTTTCAAATAAGTTTTCTGGCACTTTCTCTTTCTTTCTTGGACTTCAAAATCCAAGTTTTATTCCACTTGATGTTATCCTATAGGTCACATAAGTTATCTTTCTTCCCCCTGCTTTGTCTATGTGAATTTTAATGGTTTGTCTTCCAGCTCACTGATTCATTCTTCTGTTTCTTGCAGCCTGTTGTTGAATACTTCTAGTGTATTTTTTCAGATCCGTTAATGTATTATTCAGCTTTGTGACTTCTGTTCGGTACTTTTTTTTTTTTTTTTTACATTTTCTATCTCTTTACTAAATTCTTAATGTGTTCATCCATTCTTCCATTGAATTCAGTGACAAGCTTTATGACAATTACTTTGAAATATTTAACTGATAGATCATTCACCCTTGTCTCATTAAGGTCTTTTTCTGAGTTTTTTCCTTGTTATTTAATTTTGAACATATTTTTCTGCTTTTAATTTTTGTCAACTTTCAATGTTTGCTTCTATGCATTAGGCAAAGTTACCTCTCTTATTCATAAAGGAGTGGCCTGGTGTGACTGATGATTCGTCTCACTCACCCTTGGTCTAATTCTTGATAGTCTCTCAAACCTCTGTGATTATCTAAGCAATATGATTTATTACTGATGTGTGTCCATTGTTGGATGTATGCCAAGATCTGTCAGTGTTCTAAGTGGAGGAATCTCATTTAGCACTTACTTTCAGCCTGCTAGGAACCCAAACCCCAAGCAGCAACTTTTAAATTATTCAATATAGGCAGTCCTATGGAATTGTAAACATAAACTTTCCTGCCTCCAGATTGAAAGATCTACAGATATACCCTGGGTGACTGTTGAAAAAAAAATCAAGGCTTCAAATGAGTGTATAAAGTTCTTTCTCAGAAGTTTTATCAAGGTGCAGTAAGGCCAAGGGAGTATACAAGAATGGAGACACCATACTTGGTGTCTCCTTGCTTATATTTCCTGGGAGTTGCTCCTTAGCCTCTAGATAGGTGGGAAACCTGAAAACTATCCCTTAGGCTGAAGCTCCAGTTTAAGTAAATAGGCCTTCTTTTTTAACAGGAAGACTGGACATTTGTTTCATTCTGCTGTGATATGAGGATTACTGCAATTTCTCATGTTCAGCATGCACAGCAAGACAACAGGACAGTGCCACACTGCTCATCCTTGCTCATTTTGATGAAACAGTGGAAGGGTGCCATGCCTGTGCTAGCAGGCAGAGAGGACAAAATGAAATCCAAAAGCATCTCCATCTTTGGAGAAGGCTCCAACTATTCCCTGCCCTTCCTGATGTCCCCAGACCACCAAATACATCTAATTTACATATGATGCTGGCACTTTTCAAATTGGTGATTTTGCACTGGATCCTGACGTGAGTGAGACTGTATCCTAGCCCCTTAGAGGGAGAATCTGTTTCTTATAGCCTATAGAACTTTGGGTCTCCTGCATGTCAGCCCCATTGGTTTTCTAATCCATATGTTTTGGGGAGCTTGTCTTTCCAGTGTAGATTCCAAGGATTTGGTTGCCTGATGTGGGGGCACCAATCTTTCAGTCATCTGAGAGAAGTGTTGAACTGGTGACATCTTTCCCTATTGTCTGTCACTGGACTGGGCTGGAGGTTTTGCAAAACTGTGCCTGTACCTCTCCCATCCATCTTGATACAGTCCTTTTATCCTTTGTTGTGGAGAAGCAGTTCATCTGGTTTTACACATTTTTTTAAAAGCAAATGAGACATATATAGTTGTAAATTTGGTGTGCTCATAGAAGGAGATATGTTTAGGATCTTATCATCCCACCATCTTAGACAACATCTCTAAGATGCAATAGTTTGTGGAATAATTGAAAACACGTTTTCCATATAATTAGAGGAATAAAATGATCAAATGATCAGCAATAGCTTAACAACTTTAAGAAATTCATATGAAAGAGGAAAAATACTAACATAAGACATTGAGCAAACTGCATGTATAACAGACTTGATCTCATGCTGAGACACAGCAAGAGATTTGCAGAGGAAGTTTTAGTCCTAATTTAGACTCTATAATAATATTTATGCTTTATGTCTTCAATCACACTAATTATGGAAATCATTTTCCCTTTAGCAATCATGAATGACCAGTAGTCTCTCTGTCTATGCCAGAACCATAAATAGTTGCAATATAAAAAGTGAGCTTAGAAGAAAGTGGCTATTTCCCCAGGAAGTTAAAATGAAACATTTAACAATATTATTGATTAGACTTTGGTAACAAATTGCAATTAGTTAAGCTAAGTTCAGGTATGTCTAAAACATACATTCACACGTGTTAGAAAACTGAATTATCTAATTTTGTACAGGAAAACAACAACCTCACATATATGATTTGTTCAGCTAATCTCAGGAGATACATCAAACAAAGATTAATTCCTAGTATACAAGTCTTATTTAAATAGGGTAATACAGTAATTTTTTCATACTCTTGAAGATTTAAGATGAAACTGGAAAATACATAGTATTTCTCCACATTTGATCAATTTAGATGCCCAGAGAATTGATAATATGGTAGATTGTCCTCTGCATTTTTCTATACCAAGAGATATCAGAACCATTTAAAAAAACTTGGCTTTCTTTGAGATCAGTTATTATATTTATTTATATGCTGCCATTTTGCAGAATATACTTTAGTATACACAAATATGAGTAGTGCAACAAGACTTTCCTCAAATAAATGAGGAAATCATGGTGAAGGGTTTAGAAAGTTTAGTAAAGTAAAGTAAAATTAGTACAGAGATGAGATTCATTCCAAAATTGTATGATGTGAAGTACAGAAAGAAACATAACCTGTTACATGAAGTGTAGCTCATAAAAACAAAGCAAAATAAAACAAAGAAGCCCCCCCACAAAAAAAAAAAAAAACCTAAGATTGGCAAGGATACTGTGAAAGGAGAACCCTCTTATACTGTTGGTTGGAATGCAAACTGGCACAGCCACTCTGGAAAACAGTATGGAATTTCCTCAAAAAGTTAAAAATAGAACTACCATATGATTCAGCAATTGAACTACTAGGTATTTACCCAAAGAATACAAAAACACTAATTCAAAGGAATACTTTGATAATATAATTGAATAAATACAAATTAAGTATGTTTATAGCAACATTACCTATAATAAATACCCAATGTTTATAGCAGCATTATCTTCAATGACCAAAATATGGAAAAGCCCAAATACCTGTTGACTGGTGAATGGATAAATATGTGGTATATATACATATATATATATATACATATATATATGTATATGTATGTGTATATATATATATACACACACACACATATATATGCACACACACACACATATACATATATATATGGGAAATATATATGTATATATATGGGAAATATATATATATGTATATATATGGGAAATATATATATATATATATATATGGGAAATAAGTCAGAGAAAGAGAAATGCCATATGATTTCACTCTTATGTGGAAACAAACGATCATAGGGAGAAAAAAGAGAGGAGGAAGGCAAACCAGGAAGCAGATTTTCCTTTTTTTAAAATTTAAATTAAATTAGCCAAGGTATTGTACATTAGTTTTTGATATAATGTTCAATGATTCATTAGTTGAGTATATCACCCAGTGCTCATCATGTCACTGAAACAGAATCTTAACTATAAAGAACAAACTGATGGATACCAAAAGGAAGGTGGGGGGTTAAATAGGTGATGGAGATTAAGGAGGGCACTTCTTTTGATGAACACCAGGTGTTGTATGTAAGTGTTGGATCACTAAATTGTACAGCAGAACCTAATATTACACTGTATAAACTAACTGGAATTTAAATAAAAACTAAAAGAGAAAAAACTAACAGAATTAAAATCATTTTCAAAAATATAACCAGATTGAAAATTTTATTGTGATTCCTCTTGTATATTATAGTGTATAATGTAGTGACTAATGTCCTCAACAATTTTAAATAAAACAACAAACACCACTAAGGCGTTTTGTAGTATCTTTCATGTATAACACTGGTATTATGCAGTTATGCTTAAACCTAGTTACATAAAAGAAATTTTGCCTGTGTTTTGGACTAGATGAGATGGGTGATAGAGCAAGCAATAGTGTCAGGTCTGGCCTAAACCATAATGAAATCAAATATTATCTAGAAGAATGGGTTGCCTTTAGTTCTTTCAAGCAGTATTTCAGAGATATTCCCTTATCTAAGTTTTGGCATATATTTCATGATAGATATTTTTAGGTAATACTATCTGGCAAGTGAGATTGAAGCTAATCTGATTGCTTTTTAGATGTAAGCAGATATGTGTTAAATAATCAACTGAATTGTGGTAGAATCTAAGTCCTCTTACTAAAATTGAGGACACTTACCTGAACAGGAGTTCTTTGACATGTTTTACAAAAGTGAGTCAAAAGAGTACCTGTGAAAAGGAGCAAAATTTCTCCCCCAAATAGTTAAAGTTTGCTTCATCCCATAAATGAACAAGCAGTCAAGTCTCCAAAGTTCTGTATCACAGTGCATGTACTTATTATTTTTTCACTTGGGTTATTTTTTTTAAATAGGATATAACCAAATATTTACTTCTCTATAAACCAAAACTCATTAAAAACACTCATAAAACTTGAGCAGTGTCATTCTCTGGTGACCTCTTTAAGACTGGCTGCCTGTAAAACATAATCCTAATTAACTAAAGAAAGCTCTTTGCTGTATAGGGTGATTATCAATAAGCCTGTCAAATATTGGGAAACGCTTACCAAAAATGATAAGTTCTTCAATAGTGGATTTTATACCACCTACTTGGAAGCATAGTGAGACTGGTCATTTCTTAAGGCCACATATAGATCATTAAATTAAAACTCTTCCATCTTCACATAGGAGCATATTTATCTTTTCAACTTCTATAGGAACAAGAGAGTATGTGTTTGAGCATTATAAACAAGTATATTTTGTGTGCTTAAAATAGTACTTTGATTAGAATAAGCATGAAATAATTTTATATGATTAGATAGCTTTGTGAAATAATGGGAAGAATCACCTACTTCCCAAAAGGACTGTTTCCTCCATTTTGGTCCATGGTACCTTTAAATCTGTCACTAGGGGTTGACTCTAGGTATTTATTAGGTGAGGAAGGGAAATATCATAAGTCAGCAGTTCACAAACTGTATTTCACACCACAATTACCTGGAGAACCTAGGAAGATTTTGTATCATACCTCCAAATCTTCTGATTCAGTAGTTCTGAGGTTAGACCCAAGGAGTTGCATTTTAAAAGAAAACTTATAGATAACTCTGATGTAAGGAATCAACAGACCTCACTGTGAGAAACACTTTTTAGGAAATGATTCCCTGGCACCAAAATGGAGATAAAAAACCATGCCCTGGAAAAATGGGGCACAGAAGACATCTAAAGAAAGAAAGTAGTGAACACTAGGAATGGTAATAGAAAAGTTGCAAATGGCATCACCTACTTCATAAGATAGCTCATGGTAATAATAGCTCATGGTAATAATCTCTGGCTACTTGAGCGCCCAGAATTCTACTATTACCAAGAACTCTATGATCTAATTTTTCACATTTTTATTTAAATTCTAGTTAGTTAACATATAGAGTAATATTGGTTTCAGGAGTAGAATTTAGTGATTCATCATTATGTATAACACTCAGTGCTCAATACAACAAATGCACTCTTTAATACACATCAACCATTTTGTCCATCCCCACCCATCTCCCCTCCATCAACCCTGTTTGTTTTCTATAGTTAAGAGTATCTGATGGTTTGTGTCCCTCTCTTTTTTCCCCTTTTCCTATATTCATTTGTTTTATTTCTTAATTTCCATATATAAGTGAGATCATATGTTATTTGTCTTTCTCTGATTGACTTATTTCACTTATCATAATACACACTAGCTCCATCTACATCATTGCAATTAGCAAGACTTCATTGTTTTAATGTCTGAGTAATATTCCATTGTCTGTATACACCACATCTTCTTTATCAATTCATCAGTTGATGGATATTTGTTCTCTTTCCATAATTTGGCTATTGTTGGTAATACTGCTATAAACATTGGGGTGCATGTGTCTCTTTGAATTAGTATTTATGTATCATTTGGGTAAATACTTAATATAATTGCTTTATCATAAGGTAGTTCTATTTTTAACTTTATGAGGAACCTATATACTGGTTCCCAGAATGACTGCAGCAATTTGCATTCCCACCAACAGTGTAAGAGTGTTCCCCTTTCTCTGCATCCTTACCAACATCTGTTATTTCCTGTGTTGTTAATTTTACCCATTTTGACAGGTGTGAGGTAGTATCTCATCATAGTTTTGATTTGTATTTCCCTGATGGTGAGCAATGTTGATCATATTTTCATGTGTCTGTTGCCATCTGGAGTCTTCTTTGGAAAAAAAAAAATGCCTATTCATATCTTCTGTCCATTTAACTGGATTTTTTTGAATGTTCAGTTTGATAAATTTCTTATAGATTTTGAATACTAACCCTTTGTCAGATATGTCATTTGCAAATATATTCTCCCATTCCATAGGTTGCCTTTTATTTCATTGATTGTTTCCTTTGTTGTGCAGGACTTTTTATCTTGATGAAATTCCAATAGTTCACTTTTGCTTTGTTTCTATTGTCTCTGAGGACATGTCTAGTAAGAAGCTGCTATGGCAGAGGTCAAAGAGGTTGTTGCCTGTGTTCTCCTCTAGGATTTTGATGGTTTCCTGTCTCACATTTAAGTCTTTCATCCATTTTGAACCTATTTTTGCATATGATGTAAGAAAGTGGTCTAGTTTCATTTTTCTGCATGTTTCTGTCCAGTTTCCCCAAAACCATTTGTTGAAGAGAATGTCATTTTCCCACTGGATAATCTTTTCTGCTTTGTCAAATATTAACTGACCATATAATTGTGGGTCCATTACTGGGTTTCCAGTTTTGTTCCACTAATCTATGGATTTGTTTTGTGCCAGTACCATACTGTCTTGATCACTACAACTTTGTAATATTGCTTGAAGTCCAGAACTGGTGATGCCTCCAACTTTGTTTTTCTTTTTTAAGATTGCTTTGGATATTTGGGATCTTTTGTAGTTAGATACAAATTTTAGTTTTGTTCTAGCTCTGTGAAAAAAGTGCTGGTGGATTTTGATAGGGATTGCATTAAGTGTGTAGACTGTTTTGGGTACTATAGACATTTTAACAATATTTGTTCTTCCAATCCATGAACATGGAGTATATTTCCATTACTTTGTGTCCTCTTCAATTTCTTTCACAAGTGTTCTACAGTTTTCAGAGTACAAATCTAATACCTCTTTGATTAGGTTTATTCCTTGATATCCTATGGTTTTGGTGCAATTGTAAATGGCATCAATTCTGTGATTTCTCTTTCTGCCTCTTCATGATTGATGTATAGAAATACAACAAATTTCTCTGTGTGTCCTATGACTTTCTTGAATTAATCTAGCAATTTTAACAATTTTTGGTGGAGTCCTTCAGGTTTTTTACATAGAGTATCATGTCATCTGTGAATAGTGAAAGTTTTATTTCTTCCTTGCTGACTTGGATGCCTTTATTTCCTTTTTCATCGTCTGATTGCAGAAGCTAGGACTTCCAGCACTACGTTAAATAGTAATGGTGACAGTGAACATCCCTGTCTTGTTCATGACTATAGAGGAAAAGCTCTCAGTATTTTCCTGTTGAGGATGATACTACCTGTGGGCCTTTCATATATGGACTGTATGATGTTGAGGTATGTTCCTTCTATCCTTATTTTGTTGAGGGTTTTTATCAAGAATGGATGCTGTACTCTGTCAGATGCCTCTTCTGCATTAAGAAAATCATATTGTTCTTCTCCTTTCTTTTATTAATGCAGTGTATCACATTGATTCATTTGCAAATATTGAACCATAAATGCAGCCCAGAAATAAATCCCACTTGAATGTGGTGAAAAATTATTTTAATGTACTGTTAAATTTGATTTGCTAGTATCTTCTAGAGAATATTTGCATGCATGTTTATCAGGGATATTGGCCTGTAATTCTCTCTGTTAGAGGGGTCTTTGTGTGGTTTTGGAATCAAGGCAATGCTGGCTTTTTATAATGAGTTTGGAAATTTCCCTTCCATTTCTATTTTTTGGAACAGTTTGAGAAGAATAGGTATTAACTCTTCTTTAAATATCTGGTAGGATTCTCCTGGGAAGCCATCTTCCCAAAGACTTTTGTTTGTTGGGAGATTTTTTATTACTGATCCAATTTCTTTATTGGTTATGGGTCTCTTAAAATTTTCTATTTCTTCCTATTTCAGTTTTGTTAGTTTATATGGTTGTAGGAATTTATTCATTTCTTCCAGATTGCCCAATTTGTAATATTTCATAATATTCCCTTATAATCGTATTTCTGTCGTGTTTGATCTCTCCTCTTTCATTCATGATTTTATTTATTTTGGCCCATTCTTTTTTCTTTTTGATAAGTCTGTCAAGGGGTTTATCAACTTTGTTAGTTTTTTCAAAGAACCAGCTTCTAGTTTCATTGGTCTGCTCTACTGGCTTTTTATTTGTTTGTTTGTTTCTATATCATTTATTTCTGTTCTAATTTGTACTATTTCCCTTCCTCTGCTGGCTTTAGGTTTTATTTGCTGTTCCTTTTCTAGCTCCTTTAGGTGTAAGGTTAGGTAGTGTATTTGAGACTATTCTTGCTTCTTGAGGAAGCCAGTACTGTAATATATTTCCCTCTTAGAAAATATATTGGTTATGTATACATAATATAAAATGTTTTTGTTACATCCCAAAAGTTCTGGACTGCTGTGCTTTCATTTTCATTTGCTTCCATGTATGTATGTATACATATATGTACTTGTGTATGTATATATGTATGCATGTGTGTGTGTGTATATATATCTATATCTCTATATAATTTCTTAATTTCCTAGTTAACATAGTCATTCTTTAGTAAGATGTCCTTTAACCTCCATGTATTTGTGGTCTTTCTAAAATTTTTCTCGTGGTTGACTCAAGTTTCATTGTGTTGTGGTTTAAGAATATCCATGGTATGATCTCAATCTTTTTGTACTTGTTGAGGCCTGGTTTGTGACCTAGCATGTGATCTATTCTGGGATGTGCATTTGAAAAAAAAATGTGTATTCTCCTGCTTTAGGATGAAAATGTTACAAATATATCTGTTAAGCCCATGTGATTCAGGGTATCATTCAAAGCCACTGCTTCCTTGTCATTTTCTGCTCAGATGATCTTTCCACTGATGTAACTGGGGTGTTAAAGTCCCTTATTATTATTGTATTATTAACAATGAGTTTCATTATATTTTTTTAAGGATTTTATTTACTTATTTGACAGATGGAGATTATAGAGAAGCAGGCAGAGAGAGAGGAGGAAGCAGGCTCCCTGCTGAGCAGAGAGCCCGATGTGGGGCTTGATCCTAGGACCCTGGGATCATGACCTGAGCTGAAGGCAGAGGCTTTAACCCACTGAGCCACCCAGGCGCCCCTCATTATGTTTGTTTTTAATTGATTTTTATACTTGGGTGCATAAATATTTACCATAGTTAAATCTTCTTGTTGGATAGAACCTTTTATTATGATATAGGGGCCTTCTCCATCTCTTATTGTGGTCTTTGGTTTAAAATCTAGTTTGTCTGATATAAGTATGGCTACTCTGGCTTTCTTTTAATGTCCATTAACATGATAGATGGTTTTCAATCCCTTTACTTTCAAAATGATGGTATCTTTAGGTATAAATGAGTCTCTTGCAGGAAGCATATAGATTAGTCTCTCTCTCTCTCTCTTTTTAAATCCATTCTGATGTCCAATGTCTTTTGATTGGAGTAATTAGTGTATTTAAATTCAGAGTGATTATTGATAGATATGAATTTAATGTCATTGTATTGTCTGCTTCTAGAGATTTTTTCTGTTCCCTTCTAGTCTTTGTCACTTTTTTCCCTTCCCACTCAAAGAGTCCCATTTAATACTGCTTCCAGAGCTTATTTAGTGGTCATAAACTTCTTTAGTTTTTGTTTGTCTTGGAAACTCTTTCTCTCTCCTTTTATTCTGAATGGTAGCCTTGCTAGATGAAGTATTCTTCATTGTAGGTTTTTCCCTTTCAGCATATTGAATGTGTTTTGTTCCACCAGGTTTCTGCAGAGAGATCTGCTGCTAACCTGATTTGTCTTCTCTTGTAGGTTTGGGATTTCTTTTCCCTTGTTGCTTTCGGGATTCTTTCCTCATCTCTGTATTTTGCACATTTTACTATGATATACAATGGTGTTGGCCAGCTTTTGTTGATTTTGGTGGTAGTTCCCTCTGTCTACCTGATATGGATGTTTGTTTCTTTCCCCAGATGAGGTAAGTCTTCAGCTATAATTTCCTCAAATAAACCTTCTGCTCCTTTTTCCCTTTCTTCTTCTGGGAATTCTATGATACAAATGTTATTGTGCTTCATGTAATTGGTGAACTCCCTAAGTATGTATTCAGGATCCAATATATTTATTTCCCTCTTCTTTTTAGCTTCATTGTTTTCCATAATTTTAACTTCTATATCATTTATTCATTCCTGTGTTTCTTCCATCCTTGTAATCATTACATACAGTCAGTTTTGCATGTTGGTTGTAGCATTTTTTATTTCAGGCTGACTAGCTTTTAGTTCTTCTATCTCTGCAATAAGGGTCTCTCTGCTTTCTTCTATGCTTTTCTCAAGCCCTGGTGGTATCCTTATGGTTGTTGTTTTAAATTCTGGTTCAGGGGTATTACTTATATCTATTTTGATTAGCTCCTTGGCCATGACCTCTACTTGCTCTTTCTTTTCAGATGGATTCTTCTGTCTTGGCATTTTGTCTAGGTCTCTGTTTTTTTGTTTTTTTGTTTTTTTTTTTGTTTGTTTGTTTGTTTTTTAATGTTAGGAAAGCCTGTGTCTGGTCCTATTCCCACTAGAACTTTAGCTTGCTGCAATGTATGATTAGTAGGCCTGTTATGTGTGGGGGGGGATGGGGGTTGTGCTTGTCTTCTGTGGGAGAGGCCTGCTGCTGCTCTGACTCTCAATCACAGTTGCTATATTAAAAAGACACCTGCAAGGTGCAGGGGGCAAGACTTGGTGTAAGTGGCTCAAGACTCCACTGTGTGTACTGTGTCATTTGCTGAAGTCCATCTGTTCTGTTGGGGGGGGGGTGTGAAAATGTCATTGGCCTACTTTTTTCACTGATGAAGGACGTTCATGTCTGCTGCTTTTCAAGAAACCCTCACAGATGAGAGAGTTATCGTCCCTCTTCTGTCCCAGGCTACTGTCCCATCCCCGCTTTCACTCTGTTTCCACACTGTCCACCTGCTTAGTGATGACATCGTGCTGCTGTGTTTTATCTTAGTCTCATGGGTGGGTTTCAAAAATCCTAATTTTAGGGACCTGGCATGGCAGAGACCTGCCTGATTCTCCAGGAGAGGGCTTGCCATGCTATATCTGGTACAGGTTTGTCCCAGAAAATCAGTTGCAGAATATTCAGGGGCTTGAACTTTATGGGAAAGCATAACAAAAAACCAGCATTCAGGTTAGCTGTCCTCAGCAGGTGTCTCTGCTTATATTCTAATGAATGATGACTGTGGGCTCTTTTGTCTCCTAAGAGGCAGTGCAGCTTCTCCCAAGTGCACCCCAAGAAGGGGAACTGTCTCTCCCAGTGTGACCAAGGGATCCTCAGAGCATGCCTTCTGCCCCCAAGCCTCTGTCCTCCTTATCCAAATGAGCACTACTACAACTGTGAGGCTCGACCCTGGCAGTGATGTCGACCTCTAAATTTCAGACTTTCAGCTCCACTGCAAGTAAAATCTTGCAATAACCAGCCTGTCTTATTTTCCCAGTCAATGGTTTTGGGGAAATGTTTTTCTTGTGCAATTCCCTGTGCGGTGTCCTACTTTCTCTTGGTCACTCTTTCTCTCTCTCTTCTCTCCATGCTCAGCGCTCTCTACCTTCCACAGCACCCATTTCCTTTGTCCCCCAAGTCACATCTCCACACCTCCTACCTTCCATGATATGGCCTCTTTTCTCCCTCTAGTTGTGAAGTTTGTTCTCTCAGTCCTCAGATAAGTTTGCAGTGTTCAGAATGATTTGATAATTACCTAGCTGTGTTCAAGGGACAAAGCAAGAATAAAGTCTTCCTACTCTTCCACCATCTTAACTCCTTCTTTTTTTTCCGAGAAATACATGAATTTGAAGCATAGTTTCTCTTGGTATTTGCATACACTTTCAAAATCAGGAGAGCAGGTATGAATAGTGTAGTCATGCAAAAATATATGTATATCAGAACCTTCTATACTTCACTAAGCAAGTGCTATAAGAAAGATTGAATAATGATAACAATTCCTTAACAGTGTGTTTCTCCTCTTAACCTCCAGAATAAAAATCAGTTCATTTACTCCTTAATGAGAAGAGTAGTTTCGTATTTTTTTTTATTTTCTTCAATGTAGTAAAAATACTTAATAACACACCTTATTAGATATTTATCATGCCAGTCACATGACAGATCAACACAGCTAAAATATTCTTGCAACATATCTTTCTGCAACATGCATTCATTTTCAAACCTTGGACTATAATGTGAAATATAAACATACAATAAAATGAAAAAATGGTGTTATCCATCATCACAAAAACACATTCAGTGATGAAGTAGTTGGTGTAATATACCTAGTAATTCAGGAAATGAGATGTTAAAGAGAAGGGTATAATGGAAAGACAGGAAGAAGTCTTAGATGTTTGCAGATATAATGATAAAGTGCCCTTTATAAAAAATAGACTACACAGAAGCAAATGCCCATTTTTCAGGCTATACTACACCAGTTTGCATGTTAGACAAGACCAGTGCTCCTAGTTTATAACATCTCTTGGGAGAAACCTGAAAAATGAAAAAAACTCAAACCATAAGTAATGGTAATAAGAATGGATAATGATTCCTTTAAATGTTTATTGAATTTCTACTCTTTGTTAAGTGTAGTAATCGGTTCGGAATCATATATATATATATATATATATATATATATATATATATATAATCTTCTGCCACAAAAGAGAACAGAGTCTACTGGAGGAGACAAAGAAGATTACAAATAATTATACCACAGTGTTATTAGTATAGTTGTAGAAACTCAGAACTTAGAGTGGAGCTCAGAACCAGGAAATAATTACACTGTCTATAAAGAGAGGAGGGTAAGGATTTATTGTTAGAGAATTTAGCTTTTGAATGCTGACAAGGAATTTGTAAAGTGTACAATGCTTGAGGAAGGGCATAATCCCATGGTACTATGTTGCAGAATAGTTGGTATCGAGATGAGGGCTGGAACCTATAAGAATAGGACAAAGAGTGGTGTCTGGGTGGCTCAGTTGGTTAAGCATCCAACTCTTCATTTGGCTCAGGTCATGATCTCTGTGTCTTGAGATCAAGAAGTGTGTGGAGCTTCACACTCAGTGCAGAATCTGCTTGAGGATTTCTCTCTCTCCCCCTCTGTTCTACTCCCCTCTGCTCATGGTCATGTGTTCTCTCTAATATTAATAATTAAATCTTAAAAAAATAAGACAGAGGAAGGAGTCAAGATGGCGGAGAAGTAGCAGGCTGGGATGATATCAGGTAGCAGGAGATCAGCTAAATAGCTCATCAAACCATTCCGAACACCTACAAATCCAACAGCAGATTGAAGAGAAGATGAGCAACAATTCTAGAAACAGAAAATTGACCACTTTCTGAAAGATAGGACTGGCAGAGAAGTGAATCCAAAGCGATGGTAAGAGAGACCGTAGGGGGAGGGGCGGGCTCCTGGCAAGCTTCAGAGCAACAGAGCACAAAATCAGAACTTTTAAAAGTCTGCTCCACTGAGGGACATCGTCCAGAGGCTAAACCAGGGTGAAGCCCACTCGGGGTCAATGTGGCCCCAGGTCTCGCGGGGTAACAGAAGGATCAGGGGTGTCTGAGTGTCGCAGAGCTTGCAGGTATTACAGCAGGGAAGCCGGCTACCAAGACAGCCGAGGAGTGAGCTCTCAACTCGGAGTTACCTTGAACCGGTCATATGCTGGGTGAGCTCAGAGTGCGGCCAGAGGCCAGGGAGATGGGAATGATTGAGCGCTTTTCTCTGAGGGTGCACTGAGGAGTGGGACCCCAAGCTCTCAGCTTCTCTGGGTCAGAGATTGGGAAGCCGCCATTTTCATTCCTGTCTTCTGGAACTCTAGGGAAAGCTTCATGGAACAAAAGCTCCCGAAAGGGAACCAGAGAGGATTACTTAGCACGGCCCCTGGTAAGGGCGGTGCAATTCTGCCTCCAGCAAAGACACTTGAGAATCACTATAAAAGGACCCTTCGCCAGGAGATCAATAAGAAATCCACCCAAGACCAAGTTCACTTACCAAGAACAGAGGAATTCCACAGGAGGAGAAAGCAAAGCATGGAATTCATGGCTTTCTCCCCATGAATCTTTAGTCTTGCAGTTAATTAATTGTTGTTAATTTTGTTTTTTTCTTCTGCTAATTTTGTTTAACTTTTACCCTTTCCTCATTTAACATTTTTTAACTAGTTTATGTTAACAATACCTTTCATTAAAAAAATAATATTTTCAAACCTTCATTATTATAGTCATATTTTATCCTTCATTGTATCTAACTTTATTTTTTGTGTACACATAGGGTTTTTTCTTCTAAAAAAATTGGGGTACAGTCCCAAAAGTTCATTTTCGCTTTTGTTTCCTTCGCCTTTGGAGACATATCTTGAAAGAAGTTGCTGTGGCTGATATCAAAGAGGTTACTGCCTATGTTCTCCTCGAGGATTCTGATGGATTCCTGTCTCACGTTGAGGTCTTTTATCCATTTCGAGTTTATCTTTGTGTACGATGTAAGAGAATGGTCGAGTTTCATTCTTCTACATATGGCTGTCCAGTTTTCCCAGCACCATTTATTGAAGAGACTGTCTTTTTTCCACTGGATATTTTTTCCTGTTTTGTCGAAGATTATTTGACCATAGAGTTGAGGGTCCATATCTGGGCTCTCTACTCTGTTCCACTGGACCATGTGTCTGTTTTTATGCCAGTACCATGCTGTCTTGGTGATCACAGCTTTGTAATAAAGCTTGAAATCAGGTAACGTGATGCCGCCAGTTTTATTTTTGTTTTTCAACATTTCCTTAGCAATTCGGGGTCTCTTCTGATTCCATACAAATTTTAGGATTATTTGCTCCAGCTCTTTTGGGACTTCATCAAGATCAAAAGCTTCTGCACAGCAAAAGAAACAGTCAACAAAACAAAGAGGCAACCCACAGAATGGGAGAAGATATTTGCAAATGACAGTACAGACAAAAGGTTGATATCCAGGATCTATAACAAACTCCTCAAACTCAACACACACAAAACAGACAATCATATTAAAAAATGGGCAGAAGATATGAACAGACACTTCTCCAATGAAGACATACAAATGGCTACCAGACACATGAAAAAATGTTCATCATCACTAGCCATCAGGGAGATTCAAATCAAAACCACATTGAGATACCACCTTACACCAGTTAGAATGGCCAAAATTAGCAAGACAGGAAACAACGTGTGTTGGAGAGGATGTGGAGAAAGGGGAACCCCCTTACACTGTTGGTGGGAATGCAAACTGGTGCAGCCACTTTGGAGAACAGTGTGGAGATTCCTCAGGAAATTAAAAATAGATCTTCCCTATGACCCTGGAATTGCACTGCTGGGTATTTACCCCAAAGATACAGATGTAGTGAAAAGAAGGGCCATCTGTACCCCAATGTTTATAGCAGCAATGGCCACGGTCGCCAAACTGTGGAAAGAACCAAGATGCCCTTCAATGGATGAATGGATAAGGAAGATGTGGTCCATATACACTATGGAGTATTATGCCTCCATCAGAAAGGACAAATACCCAACTTTTGTAGCAACACGGACAGGATTGGAAGAGATTATGCTGAGTGAAATAAGTCAAGCAGAGAGAGTCAAGTATCATATGGTTTCACTTATTTGTGGAGCATAACAAATAATATAGAGGAAAAGGGGAGATGGAGAGGAGAAGGGAGTTGAGGGAAATTGGAAGGGGAGGTGAACCATGAGAGACTACAGACTCTGAAAAACAACCTGGGGGTTTTGAAGGGGCGGGAGGGGTGGGAGGTTGGGGGAACCAGGTGGTGGGTATTAGGGAGGGCACAGATTGCATGGAGCACTGGGTGTGGTGAAAAAACAATGAATACTGTTATGCTGAAAATTAAAAAAAAAAAAAATTGGGGGTACAGCTTCTTCTAATAGATCAAAATATACCCTAAATCCAGCACCAGGCTTGTTCTAGTCTCCAGCCTGAGCAAATTCTCTCCACCTTCTTTTTCTTTATTCTCCCAAACAACTTACCTTACCAACTCCTTTTTTTAGAAATTAAAAAAAAAAAATTTCAACTTTGTAGTCATATTCCATCCCTTGATTGTGTTTACCCATATATATGTTTTTCATTCTTTAAAATTTGGGGAGGTAGTTTCTTCTGAGAGACCAAAATACTCCCAAAAGTAGTGGGTGACCCTGTTCTAGTCACCAGTCTAATATATATATATATATATATACAATTTAATTTTTTAATATTTTTTCTTTATTTGTTTTCATTTTAAAATTTTTTTTTCTGAATATCTTTTTACCCCCTGTCTCCCCCCCTTACGATTTGGGGTCTCTTCTGATTTGGATAAAGCACATTTTCCTCGGGTCTTTGCTGTTCTTTTAGTATTATATTTGTTCCTTCATATATTCTTATCTGGACAAAATGACAAGGCGGAAAAACTCACCCCCAAAAAAGAAAAAAAAAGAACAAGAGGCAGTACCGAAGGCTAGGGACCTAATCAATATGGACATTGGTAAAATGTCAGATCTAGAGTTCAGAATGACTATTCTCAAGGTTCTACCCAGGCTCAAAAAAGGCATGGAAGATAATAGAGAAACCCTCTCCGGAGAGATAAAAGCCCTTTCTGGGGAAATAAAAGAACGAAAATCTAACCAAGTTGAAATTTAAAAAGCTATTAATGAGGTGCAAAAAATAAATAAATAAATAAAAAAGGAGGCTCTTACTGCTAGGATAAATGAGGCAGAAGAATTAGTGATATAAAAGACAAAATGACAGAGAATAAAGAAGCTGAGCAAAAAAGAGACAAATACTGGACCACAAGGGGAGAATTCGAGAGATAAGTGACACCATAAGATGAAACAACATTAGAATAATTGGGATTCCAGAAGAAGAAGAAAGAGAGGGGAGCAGAAGGTATATTGGAGAGAATTATTGTAGAGAATTTCCCTAATATGGCAAAGGGAACAAGCATCAAAATCCAGGAGGTGCAGAGAACCCCCCTCAAAATCAACAAGAATAGTCCACACCCTGTCACCTAATAGTAAAATTTACAAACCTTAGCGACAAAGACAAAATCCTGAAAGCAGCCCGGGAAAAGAAGTCTGTAACATACAATGGTAAAAATATTTGATTGGCAGCAGACTTATCCACAGAGACCTGGCAGGCCAGAAAGAACTGGCATGATATTTTCAGAGCAATACAGAGAAAAACATGCAGCCAAGAATACTATATCCAGTTAGGCTATCATTGAAAATAGAAGGAGAGATAAAAAGCTTCCAGGACAAACAAAAACTGAAAGAATTTGCAAACACCAAACCAGTTCTACAGGAAATATTGAAAGGGGTCCTCTAAGCAAAGAGAGAGCCTAAAAGTAGTAGGCCAGAAAGGAACAGAGACAATATACAGTAACGGTCACCTTACAGGCAATACAATGGCACTAAATTCTTATCTCTCAATAGTTACCCTGTATGTAAATGGGCTAAATGCCCCAATCAAAAGACACAGGGTATCAGAATGGATGAAAAAACAAAACCCATCACTATGCTGCCTACAAGAAACTCATTTTAGACCCAAAGATACCTCCAGATTGAAAGTGAGGGGGTGGAAAACAATTTACCATGCTAATGGACATCAAAAGAAAGCTGAGGCGGCAATCCTTATATCAGATCAATTAGATTTTAAGCCAAAGACTATAATAAGAGATGAGGAAGGACACTATATCATACTCAAAGGGTCTGCCAACAAGAAGATCTAACAATTTTAAATATCTATGCCCCTAACATGGGAACAGCCAACTATATAAACCAATTAAGAACAAAATCAAAGAAACACATTGACAATAATACAATAATAGCAGGGGACTTTAACACTCCCCTCACTGAAATGGACAGATCACCCAAGCAAAAGATCCACAAGGAAATAAAGGCCTTAAATGACACACTGGACCAGATGGACATCACAGATATATTCAGAACATTCCATCCCAAAGCAACAGAATACACATTCTTCTCTTGTGCACATGGCACATTCTCCAGAATAGATCATATCCTGGGTCATAAATCAGGTCTCAACCAGTATCAAAAGATTGGGATCATTCCCTGCGTATTTTCAGAACACAGTGCTCTGAAGCTAGAACTCAATCACAAGAGGAAATTTGGAAAGAACCCAAACACACAGAGAGTGAACAGCACCCTTCTAAAGAATGAATGGGTCAACCAGGAAATTAAAGAAGAATTGAAAAAATTCATGGAAACAAATGATAATGAAAACAAACAAACAGTTCAAAACCTGTGGGACATAGCCAAGGCAGTCCTGAGAGGAAAATATATAGCAGTACAAGCCTTTCTCAAGAAACAAGAAAGGTTTCAAATACACAACCTAACTCTACATGTAAGGGAGCTGTAGAAAGGATAGCAAAGATAGCCTAAACCCAGCAGGAGAAGAGAAATCATAAAGATCAGAGCAGAAATCAATGAAATAGAAACCAAAAAAAAAAAAAAAAAAAAAGACCCACCCTAGAACAAATCAATGAAACTAGGAGCTGGTTCTTTGAAAGAATTAATAAGATTGATAAACCCCTGGCCAAACTTTATTCTATACATTGTTTAGCAAGATAAGCATGTAATCAATATTTTAGGAAACACACCAAATACATAATAATGGTTATTTGGTACGGGTTATTTAGTTAATGCACTAAGGGAAATGTCTTTGGTAATTACAACAAGAAGATTTACCTGTTAAAATTGCTGCAACTGGGAGTTATCACATCAACCAAGTAATCACATTCAGTATCATGAATAATAGTAAAAATTAACATTGCATATATCCTGACATAATACAATACAAAGAACACAGCATCACTTATTTTTTAACAAAATTATTTAACCTGATCCAAATCCAGCCTTTATATCTTCCTTCCAGATTAGAAAATATAGGGGATAGAGGACAATGTTGAACAACACCTAGAGGAAAAATTCAGATCTAGAATGAGGGTATTGTATCTGACAACTGGCCTGATGTTTTCAAATTATCACTGTTATGAAATAAAAATAAGAGTATTACTCTACATTTAACATCTAAAGACTTACAATGCATTGACTTTGATTGGACTCTAGTTTAAAAAAGCAGTTATACAATTTATTTACACAGAGAGATACAGCTCAAGCAAGTATGCCATTTTTTTTTTAAGCAAGGGGTAATTGACACATTAAACACCATTCTTTTTATTTAACTTCTCTGTATATTTGAGAATTTTCATAATAAAATTTGGGAAAGGATGGATTATTTATTCGGTAAATGTTGTTAAGATAACTGATTATCCATTTAGGGAAAAAAAAAAAGTAGATTCTTAAACTTTACACCAAACATTTAGAAGAAAATACAGAAGAATATATTCATGACCTAGGTTTAGGGGAGAATTTCTTACACTTATTGCAAAAAGCTAATCACAAGAGGGGAAAAGTGTACAAACTGACTATATTAAAATTAAATGCTCTGATGCATCAAAAGACAATTATCATACCCCGAATTACTTAGAAAACAAAGCATGTGGCAAAAGTTTATATGTAAGTAGTTTGTGAGGGTATGTGATCTTAGGGGGCATGAGTGAGGGACAGGGAAAACAAAGCAGAATATGTAAAACAGCCAAGACAAGGATGCATTATATAGTTGGCAACCTCTATAGGTCACTGGTTGTTTTATCTCACAGGACCATCTGATTACCCATATGAAACATATCTCAGAACTCTGTTTAGGGAGAGTTAGAGGATGGAATTTATCCATTAACCCCCATACTGATGATCAAAGTTTTGCCTAACAGATTATTTACTTTTTCATATTTCCAGGTTGTATCTGCATGAAACCTGAATGGGTTCTTGCAGTGTCTCATGGTCACTGCTGCAATAGAGAAACCAGAAGGATAAAATAGAGGATGGAAACCAGAGGTATACAATTTGGGCCTGAAGTAAAGTGCTATCAAATGTCTTTTACATAAAACTGGTCAGATCTTGCACAATAATTGCATCCACAGCAGTGGCAAGCATAAGAGACTGGTGAGGCCAAGATGAATTATGTGTAAGAGGTATTTGATATAGTCTACAATTGCACCCAAACACAAAATATGGGATAGTGGTAATTTCTGGAGAAGGAGGTAGGGGAAATGAATTCAGGAGAGTAGAAAGGTATGTAGGAGTCTTCAACTGTATATGTAATATTTTATTTCTTCAACTGTATATGTAATCTTTTATTTCTTTAAAATCACATGTGAGATAAATAAAATGTTTAGATTTGAGAAAGTTAGGTGGTACATAGATGGGTGTTTATGCTGTTTTCAAAATTATTCTCTATCACATTAAATATGAAATATTCCAATATAAGACTTCAAAAAGAGAGTCTATACTGTTTGAAGAGGTAAGTAACTTATAAATTCATTGTCTTTCAAATCATTGTGGCTCAACATAACTTTGTTCTTGTCATTCCTTCAACCTTATCTGGAAAGATAACTATTGGGCTGATATTCTTTTATGCAAGTTAAGACTACTGGGCTTTTAAAACGTTTGTGGTAAGTTTAAGATACTGTTTTGGGGGGAATGCCTTCTTTATCAACTTTGCATGACATATTATCTCACTTCTTACATGTGTTGGTTCCCCACAGAGCTTTCTCTTACCTTTCTAAGAGAACACACTTATGAAGTTGTGTTTCTTTACTTTTTATGATTTGTAGCACATTAGACTGTATATTTGTTTTTTGTTGGTTTTCCAAAATTAGAATATCAATTTTATGATAGCAGACTGTTGATAACCACTGCATGGTTAATATCTGGAAGAGTGCTTGGCATATTTTAAGTATTGAAAAAAAATACTTCATGAATGAATGAATGAATGAAAGAAAAATAAGCAAATGGCTCTTTCAAGTCATTTACTCAGCTGCCAGTTTTATTAAAGTCCTTTGTTATTTTTCACATAAAAGAAAGTGGAGACAGAGAGACAAAAAAAAAGGTGTTAAAAAATAGAAATCATGTCTGTGTTTGGATATAAGAAAACACATAAATCCATGTTTGCCTATGTGTATATATTTATTTAAAGTGTGTGTGTGTGTGTGTGTGTGTGTGTGTAACCCATATACACACATTTTTTTTCAATCTGAAAGACATGAACTTTTTTCTGTTCTGAAGAAGAAGAAAAAAACCTAACAATAGGTATTTACATTGTAACTGCTTCGTTACTTGAAATTTAAATGCTCTTTCTAGAAATGCAGCAACTTTTCAAATCTTAGCTCAGTGAAATACACCCTATAAATTAAAACAGAATCTATTTAAACAACTAGACTTTGTCTTAGCAGGAGTTTCAAATTATTTAATTAACATATTAATAATAGTTATAATAGCTTGTAGAGAAACATTCCTGTACTTAAAAACAATCTTAATATTTTATAGGCTCTTCATTCTATTCAATTTATTTTATATTACTTAACTTATTATTATATAAATAATACCTGAAAACATTCTTATTGTTTAAGATTTAAGCAGTGTAGAAATTTTAAGAAGAGCACAACCCAAGCATATTTCCTTACATAAGCAAGATCATGCTATACATATTGCCTTGAAACGTTGCTATTTAACACTATGACTTATATATTGTTACATTACAATACAAATATTATAGGGGAGGCACGTTTCAAAACATCTCATGTTTCTGTGAACAGAGGCACTAACTGCCATTTTGTTCTCATTTTTTTCCCAAGGAAATTTGTAAAGAGCCTTGAAAGATAGTAACAATGTCTCTCTCCAGAGCAAAAGGCAGTTTATTTTGTTTGTTAGTTTGTTTGTTTTTCACTGTTTGGTATAATAAAGATAATGTGTCCCTCCAGGGAACATTTCAAGCAAGTTTGCTTGCAACTCATTTTAAAATATTCTGGTTCCTAAACTTGCACTTTTTCAGGCATGTCACAAACCCACTATATGCATGGCATCCACCTGCACTGCTCTGTGTTGTTCCTGTGGGACTTGGGGTCAAGGGCAACAGACACAAACAGGAAGTTCATCCTGTTTACTATATTATGAGTTATCAAGAACTTTGTCTCTGACCCTGAAGTCTCATGTCTTTGCCAGTATCCATGAAACTATAGTGGGATAACTTCTTAGATGGCAAGTACTAAGATCTCAGACCTTCAACTGTTTTTGACAGCTTTTGATGATAGAGATAGGACACTGATAGAGAAATGGCTTTTTGGAAGAGAAAGGATGAGGTTCTTGCAAGTCAAGTTTGGGATATGAAATGATTATCTGAGATGAAATAGTACGTGTTGTTGCACAGATGACAGAGACAAATAGTAAAAGGCCATCACTGTCCTGCCTGTTACTGAGTGTTTAGAGACTGAGAAATAAGTGGTAATATTGAAAGAAACCACAAAATGGTATTTTTATTGTCCCTACTCTCCTCCAGGAGGGAGAAAGAATGGATTTTATCACTACGGTGGAGCAAAAAACCCAGACCCCAGCTGAAAAGCAATGTGGATATAGCAACTGAGTCAGGAGTCTCCAAAGGTGAAATAAATGATGTCAACAATGGAGTACAGAGTTTTGGGTGGATCTAAAACATACAAAAACATATGTTCATTTAGTTAAGCCATGAGTACCCTTCCACTTCTCAAAACCGAGTGTCTTCTATACTTACATGCAGCCATTCCTTTCCTCCATATCCTGTTTCTTCCTTCCCCCCACCTTTTTTTTTTTAAAGAGGAAGCATTTTTTTTAAGATTTTATTTATTTATTTATTTGACAGATAGATCACAAGTAGGCAAAGAGGCAGGCAGAGAGGGAGAGAGAGAGGAGGAAGCAGGCTCCCCGCCAAGCAGAGAGCCCGATGCGGGGCTCGATCCCAGGACCCTGAGATCATGACCTGAGCTGAAGGCAGAGGCCTTAACCCACTGAGCCACCCAGGTGCCCCTCCTCCTTCCCCTTTAACTGTAGCCATAATTCCTTTAGGTGCAAAGATAATTAAGCATGGAGCTTGACCTCAAGAAGGACCAAGGGCTATATGCATCCAAATAACTTGCCCGGGAACTTTAGAAAGGAGAAAGATTAAAACTTTGATGTCTCCATTGGATACAGGAACCTGACACAACATCCTTCCTGATCAGGGTATTGGGGGAAAGGGAGTTCAGATTCAACTGACAGATTTTTTATTGGGTTTACAATAGGAAAACAAAGCTAACATGGCTTTATGTGTAGGGTCCTTTTGGTTAGTTTAGTGTTACTCTTGCCTCTACATTTACATGTATAATAGATTGATGTTACATGCTTGTACTTCATTTCCTCTTTTATCAGAGAAGATTATCCCAACTAGAAAAAAAGCCACACATAGAGAAGTGTTAGTACACTTAAGGCCCATACCTTATTGACACATTTGAGCTGTAAGTCTCTATGACTCATGATTTTTCTAATCAGACCATCTGAGAAAGGGAAGCAGTCTCCATGTGGAGATACCCTTGGGGTTTTGGATTCATCACTTCTTTTGAAAAACAGCTGATAAGTTGCTATTGGGGCTTTTGTCAAAACTTAATACTTGAGCCAGGGAGATCCTGTGACTCTCCAGTCTGATAGTTTTTATTTTCCACCCACTTGGGTGAATCAAGTCAGACTTGATGACTAATAAGGTAAGGAAGCCTCAACAAAACTCACTTTTTAAATGGAAATAGTTTGTTCAATAATGCAGCCAGTCTGGTCCCAGTAGACTCTTGTTTTTACATTTAAATAGTGGCAGCTCTCCTTTTGGGGGATAATTTATTGCTCACTCTGCCATCTAAAGGAAAACTGTTGGTTCAATGGAGCCCTAAATTCACAGTTTCCCATAAATGCCTGGGCCAGGTACACTCATAGGCTAATCTGAAACAATAGGATCCACTGGACTGTGGTACCTGTTAAACCTCAACTCCACCTATATAGAATTGAAAATGGATATGGTTACCCCATTCAGAAGACAAAACTAATGTCTGTTCTCATGCCTCTGGCCAATAGTCTTCTGGATGAAACTTGTTATATTTTTACTATTGCCAATAGCCTAGCTGTTGAGTTGTCACTTAGAAAATTAGAGACTGGCAGATTAAAGACTTCCCTCTGTGGAGCTGCAAGCTATAGAAACAAGTAAAGACTACTGAACAAACTGTGACAGTCATTCATATGATGCTGTGGGAGGGTCCATTCTCTCATGAGAGTGAAATTAAGCTGCTGTTTAAGCCTGTATTGATCACATTGCCAGCAATGCTGCCTGAATCTGCCACCATGCTGTAGAGGGTAACACATCCACCATCATAGGCTGGGTACAAAATAAATGACTCTATTTTTTTGTTGTTGTTGTTGCAGAAACTACCACTGCATGCCAGACTTGTGATCCCTGCCAAAAGTCAACCTGGTTGTTTGGTGGGAGACTCCACATATCACAAGTCACATTTCCCTGCCCACTCATAGTAGAATGCCTATATGAACTTTTGAACCTTTCTCAAAGCCAAGTGTATTGCCTCATGTCTGTTTACACTTTCTCAAACTATAGAGTTTCTGTTCCACTTTGATTAGATGATTCTAGTCATGCCATCATAGCCCTTCAGCTTAATGTGTGCCATACATTCAGCTTTCTGGATCATTTGAATTCTGACAATAGTGTACTATTTTTATCACAAAAGTGATCCAACAATGGACTGATGGATGTTTCATGCTTCTTACCATCCACAGATATCAATTATTGTTGACTTCCTCAAAAACAATCTCAAAAAGATTTTTCAATCTTATCTAGTTCTGATCTGCCCATTTTAGTAAGGCAGTTTTGTCACTAAAGTCACCTTTTGTTACAAAGAGATCATTCCTTCTCAGCAGATTTCTGGAAAATAATCAGGACAAAATGGGTAGGGAATCATTATAATGCCCTGTATTAAAAATTCAGGATTCTTTCCTGACCATTCCTAAACATGGTATGCCATTCTTTCCTCCAACAATAGACCTATGCTGACATAATTGATGCACACTCCAGGTGACAGCTTAGACAAAGAGGATTCAAATGTAATTCTGATTAAATTTTATAAAATTATATTTGTCCCTATTGAATCTGACTCTTCCATATGAAAGGTCTGGGTTTGAACAGGAGATAATTTTTGAAAAGGTAAAGTATGGTTATAGGAATAGAATATACTGATATTATGAAGATGGGGGAAGAGGAATGCCTTACATGCTGAAAGATATGAGAGACAGAGAAATATTAACAGGTTTTTTTTTTTTTTTTTGGTCTTTCAGAACCACCCCTGGATTCTTTGTCATGAATGAAAATGCCCTTGTGCTGCTCTTCCAAACTCTTGCTAGAAGATTAAATTTAACTGATTATTGGGTCTTCCATATCCTACTAGCTAGCTCCAAGAATGAATTAATCACTATTCCCCTTAACTTCACTGGGAAGTCTATCAGAAACAACAGTAGATGGCTGCAGTTCCTGTAACTCTTATGCATAATCTCAGATGTCCTTCCTTCTCAGTCATTCTGTTGGGTAGAAGGTTGCCACCTTGCTAATGATAGGCATAAAGCACAGATTTATCTGACTGCCTTCAGGCAGACCCTTCAAAACAGTTTAATTATTAAACTGCATTTGGAATGTTAGAGTTTGCCAGTTGGCCAACGGGCCACACTGGAGGCACTATAAACCTGCTATCTGATTAAAATAGACCCCACTGGTGGAGCCTCACCCATTGTAAACAATACTTTCTTTCCATGGACCTCGTGTGTACCTTCTGTACTTCTTATGCAGAAGTCAAGCATTAACTTGTTTCTTTGAAGAAAGCATGATGATTTGTATGGATAGTTATAAAAGGACTTCAAATATTAAGAAAATAGTGCCTTGGCCCTGGAAGACATGTAAGTTAATCTCAAATCACTGGACAGAACTATTATAAAAGATAGAGTTATCCTAGATTTCCTCTTTATGAACCAAAGTGGATTCTATACAATTACATTCTTTTGTAACTGTACTAATAGTTTGGGGCAATTAGAAAGGTCAATAAAAAAGTACTTCAGAGTAAATACACCTGGCTTTCTCTTAGTGACTGGATGTTTGTGTCCCCCCTGCCCCCAAAATTTGTATGTTGAAGTCCTACCCCACAGTGTGATGGTTTTTGGAGATAGGGCCTTTACAGAAGTAATTAAGTTTAAATGAGATCATATGGGTGAGGCCCTGCTCTGATAGGAATAATGTTCTTATGAAAAAAAAATACCAGAGAGCTCATGCTCCTGTCCTCCCCACAATCTGGCATATGAACACACACAGAGGAAAGACCATGTGAGAACTCCCCAAGAAGGTGGCCGTGTGCAAACCAGGAAGAGAGCTCTTACCAGAAACCAAATTGATTGGAATCTTGACCTTGGACTTCTAGCCTCCAGACTGTGAGGAAATAAATTTCTGTCTTTTGAGTAATTTGTTCTGTGGTATTTTGTTATGGCAGCCTAAGCAGACTAAGATACTTTCTAAGGTAGACCCTGAATGAGTTATGGCATTTGTTTAATTGTTTGGATTCAGAAATTTGAGACTGGGGAAAACACATAGTTGAAGGCAATACTGCAAATTGGGTTCATCTTTATGCTTGGAACCTTATTTATAGTACCCTTAATTAAATTATTTATATGACAAGTTAATCCTATCCCTGTTGGTCAAATTAATCAGAGTAGCAGCATATTCATGGGGAAATTTGACAGATGCCAAAATGGTATAGAAATGAGAGATGGATATTGTTGGGAGACATTTTTTGGGGGGTCTCTTATTTCTGCACCAGTTGAAGGCAGAGGTACCAATTGCTTCTTGTTCAGAACTACTTTTTCAAGAATGTGTGTAGAGAAAATTGCTTTGGAAGATAGAGATGTCTCCCTCCGGTGGGGAAAAGGTGAAGGTATGTTCACTGTGCACTATAATAAAATAATAAAGGTAACATTTCCCTCCAGGGCAAATTTCCAGCAAGTTTTCTTACAACCCATTGTATAAGATTCTAGTCCCTAAACTCCAGATTCCTCCTCTATGATACAAGCCTACTATATGTGCAGCATCCAAGCTAGATCCTCTGTATCATCTCTTTAGTTAGGGGAAACTTTATGAACATGATTTTCTTGATGCTTGCTGTGACATGAATAATAAAATTATTTGAATTTGACCCAGGAGTTTCATGTCTTCTGCCAACACCTGTGGAACACTAAGTCATTAACTTCCAAGGGGGGTAAAATCTCAAACCCCTGACAGTTCTTGACAGTAGTTTCATTTCATTCTTTCTAAGGGCCACATATTTGTATGTACAAAAAATATTTAATCAGCTGCTTGTTTTTGGAAAATTAGGGTGTTTCAAATATTTTTCTACTAAAATAATATTTCAGTGAATATCCTTATTCATATGTCTTTAAATACATGAGTGGTTTTCTGCAGGACACACCGTTCTTATAACAGAAATGTTGTTCTTTTTAAATATATTCATTTATATACCAAAAACTGTAATCATTTACATATCTGTCAGTACTTTATGAGAGTACCTCTTTACTTATAGATGAAAAATACTATGATGTTTTAATTTTAATTTCCTTATTATTGGTGGGAATGATTTCCTTGTCATGTTTATTGACTTTGTATTTGTGCGTTACATGTATTATATAACTGTGTTTATATTTATTTTATAGTCTTTTCATGTATGTGACAAATTTTCCATCAGGTAGTTTTATTTTTATTTTTTTATTTTTTATTTATTTTTTTTTTTTTTAAAGATTTTATTTATTTATTTGTCAGAGAGAGAGAGCGCGCGAGTGAGCATAGGCAGACAGAGTGGCAGAGGGAGAAGCAGGCTCCCTGAGGGGCAAGGAGCCCGATGTGGGACTCGATCCCAGGACGCTGGGATCATGACCTGAGCCGAAGGCAGCTGCTTAACCAACTGAGCCACCCAGGTGTCCCAGGTAGTTTTATTTTTATTGAATTATAAAAACTCTTTATATATGGACTTTAATTCCTTTTGTTATACATTATTAAAATACACATTCAAATTATACAATTGGTTGTGCTGATGGTGTTTAAGTCATCAAGAAATTTTAAAATTCTATAGTTCAATTAGTCAGTCTTTTCCTTTATGGTTTATAGATTTATTTCCTTGTTTCAAAATGCCTTTGTTACTAAGTTTATTCTCCCTTATACCATCTTAATTTCTTCTAATAACTCTAAATTTTTAAAACTATTGTTTATTGCAACAGACCATAGTCACATATCTTCTGTAAATATGTACCATGTGAGAAGTTAATTTTACAATTATTATATAATCAAAATTATATTATTTCTAATCTGTTAAATACCATCTGCTCCTTCTCTACTTTCAGTTAATAGTCCCTGTTTACTTAAAGGTAGAAATATGACATTCTTTTTTTTTTAATTTATTTATTTGACAGACAGAGATCACAAGTAAGGAGAGAGGCAGGCAGAGAGAGAGGAAGAGAAGCAGGCTCCCTGCTGAGCAGAGAGCCCCCTGTGGGGTTCAATCCCAGGACCCTGACATCATGACCTGAGCCGAAGGCAGAGGCTTTAACCCACTGAGCCACCCAGGTGCCCCGAAATATGACATTCTTTATGAATTTATACAACACACTTTCATCAGAACAATGACAATGTTTTCTCTTTCACTGAGATATACCAAAATTGATCACTTTGCAATTATTTTTAGGTGAGCATCATATAATCCATGGAAGTGAATATTCTTACCCAAGGTCATAAAAAATAATCTTGCACAAGGCTAAAACCCATAGTCCCAATTATATTTGTGTCTGTGTGTATGTGTGTGTTTTCTTACTGAGCCATGTTGACTCTTAATTGAGGCCAAAAAGGAAAATGTTTGTTAAAAAATGTGTGAAAATTATAGAAGAAAGATTTTAATCAAAATTACATATTTAATATCTCCACTTCCGTTACCCAGCTGGAATCTGAATTCTTCCTCATTCTACCGTTTTGGAAGAACAGCTGCTTGTGATGACATAGGCAGTCTTCTCCAGCCTTCTGCTTCAGGCAGCAGTTTATGCCTTTCTCTTTGAAGTTATCTGGAACCATTTTAAGCATTTTTCTATTTCCTCTAGACACATGCAATACCAGGATAAGGATTACAGCATCTGTCCTCAAGATTGTGTAAATTTTTACAATGTTTCTTGATTATTTGAGGATCAGCAAATTAAGAAGGTAAGAAGAGAAGTTTGTAGTTATATTAGATCAATATTTAAATAAACTGATGAAAAGTGGTCAATGTTTATGGTGTAGAGGGGAAAAGGTGCATTTGGGGAGTCATAGGGGTATTTCACATCAAAGATGGTTCCACATTGAGAAGGGAAATACCAGTTATCTAAAGGATTTAACCTAGTGGGCAATAGACACCATGGAGAGAGTATTCTTGTGGTAGATTGATCGAAGAATGCAATACATTTTAGATTTTCTTGTTGTACTAATTCTTCTGAAGATCTTTTCTGCATACTTTGCCTCATAAAACCCCATTCTAAAGCAATCCTCTCCTGTTCTCCTAGTCAACTTGCCATTGTTCCCACCTGTCCCAACTCAGACAAGCTTATTCATATTCTCTACTGTTGATGTTCTTATAATGCATGGAAAGGCAAAGATCTCTGAAAATTTCCTCAAGTAAAATTAATTTGTTGGAAACAGATAATAAAAAATAAGGAAGGACAGGGACATAATATTAGAAAGGATATTTTAGTAATGCCAGAGAAGAAAAATATACATCTATCACAGAATATAGGAAGAAATTCCGTCCAAAGACTAGAAGAGTAAAAAACCTTCCAAAACACGTGCACATATGCATACAAACACACACACACACACGCACATGTGAAAAATGTTGCCAGGTCAATGGGAAGAAAAACTTGTGTTGGGACAGGTAAAAAGGTTGCCAAGTCGGTGGGAAGAAAAACTAATGTGTTGGGATAGTAGAAATCTAGATTTAATAATTTACTCCAATATAAGTTATACTTATTATTAAAAATAATAATGTAAATACCCTTGTTAATAATGGAAAAATGTCTGCATACTGCAGGACTAAGCCACATTATGAAATAGATGATATCATTTGCACTTTCTTATTTCACTTGCAAGTGCACATTACCCTCAAACTTAGGAGTATTCTTTGTCTTATATATTTTTTTAATTGTTAAATATTTTATACACATAAAATATATTTTTAGCCCCAGGGGTGTGGTCTGTGAATCGCCAGGTTTACACACTCCACAGCACTCACCATATCACATACCTTTCCCAATGTCCATAAACCCACGACCCTCTGCCAACCCCCTCCCCCCAGCAACCCTCAGTTTGTTTTGTGAGATTAAGAGTCTCTTATGGTTTGTCTCCCTCCCAATCCCATCTTGTTCCATTTATTCTTTTCCTACCTCCCAAACCCCCCACATTGCATCTCCACTTCCTCATATCAAGGAGATCATATGATGGTTGCCTTTCTCTGATTGCCTTATTTCGCTAAGCATAATACCCTCTAGTTCCATCCACGTCGTCACAAATGCCAAGATTTCACTTCTTTTGATGGCTGCATAGTATTCTATTGCATATATATACCACCTCTTCGTTATTCACTCATCTGTGAATCTAGATGGACATCTAGATTCTTTCCATAGTTTGACTATTGTGGATATTGCTGCTATAAACATTTGGGTGCACGTGCCACTTTGGATCACTGCATTTGTATCTTTAGGGTAAATACCCAGTAGTGCAATTTCTGGGTCATAAGGTAGCTCTATTGTCAACTTTTTGAGAAACCTCCATGCTGTTTTCCAGAGTGGCTGCACCAGCTTGCATTCCTACCACCAGTGTAGGAGGGTTACCCTTTCTCTGCATCCTCGCCAACATCTGTCATTTCCTGACTTGTTAATTTTAGCCATTCTGACTGCTGTGAGGTGGTATCTCATTGTGGTTTTGATTTGTATTTCCTGGATGCCAAGTGATGTGGAGCACTTTTTCATGTGTCTGTTGGCCATCTGGGTATCTTCTTTGCAGAAATGTCTGTTCATGTCATCTGCCCATTTCTTGATTGGATTATTTGTTCTTTGGGTGTTCAGTTTGATAAGTTTTTTCTAGATTTTGGATACTAACCCTTTATCTGATATGTCATTTGCAAATATCTTCTACCATCCTGTCAGTTGTCTTTTGCTTTTGTTGACTGTTTTCTTTGCTGTGCAGAAGCTTTTGATCTTGAAGTCCCAATAGTTCATTCCCCCCACACCCTGCATGTTTCCCTTGCCTTTGGCAATGTTTCTAGGTAGAAGTAGATGCAGCTGAGGTCGAAGAGGTTGCTGCCTGTGCTCTCCTCAAGGATTTTGATGGATTCCTTTCTCACATTGAGGTCCTTCATCCATTTTGAGTCTATTTTCGTGTGTGGTGTAAGGAAATGGTCCAATTTCGTTTTTCTGCATGTGGCTGTCCAATTTTCCCAGCACCATTTGTTGAAGAGGCTGTCTTTTTTCCATTGAATATTCTTTCCTGCTTTGTCAAAGATTAGTTGACTGCAGAGTTGATGATCTATTTCTGGGCTCTCTATTCTGTTCCATGGATCTATATGTCTGTTTTTGTGCCAGTACCATACTGTCTTGATGATGACAGCTTTGTAATAGAGCTTGAAGTCCTGAATTGTGATGCCACCAACTTTGGTTTTCTTTTTCAATATTCCTCTGGCTATTCGAGGTCTTTTCTGGTTCCATATAAACTTTAGGATTATTTGTTCCATTTCTTTGGAAAAAAATGGATGGGATTTTGATAGGGATTGCATTAAACGTGTAGATTGCTTTGGTAGCATAGACATTTTCACGATATTTGTTCTTCCAATCTAGGAGTATGGAACATTTTTCCATTTCTTTGTGTCTTCCTCAATTGCTTTCATGAGTACTTTATAGTTTTCTGAATATAGATTCTTTGCCTCTTTGGTTAGGTTTATTCCTAGGTATCTTATGGTTTTGGGTGCAATTGTAAATGGGATTGACTCCTTAACTTCTCTTTCTTCTGTCTTATTGTTGGTGTAAAGAAATGAACTGATTTCTGTGCATTGATTTTATATCCTGACACTTTCCTGAATTCCTATACAAGTTCTAGCAGTTTTGGAGTGGAGTCTTTTGGGTTTTCCACATATAGTATCATATCATCTGCAAAGAGTGATAGTTTGGCTTCTTCTTTGCCAATTTGGATGCCTTTAATTTCTTTTTGTTGTCTGATTGCTGAGGCTAGGACTTCTAGTACTATGTTGAATAGCAGTGGAGATAATGGACATCCCTGCTGTGTTCCTGACCTTTTGGGAAAAGCTCTCAGTTTTTCTCCATTGAGAATGATATTTGCAGTGGGTTTATCATAGATGGCTTTGATGATATTGAGGTATGGGACCTCTATCCCTGCACTTTGAAGAGTTTTGATCAGGAAGGGATGCTGCACTTTATCAAATGCTTTTTCAGCATCTATTCAGAGTATCATATGGTGCTTGTTCTTTCTTTTATTAATGTATTGTATCACATTGATTGATTTGCGGATGTGGAACCAACCTTGCAGCTCTGGAATAAATCCCGCTTGGTCGTGGTGAATAATCCTTTTAATGGACTGCTGGATCCTATTGGCTAGTGTTTTGGTGAGAATTTTCGCATCTGTGTTCATCAAGGATATTGGTCTGTAATTCTCTTTTTTGATGGCACCCTTGTCTGTTTCTGGGATCAAGGGGATGCTGGCCTCATAAAAAGAGTTTGGAAGTTTTCCTTCCATTTCTATTTTTTTGGAACAGTTTCAGGAGAATAGGAATTAATTCTCCTTTAAATGTTTGGTAGAACTCCCCTGGGAAGCCGTCTGGCCCTGGGCTTTTGTTTGTTTGGAGATTTTTGATGGCTGTTTCAATCTCCTTACTGCTTATGGGTCTGTTCAGGTTTTCCATTTCTTCCTGGTTCAGTTGGGGTAATTTATATGTCTCTAGGAATGCATCCATTTCTTCCAGATTGTCAAATATGTTGGCATAGAGTTGTTCATAGTATGTTCTTATAATTGTATTTCTTTGGTGTTGGTTGTGATCTCTCCTCTTTCATTCATGATTTTATTTATTTGGGTCCTTTCTCTTTTCTTTTTGGTAAGTCTGGCCAGGGGTTTATCAATCTTATTAATTCTTTCAAAGAACCAGCTCCTAGTTTCATTGATTTGTTCTAGGGTGGGTCTTTTTTTTTTTTTTTTTTTTGGTTTCTATTTCATTGATTTCTGCTCTGATCTTTATGATTTCTCTTCTCCTGCTGGGTTTAGGCTATCTTTGCTATCCTTTCTACAGCTCCCTTACATGTAGAGTTAGGTTGTGTATTTGAAACCTTTCTTGTTTCTTGAGAAAGGCTTGTACTGCTATATATTTTCCTCTCAGGACTGCCTTGGCTATGTCCCACAGGTTTTGAACTGTTTGTTTGTTTTCATTATCATTTGTTTCCATGAATTTTTTCAATTCTTCTTTAATTTCCTGGTTGACCCATTCATTCTTTAGAAGGGTGCTGTTCACTCTCTGTGTGTTTGGGTTCTTTCCAAATTTCCTCTTGTGATTGAGTTCTAGCTTCAGAGCACTGTGTTCTGAAAATACGCAGGGAATGATCCCAATCTTTTGATACTGGTTGAGACCTGATTTATGACCCAGGATATGATCTATTCTGGAGAATGTGCCATGTGCACAAGAGAAGAATGTGTATTCTGTTGCTTTGGGATGGAATGTTCTGAATATATCTGTGATGTCCATCTGGTCCAGTGTGTCATTTAAGGCCTTTATTTCCTTGTGGATCTTTTGCTTGGGTGATCTGTCCATTTCAGTGAGGGGAGTGTTAAAGTCCCCTGCTATTATTGTATTATTGTCAATGTGTTTCTTTGATTTTGTTCTTAATTGGTTTATATAGTTGGCTGTTCCCATGTTAGGGGCATAGATATTTAAAATTGTTAGATCTTCTTGTTGGCAGACCCTTTGAGTATGATATAGTGTCCTTCCTCATCTCTTATTATAGTCTTTGGCTTAAAATCTAATTGATCTGATATAAGGATTGCCGCCTCAGCTTTCTTTTGATGTCCATTAGCATGGTAAATTGTTTTCCACCCCCTCACTTTCAATCTGGAGGTATCTTTGGGTCTAAAATGAGTTTCTTGTAGGCAGCATAGTGATGGGTTTTGTTTTTTCATCCATTCTGATACCCTGTGTCTTTTGATTGGGGCATTTAGCCCATTTACATACAGGGTAACTATTGAGAGATAAGAATTTAGTGCCATTGTATTGCCTGTAAGGTGACCGTTACTGTATATTGTCTCTGTTCCTTTCTGGCCTACTACTTTTAGGCTCTCTCTTTGCTTAGAGGACCCCTTTCAATATTTCCTGTAGAACTGGTTTGGTGTTTGCAAATTCTTTCAGTTTTTGTTTGTCCTGGAAGCTTTTTATCTCTCCTTCTATTTTCAATGATAGCCTAACTGGATATAGTATTCTTGGCTGCATGTTTTTCTCTGTATTGCTCTGAAAATATCATGCCAGTTCTTTCTGGCCTGCCAGGTCTCTGTGGATAAGTCTGCTGCCAATCAAATATTTTTACCATTGTATGTTACAGACTTCTTTTCCCGGGCTGCTTTCAGGATTTTGTCTTTGTCGCTAAGGTTTGTAAATTTTACTATTAGGTGACAGGGTGTGGACTATTCTTGTTGATTTTGAGGGGGGTTCTCTGCACCTCCTGGATTTTGATGCTTGTTCCCTTTGCCATATTAGGGAAATTCTCTACAATAATTCTCTCCAATATACCTTCTGCTCCCCTCTCTTTCTTCTTCTTCTGGAATCCCAATTATTCTAATGTTGTTTCATCTTATGGTGTCACTTATCTCTCGAATTCTCCCCTTGTGGTCCAGTATTTGTCTCTTTTTTGCTCAGCTTCTTTATTCTCTGTCATTTTGTCTTTTATATCACTAATTCTTCTGCCTCATTTATCCTAGCAGTAAGAGCCTCCTTTTTTATTTATTTTTTTTTTTTTGCACCTCATTAATAGCTTTTTAAATTTCAACTTGGTTAGATTTTCGTTCTTTTATTTCCTCAGAAAGGGCTTTTATCTCTCCGGAGAGGGTTTCTCTATTATCTTCCATGCCTTTTTTGAGCCTGGGTAGAACCTTGAGAATAGTCATTCTGAACTCTAGATCTGACATTTTACCAATGTCCATATTGATTAGGTCCCTAGCCTTCGGTACTGCCTCTTGTTCTTTTTTTTTCTTTTTTGGGGGTGAGTTTTTCCGCCTTGTCATTTTGTCCAGATAAGAATATATGAAGGAACAAATATAATACTAAAAGAACAGCAAAGACCCGAGGAAAATGTGCTTTATCCAAATCAGAAGAGACCCCAAATCGTAAGGGGGGGGAGACAGGGGGTAAAAAGATATTCAGAAAAAAAAATTTAAAAAAGAAAACAAATAAAGAAAAAATATAAAAAAATTAAATTTTATATATATATATATATATTAGACTGGTGACTAGAACAGGGTCACCCACTACTTTTGGGAGTATTTTGGTCTCTCAGAAGAAACTACCTCCCCAAATTTTAAAGAATGAAAAACATATATATGGGTAAACACAATCAAGGGAAGGAATATGACTATAAAGATGAAATTTTTTTTTTAATTTCTAAAAAAGGAGTTGATAAGGTAAGTTGCTTGGGAGAATAAAGAAAAAGAAGGTGGAGAGAATTTGCTCAGGCTGGAGACTAGAACAAGCCCGGTGCTCGATTTAGGGTATATTTTGATCTATTAGAAGAAGTTGTACTCCAAATTTTTTAGAAGTAAAAACCCTATGTGCATACAAAAAATAAAGTTAGATATAATGAAGGATAAAATATGACTACAATAATGAAGGTTCAAAAAAGATTATCATTATTCTTTTAATGAAAGGTATTGTTAAGGTAAACTAGTTAAAAACATTAAAAGAGGAAAGGGTAAAAGTTAAAAAAAGTTAGCAGAAGAAAGAAAATTAAATTAAAAAAATTAATTAACTTTGCAAGGGTAAAGAATCATAGGCAGAAAGCCATGAATTCCATGCTTTGCTTTCTCCTCCTCTGGAATTCCTCTGTTCTCCTTGGTAAGTGAACTTGGTCTTGGGTGGATTTCTTATTGATCTCCTGGGGGAGGGACCTGTTTTAGTGATTCTCAAGTGTCTTTGCTCGAGGCAGAATTGCACTGCCCTTACCAGAGGCCAGGCTAAGTAATCCTCTCTGGTTCCCTTTCGGGAGCTTTTGTTCCATGAATGCTCTCTGTAGAGTTCCAGAAGACAGGAATGAAAATGGTGGCCTCCCAATCTCCGTCCTGGAGGAGCCAAGAGCTTGGGGCCACACTCCTCAGTGCACCCTCAGAGAAAAGCGCTCAATCACTCCCGTTTCCCTGGCCTCCATCTGCGCTCCAAGCTCACCCATCCTGCGACCAAGCATCTCTGTCTCTGGCACACAGCTCTGCCTGTAGTCTCCAAACCGTGCAGTTCCCTGAGCTCTTCCTGGGGGGGGGTCTCCCCAGATCTTGTGGGTACCCCACTCTCAGAGCAGTGGCCTGTGCCATGGATTATGGTTCAAGGTAGCCTCCAGTTGAGAGCTCAGTCCTTGGCTCTGTCTCTTTAGCTGGCTTTCCCGCTAATACCTGTTAGTTATGTGACACTCAGACACCCCCGATCCTTCTGCGACCCCATGGGACTTGAGGCCATGTTGTCCCCACGTGGGCTTCACCCTGGTTTAGCCTCTGGAGCAATGTCCCACAGTGGAGCATACTTTTAAAAGTTCTGATTTTGTGCTCCATTGCTCTGCAGCTTGCCGTGAGCCGGCCCCTCCCGCCAAGGTCTATCTTCCCTTTGTTTTGGATTCACTTCTCCACATGTCCTACCTTTCAGAAAGTGGGCAATTTTCTGTTTCTAGAATTGTTGCTCTTCTTCTCTTCAATCTCCTGTTGGATTTGTAGGTGTTCAGAATGGTTTGATAAGCTATCTAGCTGATCTCCTGCTACCTGATGTCATCTCAACCTGCTACTTCTCTGCCATCTTGACTCCTCCCTCCTCCTCTAGGATTTTGATGGATTCCTTTCTCTTCTTTGAGGTATTTCAGCCATTCTGAGTTTATCTTTGTGTATGGTGTAAGAATGGCCCAATTTCATTCTTCTACATGTGGCTATCCCATTTTCCTAACACCATTTGTTGAGGAGATTGTCCTTTTTCCATTGTATATTCTTTCCTGCTTTGTTGAAGATTAGTTGACCATAGAGCTGAGGGTCCATTTCTGCGGTCTCCATTCTGTTCCATTGATCTATGTGTCTGTTTTTGTGCCAATTCCATACTATCTGGATGATTACAGCTTTACAATAGAGCTTGAAGTCTGGAATTGTGATGCCACCAGCTTTGGTTTTCTGTTTCAACATTCCTCTGACTATTCAGGGTCTTTTCTGGTTCCATAGAAATTTTAGGATTATTTCCCCATTGGGCATGGTATTCTCTGTGGGTCTTTCATATATGGTTTCATGATATTAAGGTATGTTCCCTCTGTCCCTAAAAGGAGGAGGGCTCTTTTCAAGAAAAGGTGATGTATTTTGTCAAACTTTTTTTTTTCCCTACATTGAGAGGATTATATGGTTCTTTTCTTTTCTTTTATTAATGTGTTCTATTACATTGATATGTGAATGTTGAGCCACCCTTACAACCCAGGAATAAAGCACATTTGGTCTTGGTGAATAATCCTTTTAATGTACTGTTGGATGCTATTGGCTAGTAACTTGGTGAGAATTCTGGTATCCATATTCATCAGAGATATTGGTCCGTTATTTTCCTTTTTGATGGGGTTTTTGTCTGGCTTGGGGATCAAGTTAATGCTGGCTGCATAGAACGAGTTTGGAATTTTTCCTTCCCTTTCTGTTTTTTGAAACAGCTTCAGAGGAATAGGTGTTAGTTCTTCTTTAAATGTTTGGTAGAATTCCCCTAGGAAACTATATAGCCCTTGACCCTTGTTTGTTGGGAAATTTTTTATTACTGCTTCAAAATCCTTGCTGGTTATGGGTCTGTTTAGGTTTTCTATTTCTTCCTGTTTCAGTCTTGGTAGTTTATAAGTTTCTAGGAATGCATCAATTTCTTCATATTGCCTAATTTTTTGGCACATAGTTCTTCATAATATGTTCTTAGAGTTGTTTGTATTTCTTTGGTGTTGGTTGGGATCTCTCCTCCTTCACTAATGATTTTATTAATTTGGGTCCTTTCTCTTTTCTTTTAGAAAGTCTGGCTATGGGGTTGTCAATCTTATTAATTCTTTAAAGGAATCAGCTTCTAGTTTTGTTGATCTGTTCTATGCTCTTTTGGTTTCTATTTCATTAATTTCTTCTATAATCTTTATTATTTCTCATTTTCTGGTGTGTTGAGGCTCTATTTCCTATTCTTTCTCCAGATCCTTTAGGAGTAAGGTTCGCTTGTGTATTTGAGACTTTTCTTATTTCTTGAGAAAGGCTTGTATTGCTATATACTTCCCTCTTTGGACCACCATTGCTGCATTCCCAAAGTTTTGACCAGTTGTGTTTTCCTCTTCACTTGTTTCCATGATATTTTTTAATTCGTTAATTTCCTAGTTGAGCAATTCATTCTTTAGTAGGATGCTCTTATCTCTATGTATTTGAGTTCCTTTCAAATTTCCTCTTGTTTTTGAGTTCCTTTTTCAAAGCGTTATGATCTGAAAATATGCAGGGAATTATCCCAATTTTTTGGTATCAGTTGAGATGTGATTTGTGACCCAGTATGTGATCTATTCTGAAGCACATTCCATATGCACTCCAGAAGAATGTATATTCTGTTGTTTTAGGATGGATTGTTCTGTATACATCTGTGAAGTCCTTCTGGTTCAGTTTGTCATTCAAAGCCCTTGGTTCCTTGTTGATCATCAGGTTAGATGATCTCTCCATTGCTATGAGTAGTGTGTTGAAGTCCCCAACAATTATGGTATTATTATCAATGTACTTCTTTAATTTGGTTATTAATTGGTTGATATAATTGGCTTCTACCAAGTTAGAACATAAATATTTATAATTGTTAAATCTTCTTGTTGGATAGAGACTTTAAGTATGATATAGACTACCTCTTCTTCCTTTACTATGAACTTTGGTTTAAAATCTAATTTGTCTGAAATAAGAATTGCTACAGCAGCTTTCTTTTCATATTCATTAGCATGATAAATTGTTCTCCACGCCCTCTAATTTTCAATCTAGAGGTGCCTGATAGTGTAAATTGAGTCTCTTGTAGATAGCATATAGATGAGTTTTGCTTTCTTTTTTTTTAACTCTATTTTATTTTTTCAGTGTTCCAAGATTCATTGTTTATGGATCACACCCAGTGCTCCATGCAATACATGCCCTCCTTAATACTGACCACCAGGCTCACTGAATACCCCATACCCCACCCCTCTAAAACCCTCAGTTTGTTTCTTAGAGTCCACAGTCTCTCATGGTTCATCTCCCACTTTGATTTCCCCCAACACCCTTCTCCTCTCCTTCTCCCCATGTCCTCTGTGTTATTTTTTATGCTGCATAAGCAAGTCAAGCCGTATGATAGTTGACTCTGCTTGACTTATTTCACTCAGCATAATCTTCTCCAGTCACATCCATGTTGATACAAAAATTGGGGATTCATCCTTTCTGATGGAGGCATAATACTCCATAGTACATATGGACCACATCTTCCTTATCCATTCGTCTGCTTAAGGGCATTTTATCTCTTTCTGCAGTTTGGCAACTGTGATGATTGCTGCTATGAACATTGGGGTACAGACGACATTCTTCTCAATACATCTGTGTCTTTGGGGTAAATACCCAGTAGTGCAATTGCAGGGTCATAGGGAAGCTCTATTTTTAATTTCTTAAGGAATCTCCACACTGATTTCCAAAGTGGCTGCACCAAATTGAATTCCCACCAACAGGTAAGAGGGTTCCCCTTTCTCCACATCCTCTTTAACACCTGTTGTTTACTGTCTAGTTAATTTTTTTTTTCCCATTCTAACTGGTGTAAGGTGGTATCTCAATGTGGGTTTTTTTTTGTTTTGTTTTGTTTTGTTTTTTAGATTTTATTTTTTTGACAGACAGAAATCACAAGTAGGCAGAGAGGCAGGCAGAGAGAGAGGGGAAAGCAGGCTCCCTGCTGAGCAGAAAGCCCAATGTGGGGCTGGATCCCAGAACCCTGAGATCATGACCTGAGCTGAAGGCAGAGGCTTTAACCCACTGAGCCACCCAGGTGCCCCTCAATGTGGTTTTGATTTGAATCGCCCTGATGGCTAGTGATGATGAACATTTTTTTATGTGTCTGTTAGCCATTTGTATGTCTTCATTGGAGAACTGCCTGTTCATGTCTTCTGCCCATTTTTGACGTGATTATTTGTTTTTTGAGTGTTGAGTTTGAGGAGTTCTTTATAGATCGTGGATATCATCTCTTTGCCTGTAGTGTCATTTGTGAATATCTTCTCCCATTCCATGGGTTGCCTCTTCGTTTTACTGACTGCTTCCTTTGCTGTGCAGAAGCTTTTGATCTTGATGAAGTCCCAAAATTTCATTTTCACTTTTGTTTCCATTGCCTTTGGAGACATGTCTTGAAAGAAGTTACTGCGGCTGATGCCAAAGAGGTTATTGCCTATGTTCTCCTCTAGGATTTTGAGAGATTCCTGCCTCACTTTGAGGTCTATCATCCATGTTGAGTTTATCTCTGTGTATGGTGTAAGAGAATGGTCGAGTTTCACCTTCTATACATAGCTGCTCAATTTTCCCAGCACCATTTATTGAAGAGACTCTTTTTTCCACTGGATTTTTTTTCTGCTTTGTCGAAGATTATTTGACCATGGAGTTGTGGGTCTGTATCTGTACTCTCTACTCTGTTCCACTGATCTATGTGTCTGTTTTTGTGCCAGTACCATGCTGTCTTGCTGATCACAGCTTTGTAGTAAAGCTTGAAATCAAGCAAGGTGATGTCCCCACTTTGGTTTTTCTTTTTCAACATTTCCTTAGCAATTTGGGGTCTCTTCTGATTCCATACAAATTTTAGGATTGTTTGTTCCAGCTCTTTGAAAAATGCCAGTGGAATGTTGATCAGGATGGCATTGAAAGTATAGATTGCTCTAGGCAGTATAAATGTTTCAACAATTTTTATTCTTCTGATCCATGAGCAGGGAATGTTTTTCCATCTTTTTGTGTCTTCAATTTCTTTCATGAGTGTTCTGTAGTTCCTCGAGTACAGATCATTTACCTCTTTATTTAGGTTTATTCCCAGGTATCTTATGGTTCTTGGTGCTATAGTAAATGGAATCGATTCTCTAATTTCCCTTTCTCTATTTTCATTGTTAGTGTATAAGAAAGCAACTGAATTCTGTACATTGATTTTGTATCCTGCTACATTATTGAATTGCTATATGAGTTCTAGTAGTTTTGGGCTAGAGTCTTTTGGGTTGTCCAAATAAACTACCATGTCATCTACAAAGAGAGAGAGAGTTTGAGTTCTTCTTTGCCAATTTGAATACATTTATTTCTTTTTGTTGTCTGATTGCTGTTGCTAGGACTTCTAGTACTATGTTGAACAACAGTGGTGAGAGTGGGCATCATAGCTGTGTTCCTGATCTCAAAGGAAGGCTGTCAGCTTTCCCCATTGAGAGTGATATTTGTTGTGGGTTTTTCATAGATTGATTTTATGAACTTGAGGAATGGTCCCTCTATCCTTACACTTTGAAGAGTTTTAATCCATTGGGAACAGATGCTGTATTTTGTCAAATGTTTTTTCTGCATCAGTTTAGAGGACCATGCAGTTCTTCTCCCTTCTCTTATTGATTCCTTCTATCACATTGATTGATTTAAGAATGTTGAACCATCCTTGCATCTCAGGGATAAATCTCACCTGGGCAAGGTGGATATTTTTTTTTTTTAAGGTACTATTGGATCCTATTAGCCAGAATCTTGTTGAGAATCATGGCATCCGTGCTCATCAGGGATATTGTTCTGAAATTCTCCTTTTTTGGTGGGGCCTTTGCCTGGTTTGGGGATCAGGGTAATGCTGGTTTCATAGAAGGAGTCTGGGAGTTTTCCTTCTGTTTCTTTTTTTTTTTATTATTTTTTTAAACAGCTTCAGGATAATAGGTATTATTTCTACTTTGAATATTTGGTAGAATTCCCCCAGAGAATCCATCATGTCATGGACTCTTGTTTTTTGGGAGTTTTTTTGTTTTGTTTTATTTTTTGTTTTTTGTTTTTTGTTGTTTTTTTGTTTTTTTTCACATCCTCAATCTCGTTAATAGATATTGGTCTCTTCAGGTTGTCAATTTCTTCCTGATTCAGCCTTGGAAGTCTATAGGTTTCCAGGAATGGATCCATTTCTTTTGGTTGCTTAATTTATTGGCATATAGCTGTTGATAATAATTTCTGATGATTGTTTTTATTTCCTTGGTGTTAGTAATGATCTCTCCCCTTTCATTTATAATTTTATTAATTTGGGTCCTTTCTCTTTTCTTTTGGATTAGTTTGGCCAGTGGTTTATCAATCTTACTGATTCTTTTAAAGAACCAGCTTCTTGTTTCCTTGATGTGCTCTACTGTATCACTAGTTTCTGAGTCATCAATCTCTGCTCTAATCTTGATTATTTCCCTTCTTGTACATGGGGTTGGCTTAACTTGTTATTGATTTTCCAATTCTTTAAGGTGTAAAGAGAGCTGGTTTATTTGGGATTTTTCAATTTTTTTGACGGAGGCTTGGATCGTTATGTATTTCCCCCTTAGGACCAACTTTGCAGTATCTCATAGGTTTTGGACTGATGTGTCTTCATTATCATTGGTTTCCATGAATTTTTTAAGTTCTTGTTTGACTTTCTGGTTGATCCAAACATTTTGAGCAGGATGGTCTTTAGCTTCCAAGTGTTTGAATTCCTTCTATACTTTTTCTTGGTTGCCCTAGCTGTTTGAGTATTTAGATTAAATTGGATCTCACTGATAGCATTTTTAACTTCTGCCAGATTGGCTCCCACTTCCACCCTTAGAGATTCTATGTTGTCACTAATGGCTTTCAATGGCACAATCTCTGAATTTTTCCTCCATTGGGTGTTTCTCTTCCTAGTCATTTTGGTGAGAGGTGGTTGAGGAGATGTATAGCTGAATATACCAACCACTATCCAGGCAAGGTGTTCCCCCTCTACTGATGTCTTCTGTCCCCATAGAGATCCAGAAGTGTATAATATTACATCTCAGGCTGATTTCATGTATGTTCAGAGTGTTTTGGTAGATATTTACCTCCCTTCGGGGACCAGTTGCAACAAGTTCTCCTACTTCTCTGCCATATTGCCAAGCTTGCTCTATTCTTTGACTCACTGAGATGCCTCTGTTCTGAGGACCAGATGGTGAGGGCAAGTAGAGTACTCTCCAGGTCCTGTATTCACTGATGGGAAGGACAGGAAAAAGAGACAAAGCCCAAACCTTTCTCTCTCCTTTTGATGATTTTTATTTGTTTGTTTCCACAAGCCTATACTAATGTTGAATATCAAATCATAGAGTTTGCATTTTCTACTTACCAAGATATCATAAGAATCCACACAGTTTTCCAAACTCTTTGCAATTGTTTCAATTCCTATGTTATAGCCCAAGGAATAAACATTACATAATTTACTTAAATCTATACCTAAAATTTTTATTCATATTATTTTAATATTTGTTATAAATAAGCCTATGATTGAAGTTAAAATTATTGGATTCTCATATACTTCTAAATAACAGAGGATTCTGAATATAATTTTTAAAATAGACAAAAAAAAACAATAAAAGAAAACATTATGTTCGTTAAAAATCTATGTGAGGAAGTAAAATACAGGTGGGAAAGCCACAGAAAATAGAAAACAATTCATTAACAAAATATAAGAAATACCTAAACTGTGAACATTTGAACCATAAAACAAGATACATTATAAATGAAACATAAATAAGGGTATCTAATACATGCCAAATAAAAGAAATAAATAATTGAGTCCTTGACTGGTATAGTAGAAAAAAGAATGGCAGACTACTGAACTAAGTAAGAATGGTAGTACTTGATGGAAAATTTACAGAAATTAAGAAGATTTTTTTTAAATGTAAGAAATTATTAATTGCAATCTATGGCTATTTAAAAAACTGACTATTGCATTTATTTTATCTCTCATTTTCAAATGTACATCTTCAAGTTTTAAAAGACTATTAAATGATCATCTTTTGGAAAAAAATACGTTATTTCATATAATCTTTGTTTCTCCATCTGAAAAGTTTTTTTTTTTTTTTTAAGTTGATCCCAAAATGAAACTCTTAAAAATAATACTGATCTATACCAGGCATACTATTAGTTATTGACCAAAATAATCTAACCTGTGCTATATCACATACATCTTCAGTGAGAAAGAAAACCCAAATGTTTTCTAGTGTAAGAGGCTAAAAATAGGGGTGCCTGCATGATGCAGTCTGTTAAGAGTCTGTCTTGAGCTCAGGTCATGATCTCAGGGTGATGGAATCAAACCCTACATAGGGCTCTCCAGTCAGTAGGGAGTCTGCTTCTCCCTCTCACTCTCCCTCTGCTCTCTCTCCCTCCTTCTCAAATAAATAAAAAAATCTTTTAAAAAAAGAAAGCAAATATTTCACTTTTTTACCTCAGTTATCTGAACAATTGATATCAAAAATATATTTGTTGGTTTAATTATTTCATATTTATGCTTCTGTGAACAAAATATATGCCAGTAGGGCTATTGAGAAAAATATTGACTTTAGGAAAATTCCATTTTAAGAATGTCAGTGAGAGAGAGAACACTACGCTCAACACTTTTGCAAAGAAGACCTATTAAAATCCTATCAAGGATTAGTACTTTTGATGGAAGGGATAAAGGGCTTGTATATGTTTTTTTCTTTATTTCTTTTTCTCCTCTACCCCCAAATCATTATGTTATGGCAGGTGCATTTTTTATTTTATTGAAGTATAATTAACATCCAGTGCTATATTATTTTCAGGTGTACAATATGATTTAACCATTTTATTCATCAAAGATAAGTGTACTCTTAGTCCCCTTTATCCATCTCATTCATCTCTCCCTTTACCTCCCCTTTGACAACTACCAGTTTTCTGTTTTTAAGAGAAATATTTTTGTTCAAATGTTTTATTTTTTTTAGATTCCACATATGAGTGAAATCATATGTATTTGCATTCCTTTGTGTGTCCTGTTTTGCTTCGCATTATACCTTCTAGAGCCATTCATTTTTTTGCAAATGACAAGATTGTAATACTTTTATGACTAAGTAATGTTCTATTATATATGTCAGCCATAAGCTCCATTTGGAAGGTATCTTTCTAGAGCTGGGTATAAAGACTGGGAATAGAACAGAGGGGGAAAAAAGGTAATACAGGATGTTTAAGGCTAGCTCTGGCTGTAAAAGAGTCTTCAGAACAGGTGGGTAAAGGTGATCATTATGGTTCCTCCCTTGTCCATACCAGTTTGAAAAAATAAGATGCAAAATGGTGCACAGAATAGAAGCAAATCTGAGAAACACTCTTCCTTACCTTTACTATAGGTATTTTATGTCTTCCTCAATTGTCATATCAGGGAAATCTTCTCTAATCTCCTCATGTAAGCCAAATTTTACTCTGGTGTGCTTTTATAGCATGATGTTTCTCTTACTTTTAGCATTTATCACATTTGTTAATGTGCATATATTATTATTATTTTGATTTTTTTTATTACTCTCATTAGCTTGCAAGCTTCATGAGGATAGTGGTCTTTCCTTTCTCTTTCTTCTTCCCTAACATTATTTTTTTCTTTCCTTCTTTCTTGCCTACCTCTTTTTCTTTTTCTTTCTCCCTTTCTTCCTCTAGTCCTTCCTTCTTTTTTCTTTTCTGTTTTCTTTTGTATCTAGTTAACAGAATGCTTCTTACTTATCTGGCAGTAAATGGCATTTTTTTTTTGGATGAATAAATGCTTATGAGCTGTATTTGGCCCCTTCCATTATATCTTTAGAAATTTATCAGGGTAGAAATCATAAGGAATTATAAAGAACAACATAAGAGACAGGAACACCTACAATAATCATCTAGATTACGTGATCCCGTTGATGGTTTGTAGATAGTACTGTGATTATACCTATCAGTGATTTGTCAGCCTGATACATTATAATCACTAGTTTTTCTTTTTCTTTTTTTTTGTTTTCTCTATTTCTTTTTTTTTTTTCTCTTGGTTTTTGTTTTATGTTTTGTTTGTTTGTTTTGGTTCTTGGTTTTTTGTTTTTTGTTTTGTTTTGTTTTTGCAAAGGTAGTTTCAGGCTCTTTTTTTTTTTTTTTTTTCTGAAATGGAAACACAGAATAGAGAGCACAACTATTTCATTTAAACTGGAAACCTGATTTCTGTTTCTGTCAGTCAGATAGAACCACATTTTGAATTCCAATTCTGGAATCAACCTGACATAAAAGTATAGACACAGTGCTTCAGGTAATATAGATGGATCCAGAATATTTTTTGCACATATGGTAGATATATGGTTTGTGTAGTCTTATCATAAATCAAAAATATTTGTGAGAAAAACATAGATGTATGGAGAATTCCAAAATTCCTTTTTTTCATTTGGTGTAATAAAATCATTTTCTCTATCGGCTCTTGATATTTTCTCTCCTGTCCAGGAAAAACTCACTTTTTGGTTGAACTTCCCAGTTATTTTGCAATATGTTTTTTTTTTTTTTCTCTCACAGGAAAGGGACAAGCCATCTTCTATCATCCTTAGTGATAATCAGGGATTTTTTTTTCCTTTGAAAGAAACTTTTGCTAAGAAAACAAGGTGGCCAGGAAAACAAGCAAAAATTGCTTGAGAGAACAAAAAAAGTGGGGAGGAGAGATTTTGAACTTCTCTTTGAGGAACTAAATCAATATAAGGTCAAATAAAAACAGGGACTATTTTCCTTCTGCAAACTAATGGATAAAAACCAATGTAACCTTTGGTGCTTTGCCCTCTTAATTTTCTTTAACTTGATAAAAAAAATATGCATCATATGTTCATGGAATTCATGATATTTATTTAATTTTCATTGTGATTTTCATAATATGAGCATGTTTACTTCACAATTTAAGTTTGGGTTTACCTTTCATTTTGTTCTTTATTCAGTTGAATATCTAGGATTAGTTACAGGTATCTGGATTTTCAGAACAATATAAAATTTTGTGATTCAGGTAGGTTATTTTATTTGACCTCATAAGAACTTAACGTTATGTGGTGTCACCCTTGTCTAACTAGGTTAACATTTAAGATGTAAATACAAATGTTATAAAGCAAAAGAAACAGATATGAAATGCTTCCATTAATTTAAAATAGTAAGTTTTTTTATAGGTCATATTCATATTTTGTTAAATTAAAACAAACTTCAAAACATATTTTTAGCTTTTGCTTTTCTCTCAATAGTCTGTGATACGTGGAAATTTTCTCAAACTCACATAGTTTGATGAGCCTCTTCCTTAGCTCATGTTCCCATATGGATATTAACTGCTTCCCATTGGAGCCTCACAGAGCCCAACTGATATATTTTCCCTTTTTACCTATTTGATACAGTAATCAATGTTGTAAGAATTAAAGGGGGAGAAAAAAGGAGAGGTAAGTGACAACACACTCAGTATAACTCCAAATCTCCCTAATTTTCCTTATGTTACCAATCTAGCTATCAAATGACATAGCACAGCTTCAAATATATCTTGTCAAGTGCAGAGCATTTAATTATACTTAAAATATCCTCATTAATCAAAAATGTTTTTGCCTTCCTAGCAACTCTACTGTTAAATACCAGTAAAGAAGTCTCTTTTGAAGACATTTAGGTATCTGCTAGCAGGATGGAGTTCTGAAGTTATATCCAAAGTGTACTGATATCTGACCTTTTCCTGGAAACTACCTATATCTCAGTATCTTTTACACAATGTTTCTGTTTGTGTGCTTGGATACTGCTGTGGCAGACAAGAAAGCCCTAGGCAAATTACTCTGCCATTTTATGTGATTATCAGGAATTAAGGTGATCATGTGTTCCGATCTGAAATTGGGCCTATGTTTCTAATAAAAATGGTTTAGTCTACATCCAAGAAATATAGTTAGTACACAAATATGTTGTAATTTATTTCATTTCTTATGATATGTGGTGACAGTCATTTCAAATAGTCTATCTTGGATAATTCAAAACAAATGATCTTATTACTAGTAACATTTTTTTCTCTTAATATACATAAAACACATTCAACAAACATATAATAAATACCACATATTACTCTGTGCTGGTGATATAATATCAACCACAGAAGACATTTCATAACTTCAGTTTTATTTCTGGTTTTATAAAGAATCTTCTCATATAGAGAGCTAAGTATTTAATTCTTCTTGGAATTATCATTTTTTTCTTTTCTTAGAGAAAGAGGGAGGGACAGAAGGAGAGAGAGAATCTTAAGGGGTCTCCATTCTCAGCATGGAGCCTAATGCAAGGCTTGATCCCACAATCCCAAGATCATGACCTGAGCTAAAAGCAAGAGTCAGAAGCTTAATTGGCTGATTAACCCAGATGTCCCAGGAACTAATCAGTTTTAAGAGCAGCTTTTACTGAATGCCTACCATGAGTAGTGGTACCTTTAATTTATGCTGTGATTGAGGAATACTGAGTCCTATTTTACACATGAGCAAAATAAGGCTTTGATACCTTGAGAATTACTGCCTAAGGTCATATTGCTACTTGTGTAACCAGAATTTATTTTTTAAGATTTTTTTTTATTATTTTTAAGTAATCTCTACACCCAATGTGAGGCTTGAACTCAACCCCAAGATCAAGAGTTGCACAATCTACCAGCTGAGCCAACCAGGCACCCCTGGAACCAGAATTTAAAGTCAGGTTTCTTTGTCCCAACAGCCTAAGTAGCTCTTCTGCACGTCAATGTATTTGTAAAAAGCTTAGTGTAGTTCTCTGTGCAGAAAAATGAACTAAATTAGATTATAAGTAATGTCGGATTTTATATGATACTAATGGTGGACTTCAGTCAGGAAAGGTAGAAAGATAATAGAAAAAAATGGGCTGAAAACAAAAGGAATAGAGAAGTAGGGAGAGGGGAAAAAAAGGTGTACGTGGATGATTATCAGTTATAGTTAACTAATTTTCCAGTCTACTTTTGAGTCCTAGAATTCTGTGATTCCCTTTTCCCTCTTGAAACTAGCACAAGAGATGGACTAAATTCCTAATGAAGAAATCACTTCTTTGCCTATATCATAATATGTACCTATTTTACATTTCAAAAAGGCATTTGCTGGTTTCACATCAGTGTACTGAATTGGGAAAACTTACTTAAAACCCTTAAGCATGGGGTGCCTGGGTGGCTCAGTCAGTTGAGCATCTGACTCTTTGCTTTGGATCAGATCAGGATCTCATGGGTTGTGGAACCAAGCCCTGAGTGGAGCTCCAGTGGAAAATCTGATTCTTTCCCTCTAGGGGAGCGTGGGTGGCTTAGTGGGTTAAAGCCTCTGCCTTTGGCTCTGGCCATGATCCCAGGGTCCTGGGATCCAGCCCCACATTGAGCTCTCTGCTCAGCAGGGAGCCTGCTTCCCTCTCTCTCTCTGCCTGCCTCTCTGCCTATTTGTGATCTCTGTCTGTCAAATAAATAAAAAACAAAATCTTAAAAAAAAAGATTATCTCCCTATGCCCCTTCCCCTACTCATGTGTGCCCACTCTCTCCTCTCCCCCGTCTTCCTGCCTCCATCGAATAAATCAATAAATATTAAAAAAAAAAAAAAAGCTATGAGCATGTTTGACCTGAGGCATTTGATGACCCATCAGTAACCTTCTAATGAAGGAAGTTAACTTCTCACATCTGGACAAGTCTCTAGTGGCATGAACTCTTTCCTCCAAAGGTAATAGGGTTACACTGATTATCTGAATAGCTGATGGAGATAAAAGGGCTAGTGGAATGAAATCTTTCAAAAACAATTCCCTTTCCAATTTTTCTTCATGTTAAAATAAAGGGACTCACAAGCAGGATCACAGCCAATCTCTTTTGGAAGGCAAGCTACATTTTGAAATCAATAAGTGGCCCTGCAACCAGCACACAATCCTCCCTTGAACCAAGTTCAGTTAGAACTGTTCTTAACCACAACTAGGGGACCAGGTGTCAGGATTCTCATGCAAAGATGGAGCACTTCCCACTGAGCAGACCCTATGAGCCTCACCACAGGGTGATGAAATAATACTGTTTTGTCACTAATAAGGAGGCTAAAAGGGGTCCAAACTTGAAATGGCAAAATATGTACTTTTTTTTTTTTAAGTAGAAAAATAAACCTCTACTGTTAACAAAGTAAAGAATAGCAGGATGGGTTGGGAAGAAAGCCTTTCTCACTGCTTTACTCAACAAATCAGCTTTGTTTTCTGAGATGCCCACAATGCCTACAGCTGTGGTTTTCAAACCGCAGTTTGTTAGAATTATCTGGAAGTTCATATTCTTGCTGTAATTTGTATGAATGGAGAGAGACAGAGAGAGCAAAAGAGAGGAAACAGACTCTTAACTATAGAGAACACACTGATGGTTGCCAGAGGGGAGGTCAGTGGGGGGATGGGTGAAATAGGTGATGGAGATTAAGGAAGGCACTTGTGATGAGCACCAGGTGTTGTACGGAAGTCTTGAATTAGTATATTTTGTACCTGAAACTAATATAACACCATATATTAACTAACTGGAATTTAAATAAGAACTTTAAGAACATCTGGGTCTGTCTCAGAAATTGGTAGAGGTGTGGTAAATCTCGTGAATCTGCACTTTTAGTCAGTTTTCTAAGCAGTTCTGAGTTAGTCTGAATACCATTGTCTGAAAACATTGCCCAATAAAGAAAGAAAAAAAAACATTCTTTTTTTAATTGTCAAATCCTCTCTAATAATAAAACTATGAAAATATAAAAGGGAATTATTTCTCCCAACAAACTAATTTTCATAAGTTTGCTGACAGTGCAACTGTTAGTATCTTACATTTTAGAAGTATAGACATGTTTACGTGCAGCTTTTAAACAAAAATTAGAGAGTCACATTAGACAGCATGATTAGCACAAGACAACTAGTATCAAGGTGATTATGCCACTGGGTTGCCAAAAAAATGCTGTACTATAGAGAAACATGATTTTATTCAGCTGTGCTTAGTTTATAATCAACCCTTATTGAGTGCTTATTCTAATGAACTTGCAACTTAATGGTAAACTATTGAAAAGACAGGTATGTCTAGTAAAACTGAGCTAGGAGGATAATATCTCATAGATTTCTAGGAAATATTACAACATTGATGAGATATAAATTCCACAGGACAGAATTCCTGCTATGTCTCTCTCATGTGGTTTGTATTTTTTTTTATTTTTAAACTAGCATTAATGGAAAAGCTGGAAAATGAAGTAAAAAACTGAAGCTAATGCCACTGTTCAAAACAAGAATACCCAAACCAATCTTGAAAAAAACCTAACTTTTAAGCTTAATTCACATGTCTCCTTTTCAAAACATTAAAATGCTATAGATATCAATACAGTATAATGTAGGCATAAGACTAGCTAGACATAACAGAATGAAATTTAAAGTCTAAAATACATCTTTACATTTCTGGTCAGTTTATTTTTAAGAAGGGAATGCCAAGATAACTAAAATAAAAAAGAATAACCTTTTCAACAAACAGTGCTGGAACAACTGAATATCCATATAAAATGACTTTGAGCCCCATCTCTCACCATATTAAAAACAAACAAATATTTACTCAAAATGGGTTATAGACATAGCCTTAAAACTATAAAAATTTTAGAAGAAAACATTGGAGTAAATATTCCTGAATCTGGGGTTCAGTAATTGTTTCACAGATATGACTCCAAAAGCATGAGCAACAAAACAAAATGAAAACAAATGGATTTCATTAAAATTAAAACTTTCATGATAAAAGAATAACATCAATAAGTGAAAAAAAAACTAATATGAGAGAAAATATTTGTAAACCGTATTTAATAAAACACTTTTATCTAGAATATATAAAAGCTCTTACAACTCAATTATAAGAGGGCAAATGGCCCAAAGAATAAAAGGACAATATTATGATCAGACATCTCACCAAAGAAGAATATATACATTATCAATAAGCACATAAAAGATGCTCAAGCCAGCATTACTCTGATACCAGAACTAGACAAAGATACTACAAAATAAACAAAGAAAAATAACAAAAATATTAGAAGGATCATTTACCATGATCAAGTGGGATTTATTCCAGGGATGAAAGGATATTTTAATATATACAAATAAATCAACATGATGCATCAAATTAACTAAATGAAGAATAAAATCATATAGTTATCTAAGTGGATGAATAAAAAGCATTTGATAAAATTCAACTTCCATTCACAATAAAAAAAATTCAACAGAGTGGGATAGGAGAAACATACGTCAACATAATAAAGGCTATATATGACAAAGCCATAGCTAAAATCATACTCAATGGCGACAAACTGAAAGTTTTTCCTCTAAGATCAGGAACAAGACAAGGATGTTTCTTCTCACCACTTTTATTCCACATAGTATTGGAAGTCCCAGCCATAGCAATCAGACAAAAAAAAAAAAAAAAAAAAGAAAGAAAGAAAGAAAAAGAAAAAGAAAGAAAGAAATACAGGGCATACAAATTGGTAAGGAAGTACAAAACTATCACTATTTGCATATGACATGATAGTATATATAAAAAAAAAAAAAAACTTAAAGATTACACCGAAAGAGCTAATAGAACTAATACATGAATTTAGTAAATTTGCAGGATGCAAAATTAATATGCAGAAATTTATGGCATTGTAATACATATCAATAATAAGCAGCAGAAAGAAAAATTAAGAAAACAATCCCATTTATAATCACATGAAAAAAATAAAATACCCTAGGAATAAATTTAACTAGGAAGTGAAATACTTATATTTTGAAAACTATAAGACATTGATGAAAGAAATTGAAGATGACACACAAAAAAATGGAAGGATATGCAATGCTCATGGATTGGAAGAACAAATATTGTTACAGTGTCTATACTACCCAAATCAATCTACAAATTCAATGCAATTCATATCAAAATCCTAATAGTATTTTTTCAGAGTTAGAAGAAATAATCTTAAAATTTGTACAGAACCAAGTAAGACCCCAAATAGTCAAAGGAATCTTGAGACAAAAGAACAAAGCTGGAAGTATCACAATCTCAGATTTCAAGATTTACTACAATGCTACAATTATCAAAAAAGTGTGGTACTGGCACAGAAATAGACATATAGATCAGTAGAACTATAGATAGCTCTATATAGATAGATATAGCTATAGATATAGCTCAGAAATGGAACTATATCTATAGGTATAGATAGCTCAAAAATAAACCCACACTTATATGGTCAATTAATCTATGGCAAATGAGGCAAAAATATACAACGGGGGAAAGGTAGTCTTTTCAATAAATGGTGCTGGAAAAATTGGACAGCCACATGCAAAAGAGTGAAACTGGACCACTTTCTTACACAAAAATAAATTCAAATAAACTCAAAATGAATTAAAGACCTATATGTGAGACCTGGAAGCATAAAACACTTTAAAAAAGCATAGGCAGCAATCTTTTGGACATTGGCCTTAGCAACATATTTATGAATATGTCTCCTTAGGCAAAGGAAACAAGAGCCAAAATGAACTATTCAGCCTACAACAAAATAAAAAGCTTTTGCACAGCAAAGGAACCCATTAACAAAATGAAAAGGAAACTACTGAAAGGAAGAATGTATTTACAGATTGTGTATCTGATAAGGTGCTAATATCCAAAATATTTAAGAAGTCAAAACTCAACAATAAAAAACAAATAATCCAATTAAAAAATGAGCAAAAGACCTGAATAGACTCTTCCCCCCCTCCCCAAGGAAGAGACACAGATGGCCAACAGATGCATGGAAAGATTCTCAGCATCACACATCATCAAGAAAATGCAAATCAAAATCACAATGAGATATCACCTCACACTAGACAGAATGACTAGTATCAAAAATACAGAGACTAGGGGTGATGGGGTGACTCATTCAGATAAGTCTCTGCCTTCGGCTCAGGTCATGTTCTCAAGATCCTGGGATCCACCCCCACATCAGGTTCCCTGCTCAGCAGGGACTCATCTTCTCCTTCTCTTTCTGCCCCACCCCCCACAAGACTCACATGCTCGCTCTCTCGCTCTCTCTCTCCCACTTCCTCTCTCTCTCTCTCTCTGTCTCTCTCTCAAATAAATAAATAAAATCTTAAAAAAAAAACACAAAAAATACAAGTGTTAGCTAGGGAATAGAGAAAAGGGAAAACTGGTGGACTATTGGTGGGAATGTAAATTAGTGTAGCCACTCTGGAAAGCAGTATAAAGATTCCTGAAAAAAACCCAAAGACAAAAGTACCATATGATCCATTAATTCTACTTTGGGTTATTTACCCAAATTAAATGAAATACTAATTTAAAAGGGTATATGCACCACTATGTTCACTGCATCATTATTTACAATAGCCAAGTTATGGAAGCAACTTAAAAGGCCATCAATAGATGAATGGATAAAGAAGATATGGTATATATACACAATGGAATATTATCTATCCACAAGAAACAATAAAATGTTGCCATTCATGACAACATGGGTGGACCTAGAGGGTAACATGCTAAGTGAAATAAGTTAGAGAAAGACAAATATTATATGATTTTACTTATATGTAGAATCTAAAAACCTAAAAACAACAATCGCAAAGAAGAAGAAGAGGAAGAAAGAAGAAGAAGACGACAAAGAAGAAGACGACGAAGATGAAGACGAAGACGAAGACGAAGAAGAAGAAGAAGAAGAAAGAAGATTTACAGAAAATAAACTGGAAATTGACAGAAAGGAGAAGGGTAGGGAGTAGGGGGATAAGTGAAATAGGTGAAGGAGTTTAAAAGGTACAGACTTTCAGTTATGACATTTAAATAAATAAATCAGAGGATGAAAAGTCTAGGATCAGGAGTATAACCCATAATATTATAATAATTTTGCGGGATTGCAGAGGGTAATGCACTTATCATGGTGAGGCTTTTGTAATGTATATAACTCTCAAATTGCTATGCTGTACACCTGAAACTAATGTAATATCATGTCAGCTATACTTGATTTAAAAAAAAAAAAGATGTTCAACATCATGAATCATTGGGGAAATGGAAATCAAATTTATAATGATATATCTCTTTGCACCCGCTAGAATGGTTTAAAAAAAAGGAAAAAAAAAAAACATAGCTTGTATTTGTGAGGATGTAGTGATGTTGAATATCATTCACTGTTAATGGGAATAGAAAATTTTACAGCTACTTTGGGAAATGCCTGACAGTTCCTCAAAAACTTAGTTGCAATATGACCCAATAATTGCACTTTAAGTATATATTCAAGAGAAATGAATACATACATCCACAAAAATCTCACATAGAAATTTTGATAGTAGCATTATTCATAATAGCTAAAAAGTGGAAACAACTCAAATGTTTATTAACTGAAGAATGGATACAAAGTTGTATATTTTTACAGTGGAATATTATTTAACAATAAAAATACAATTCTGATACCTGCTCCAACATGGATAAAACTTGAAAACCTTACGCTAAATGAAAGCTGACAGAAAAAAGTCACCTATTTTATGATTTCATGATATAAAATCCCTAAAATGTGCAAATCTATGGAGAGATAAAGTAGGTTAGTTGTTGCCTGGGGCTGAGGGTGGTATGGTAAAATAGGGGTGACTGCTAATGGGTATGGGGTTTCATAATGGAGGTGATAAAGTGTTCTAAAGCTAGACTGTGGTGATAGTTGCTTAACTCAATAAATATACTAAAAAACACTGAATTGTACACTTTAAATTGGAAAGTACTCAAAAAGTACTTGGTGATAGATTGGTTGAATCCATCCTCAATTATATTCAATGAACACAAAGGTTTTATATGGATTTCTTAGATAATTACTTTGGTTTTCACTTTTGATTTGATTTTGAGAACCAGGTTTTAAAACATAACTTTACCAGCAATCAATCTATCAACAAGGTATCACTTTAATTTTCCTTTGAATTATTCTCTTCAGATCTTGAAACCCGGTTTTTTCATCATTGAGGAAAAAAATTCTCTCTATTGGAGAAATTCTGCCAGATCATGAAACTAGAAGGGAGATTATAGTTCACCCTCTAGATGGAATCAGCTATATACAAATAGTCACTCCCTTTCTTGTCTCCATGTGTGTGTGTCTCTCTCTCTTACACACACACACACACACACACACACACATGGATTGTCTTGTAACATCTCAACTTGTGGTCTTGTGGACTTTATTCTGGAGAGGTAATTTTTCTTTTAATTTGGAAGCATAAAAATAATTATTCAGATGACATCACCCAAACATATCCTCATTTCCTCAAGTTACAAGAAATTTTGGGGTTAAGTACCCAGCAGAAGTACATCATATTGTGAAATGATTCAGGTACTATAAACATTAAATATTTGGAGTCCTTTATTTAGGGACAACATATAGTGTTGGGGTGAGTACTGTACCATGATAAACACATAGGCACAGTATGTTCCTTTTGGGAGATGAATTTGCCTTCCTTATAATAGCTTAATTACCTAAGTTTCCATTAATGGAAAAAATGTATACACATGAACAAAACTGAGACCCACATATGCCACTGAAATCTTACTGAGGAAGTACTATCACCAAAACTTCTGAAAACAATTGCTAATCTGCTGAAGAGTTCATGCTTTCCAGCCATTATGTGAAAATCACTTCTCTCACTTCTGTGTAAATAAGAGGGAAATAACCACAAAACTAAGAACGCTTGTGGGTTGTGATGTAATAAGAGTGCTGATAAAGTAACTGCTTTATAGATTTTTGTTTGACTTTAAAATCAAGTATAACAAAAGACAGTTGTTTTACATTTTGGAAAGGGTTTGACAAACAAGATCAAGGTTTTCACTAGCCCAAAGTAAAATATGCAGACTAGAATTTCTAAACTTCATTATTTCTCATCTTAGTAAAAATAAAATAAAATCATTCAATGTTAGGTCTGAGTAGGGCATCAGATGTCATCCAGTCCATTGGTCCCCAATTGCTAGTCTCAGAATGGATTCATACAAATCATCCAAATATATTTTTTTAAGTACCCAGTCCCTAAAGCCCCATATTATGACATACTGATTCATCTAGTTTATACTAGAATTGAAAATCGGTATTTTAAAATAAGATTCTTGAGATGATGCTGACATACACACACGTTTAAGAAGTGCTAATTTGTTCTAAAATGGAATAACTTGTTACATATGTTGTGTCCTGCAAAACAACCAAAAAAATCTCTCAAAAACATAAATATTATGTATTTACATATATAATTTATAATTTAAATTTATAAAAATAAATAGGTGATAGATATAGATAGATGATGATAGATAGATGATAGATAGATAGATGGATGATAGATAATGTACATAATGTACATCAGAGAGCCATTGAGACAACCAGAACTTCAGGGCATAAGATTCTAAAAAAGAAGGCTCCCCATAGAGGTGAGATGACATTCTACATGTACACTTTTTTTTTTTTTTCTGTTAGACACTTGCTAATGCTGGACACAAGGTAAAACAGCAGAGATTCTGGGTCTCCATTCCCTTATTCCTTATCCCTTCCCCAAATAAAGAACTTCTACTATGAGGCACAAAACAAAACAGCAGAATTTCTGATAATTTCATTAGAAAAAAAAAAAAAAAAGTGGAGACTTGAGGGTCCAGGATCCCACTGAGAATGAAATGGGGCTTGTTTACCCATAATATTTGCCAAATTCAGAGGTTGTGTGGGACAAGAGGATAATTAAGAGCTAAGAAAAAAACCTCTGGAAAACCAGTCCAGAGTTTATAACGATCTTATGGTGCCATGGAAACAAATACCTGCTGGTGGAGAAGGTTCTCAGTCATTCCCTCTGATATGATCACCAAATCACTATGTTGGATGATAAGTGTTGGATCTTAAACATACTGCAACATAGCCCCAAGGAAGCTCAATTTCTCCCTCCTTCCTTCCTTTCTTCCTTCCTTCCTTTCCTTATTTATTTTTATTATGTTTGATTACCCAACATATAATACATTCATTATTATTAATAATGCTACATATTTCACAATATGATTAGTTTTTGATGCAGTGTTCAACAATTCACTAATTGTGTATAATACCCAGTGCTCATCACTACATTTGCCCTCCTTAATACGCATCACCCGGTTACCCCATCCCCCGACCCCCTCCCTTCTGTAATCCTCATTTTGGTTCCTGGATTCCAAAGTTACTCATGGTTTGTCCCCCTCTCCGATTTCTTCTCATTCAGTTTTCCCTCCCTTTTCCTGTGTTCTGCTGTGTTATTCCTTATGTTCTACATATGAGTGAAACTATATAATTGACTTGACTTATTTCACTTAGCATACGCCCCTCCAGTTCCATCCATGCTGATGCAAATGATAGGTATTCATTGGTTTTGATGCCTGCGTAATATTTTATCGTATATATGAACCACATCATCTTCATCCCTTCATCTGTTAAAGGGTATATCAGATCCTGGCTATCATTGTGGAAATTGCTGCTATGAATATTGGGGTGCATGCTCCCCTTCTTTTCACTATGTCTGTATCTTTGAGCTAAATATGGCAATTGCTAGGTCATAGCGTAGCTCTATTTTTAACATCTTGAGAATCCTCCATATTGTTTTCCAGAGTGGCTGTACCAGCTTGCATTATCAGCAACCGTGTAAGAGGATTCACCTTTCTCCACCTCCTTCTCAATAGTTGCACTTTGTCTTGTTAACTTTTGCCATTCTAATGTTTGCCATTTTGTGGTATTTCACTATGATTTTGATTGTTTTTTCCTGATGACTAATGATGTTTACCATTTTTTCATGTGTCTGTTAGGCATTTGTATGTCTTCCTTGGAGAAGTGTCTGTTTGTGTCCTCTGGTCATTTTTTGACTGGATTTGTGTTGTGGGTGTTGAGCTTGAGAAGTTCATTATAGATCCTGGATAATAGCCCTTTATAAAAAAAGTTATTTGAAAATATCTTTTCCATGGGTTCCCTCTTAGTTTTCTTGACTGTTTCCTTTGCTGGGCAAAAGCTTTTCATTTTGATGAAGTCCCAAAATTTCATTTTGTTTTTCTTTCCCTTGCTTTTAGAGACATGTCTTGAAAGAAGTCATGGTGTCAAAAGTTGAAGAAGTTACTGCCTATGTTTTCCCATAGGATTTTCATGGAATTCTGTCTCACATTGAGGCCTTTGGTCCATTTTGAGTTTATCTTTATGAAGACTATAAGAGAATGGTTCAGCTTCATTTTTCTGCAGGTGGTTGTCGAAATTTCCCAGCATGATTTGTTGAAGAGACTGTCTTTTTTCCATTGCATATTCTTTCCTGCTTGTTAAACATTAGTTGACCATAGAGGTGAGGGTCCATTTCTGGGGTATCTATCATCTTCGATTGATCTGTGTCTCTGATTTTGAGTCAGCACCATGCTGTCTCAATGATCACAGCTTCATAATAGAGCTTGAACTCAGACATCCTGATGGCCCCAGCTTTGGTTTTCCTTTTCAACATTCCCCTGGCCTTTCAGGGTCTCTTCTGGTTCCATACAAATTTCAGGGTTGTTTGTTCCAGCTCTGTGAAAAACTGAGATACTATTTTGATAGGGATTGCACTGAGAGTGTTGATTGCTCTAGGCAGCATAGACATTTTCACAGTGTTTATTCTTCCAATCCATGATCATGGATTGCTTTTCCATCTCTTTGTGCCTCACAATTTTTTCATAAGTGTCCTGTAGTTTCTAGAATACAGACCTTTTACCTCTTTGGTTAGGGTTGTTCCTAGGTATCTTATGGGTTTTACTGCAATTGTAAATTGGATCAATTCCTTAATTTCTCTTTCTGTAGTCACTCTGTTAGTGTATAGAGATGCAGCTGATTTCTGTGCATTGATTTTATATCCTGCTACATTGCTGAATTGCTGTATGAGTTCTAGCAATTTTGGGGTGGAGTCTTTTGGGTTTTCCACATAAAGTATCATGTTGTCTGTGAAGAGAGAGAGTTTAGGGCACCTGGGTGGCTCAGTGGGTTAAGCCTCTGCCTTCAGCTCAGGTCATGATCTCAGGGTCCTGGAATCAAGCCCTGCATCAGGATCTCTGCTCAGCAGGGAGCCTGCTTCCTCCTCTCTCTCTGCCTGCTGCTCTGCATTCTTGTGATCTCTCTCTGTCAAATAAATAAATAAAATCTTTAAGAGAGAGAGAGAGAGAGAGAGCGCTTGACTTCTTCTTTGCCAATTTGAATACATTTTGTTTCGTTTTGTTGTCTGATTGCTGAGGCTAGGAATTCTGGTACTATGTTGAACAAAAGTGGTGAGAGTGAGCATCTCTGTCGTGTTCCTGACCTTAGGGGAAAAGCTCTTAGTTTTTCCCTATTGAGAATGATATTCTCTGTGGGCTTTTTGTCAATGACTTTTATGATATTGAGCTATGTGCCCTGTATTCCTACATTTCGAAGAGTTTTAATCAAAAAAGGATGCTGTATTTTGTTAAATGTTTTCCCTGCATCAATTGAGAGGATCCTATGGTTCCTGTCTCTTCTTTTGTTAACGTGATCTATCACGATGATTCATTTTTGAATGTTGAACCACCGTTGCATCCCAGGAATAAATCCAACCTGGTTGTGTTGGATAATTATTTTAATGTACTGTGGGATCCTATTGGCTAGGATCTTGTTGAGTATTTTGGCATCCCTGTTCATCAGGGATATTGGTCTGTAATTCTCCTTTTTGATGGGGCGTTTGTCTGGTTTGGGGATCAGGGTAATGTTGGCCTCATAGAACGAGCTTGGAAGTTTTCCTTCCATTTCTATTTTTTGAAACAGCTTCCATAGAATAGGTATGCTTTCTTCTTTGAATGTTTGGTAGAATTCCACTGGGAAGCCACCTGGCCCTGGGCTCTTGTTTTCAGGGAGGCTTTTAATTACTGCTTCAATTTCCTTGCTGGTTATGAGTCTGTTCAGATTGTCTATTTCTTCCAGTTTCAGTCTTGTTAGTTTATAAGTTTCCAGGAATGCATCCATTTCTTCCAGATTGCCTAGTTTGTTGGCGTATGGCTTCTGGTAATATGTTCCAATAATTGTCTCTATTTCCTTGGTATTGGCTGTGATTTCTCCTCTTTCATTCATGATTTTTTTAATTTGGGTCCTTTCTCTTTTCTTTTGGGTAAGTCCGGCCAGAGATATTAATTCTTTCAAAGAACCAGCTTCTAGTTTTGTTGATCTGTTCCACTTTGTCTGTGTGTGTGTGTGTGTGTGTGTGTGTGTTTGTGTGAGTGTGTGTTTCATTGATTTCTCTTTAGTATTTCTCTTCTTCTGCTTGTCTTAGGCTTTATTTGCTGTTCTTTCTCCCGATCCTTTAGGCGTAAATTTGGCTTGTGCATTTGGTATTTTTCAATTTTTCAATTTTTTCCTTTGTTTGTTTGAGAGAGGCTTAGTTGGCCACATACTTTGATCTAAGGACCACCTTTCCAGTATCTCATAGGTTTTGAACCAATGTGTTTTCATTTTCATTGGATTGCATGAACAGTTTAAGTTCTTCTTTAATTTCCTGGTTGACCCATTCATTCTTTAGCAGGATGCTCTTTAATTTCCAAGTGTTTGTGTTCCTTCTCAATTTTTCCTTGTGGTTGAGTTCCAATTTCAAAGAATTGTGGTATGCAAAATGCAGGGGATAATCTCAATCGATTGGTATGGGTTGAGAGCTGACTTGTGATCCAGTATGTGATGTTGTCTGGAGAAAGTTCCATATGTACTAGAGAAAAAAAGTATTCTGTTGTTTTAGGGTGGAATGTTCTGTATATATCTACAAAGTCCTTCTGGTCCCATGTGTCCTTCAAAGCTCTTGTTTTTCTTTTGATCTTCTGCTTACATGATCTGTCCATTGCTGTGAGTGGAGTGCTGAAGTGTCCTACTATTAATGTATTATTATCAATATGTTTCTTTACTTTGCTTACTTACTTTTGTTATTTGTTTCTTTACTTTGGTTTATGTAATTGGCTGTTCCCATGTGGGGAGCATGGATATTTATGATTGTTGGATCTTCTTGTTGGATAGACGTTTTAAGTGTCATATAGTGTCCCTCTACATCTCTTAGTACACTCTTTCATTTGAAATCCAATTTGGTTGATATGAGGATTGCTACCCCAGCTTTCTTTTAAGATCTATTAGCATGGTAGATGGTTGTCCATCCCTTCACTTCAAACTGGAGGTGTCTTTAAGTTCAAAATTAGCCTCTTGTAGACAACATATGGATGGGTCCTCCTTTTTCATCCAATCTGATACTCTGCATCTTTTTATTGGAGCATTCAGCCCATTTACATTAAGAGTAACTCTTGAGAGATAAGTATTTAGTGCCATTGTACTGCCTGCAAAGTCCCTGTTTTGGTAGATCCTCTCTGTCACTTTCCGCTGTATGTTACTCTTGGGGTCTCTCATGGCTTACAGTATCCCCCTTAATATTTCTTGCAGGGCTGGCTTGGTGGTCACATATTCTTTCAGTTTCTGTCTGTCCTAGAAACTCTTTATCTCTCCTTCCATTCTGAATGACAGCTGGATAAGGTATCCCTGGTTGCATGTTCTTCTCATTTAGTACCCTGAACATATCTTGCCAGCCCTTTCTGGCCTGCCACATTTCTGTGGAGAGGTCTGATGTTATTCTGATGTTCCTCCCTCTGTACATAGGAAATCGCTTCTCTCTAGCTGCTCTCAGGATAGCTTCCTTGGCTCTAAGATTTGCAAGCTTCAGTATTATCTTTAAGGGTGTTGATCTATTTTTATTGATTTTTGGAAGAGACCTCTCTGCCTCTTAGATGTGAATGCTTGTTCTCTTCCCCATATTAGGAAAGTTCTCAGCCATGATTTGCTCAAATATACCTTCTACTCCCCCCCCCATCCCCTCTTGGATCCCAGTGATTTTTCTCTTGGTTCTTCTCAATGTGTCATCAAATTCTCTAAGTCTCTCTTCAAGTGCTATGAGGTCTTTTTCTTTTTTTTTCTCTCTCTCTCTATTTTCTGTAATTTACTTCCTTTCCATCAGCCTGTCTTCTACATCACTTATTATCTCTTCTGCCTCACTTACCCTAGCCATTAGAGCATCCAATTTAGACTGCATGTCATTCATAGCATTTTTTATTTGGACCTGATTAGATCTCATTTTTTGCCCTTCGAGATTCTGTATTGGCATGTATGTTTTTTTCAAGCCTAGTTATTAGCTTTATAATTGCTATCCTGAATTCCATTTCCAACATCTTGCTTATATCCCCATCCATTAGTTCCATCGCAGAGGGCATTGTCTCTGGTTCTTTTCTTTGTTGAGAGTTCCTACTCCTGGTCATTCTGTCCAAAGATGGTTGAGCAAATGAACAGAGTCCAAAATATCAACCACAACCCAAACAAAATGCACCCCATAAAAATTCCAAACTGGCCAGAAGCTACCACAGATATGCAAACAAAGCTGAGAGGATCCAAAAAAAAAATTAAAAAGAAAAAGTTGTGTGTGCGAGGGAGTGGTCTATGATCTATCAGGGTGGACAAAGCAGGGTGATCTGCCTGTTCCTGATCGGTTTTTGGTCACTGTGTTAGAAGACACTATATCCCCAAATTGCAAAGAAATCAGAACTTACATATATATATATATATATATATATATATATATATATATATATGTAACTTACATATATATAGCAAGTTAAAAAATAAGTAGAAAGGAAACTAAAGGAAAGGAAACTACACACACACACACACACACACACACACAGACAAAGTGGAACAGATCAACAAAACTAGAAGCTGGTTCTTTGAAAGAATTAATAAGATCAATAAACCTCTGGCCGGACTTACCCAAAAGAAAAGAGAAAGGACCCAAATTAAAAAAATCATGAATGAAAGAGGAGAAATCACAGCCAATACCAAGGAAATAGAGACAATTATTGGAACATATTACCAGAAGCCATACGCCAACAAACTAGGCAATCTGGAAGAAATGGATGCATTCCTGGAAACTTATAAACTAACAAGACTGAAACTGGAAGAAATAGACAATCTGAACAGACTCATAACCAGCAAGGAAATTGAAGCAGTAATTAAAAGCCTCCCTGAAAACAAGAGCCCAGGGCCAGGTGGCTTCCCAGTGGAATTCTACCAAACATTCAAAGAAGAAAGCATACCTATTCTATGGAAGCTGTTTCAAAAAATAGAAATGGAAGGAAAACTTCCAAGCTCGTTCTATGAGGCCAACATTACCCTGATCCCCAAACCAGACAAACGCCCCATCAAAAAGGAGAATTACAGACCAATATCCCTGATGAACAGGGATGCCAAAATACTCAACAAGATCCTAGCCAATAGGATCCCACAGTACATTAAAATAATTATCCAACACAACCAGGTTGGATTTATTCCTGGGATGCAACGGTGGTTCAACATTCAAAAATGAATCATCGTGATAGATCACGTTAACAAAAGAAGAGACAGGAACCATAGGATCCTCTCAATTGATGCAGGGAAAACATTTAACAAAATACAGCATCCTTTTTTGATTAAAACTCTTCGAAATGTAGGAATACAGGGCACATAGCTCAATATCATAAAAGTCATTGACAAAAAGCCCACAGAGAATATCATTCTCAATAGGGAAAAACTAAGAGCTTTTCCCCTAAGGTCAGGAACACGACAGAGATGCTCACTCTCACCACTTTTGTTCAACATAGTACCAGAATTCCTAGCCTCAGCAATCAGACAACAAAACGAAACAAAATGTATTCAAATTGGCAAAGAAGAAGTCAAGCGCTCTCTCTCTCTCTCTCTCTCTTAAAGATTTTATTTATTTATTTGACAGAGAGAGATCACAAGAATGCAGAGCAGCAGGCAGAGAGAGAGGAGGAAGCAGGCTCCCTGCTGAGCAGAGATCCTGATGCAGGGCTTGATTCCAGGACCCTGAGATCATGACCTGAGCTGAAGGCAGAGGCTTAACCCACTGAGCCACCCAGGTGCCCTAAACTCTCTCTCTTCACAGACAACATGATACTTTATGTGGAAAACCCAAAAGACTCCACCCCAAAATTGCTAGAACTCATACAGCAATTCAGCAATGTAGCAGGATATAAAATCAATGCACAGAAATCAGCTGCATCTCTATACACTAACAGAGTGACTACAGAAAGAGAAATTAAGGAATTGATCCAATTTACAATTGCAGTAAAACCCATAAGATACCTAGGAACAACCCTAACCAAAGAGGTAAAAGGTCTGTATTCTAGAAACTACAGGACACTTATGAAAAAATTGTGAGGCACAAAGAGATGGAAAAGCAATCCATGATCATGGATTGGAAGAATAAACACTGTGAAAATGTCTATGCTGCCTAGAGCAATCAACACTCTCAGTGCAATCCCTATCAAAATAGTATCTCAGTTTTTCACAGAGCTGGAACAAACAACCCTGAAATTTGTATGGAACCAGAAGAGACCCTGAAAGGCCAGGGGAATGTTGAAAAGGAAAACCAAAGCTGGGGCCATCAGGATGTCTGAGTTCAAGCTCTATTATGAAGCTGTGATCATTGAGACAGCATGGTGCTGACTCAAAATCAGAGACACAGATCAATCGAAGATGATAGATACCCCAGAAATGGACCCTCACCTCTATGGTCAACTAATGTTTAACAAGCAGGAAAGAATATGCAATGGAAAAAAGACAGTCTCTTCAACAAATCATGCTGGAAAAACTGAACAGACACATGTGGAAGAATGAAACCATTCTCTTACACCATAAGTCAAAACGAATGAAAGATCAAAATGTGAGTCAGGAAACTGTCAAAATTGTAGAGGAGGACACAGCTATCAACTTCTTTTACCATCAACAAAGCAACTTTTTGCAAGACACATCTCTAAAAGCACTGGAAACTAAAACAAAAATGAACTTTTTTGACATCGTCAAGATAAGAAGTTTCTGGGGCTCCTGGGTGGCTCAGTTGGTTAAGTATCTGCCTGTGCCTCAGGTCATGATTCAAGGATCCTGGGACTGAGCCTCACATCGGGCTCCCTGATGGTGGAGAATCTTCTTCTCCCTCTCCATCTGCCACTCCCCTATCTCATCCTTTCTCTCTCTTTCTTCCTCAAATAAATAAATAAAATCTTAAAAAGAAGAGAGAGAGATAAATATCTTCTGGACAGCAAAGAAACCATTCAGCAAAACTAAAAGGCAACCTATGGAATGGGAGAAGATATTTGCAAATGACATTACAGATAACGGGCTGGTATCCAAGATCTGTAAAGAACTTCTCAAACTCAACACCTGAAAAACAAGTAATCCAGTCAAAAATGGGCAGAAGACATGAACAAACACTTCTCCAAAGAAGACATACAAATGGCCAACAGACACATTAAAAAATTCCCCACATCACTTGTCATCAGTGAAATACAAATCAAAACCACAATGAGATACCAGGTTACTCAAGGCAGAATAGCTAAAATTAACAAGGCAGGGAACAACACATTTTGGCAAGGATGTGGAGAAAGGGAACCCTCTTACACTGCTGGTGGGAATGCAAGCTGGTATAGCCACTCTGGAAAACAGTATGGAGGTTCCTCTGGACATTAAAAATAGAGCTACCCTACAACCTAGCAATTGCACAACAGGTATTTATCCAAAGGACACAGATGTAGTGAAAATAAGGGGCACATGTCCACTAATGTTCATATCAGCAATGTCCACAATAGTGAAAGATGGTAGCCAAGAGCTCAGATGCTCTTCAACAGATAAATGGATAAAGAAGATGTGGTTGATATATTCAATGAAATATTACTCAGCTCTCAGAAAGGATCAGTATCTACCATTTACATCAACATGGATATAATTAGAGGGTACTACACTACATGAAGTAAGTCAACAGAGAAACACCATTATCATATAGTTTCACACTTATGTGAAACACAAGGAATAGTGCAAATGACAGTTGGGTTAGGGGGTGAACCAAATGGGAAGAAATCAGAAAGGGACACACACCATGTGAGACTTGTGGCTCCAGGAAATAATCTGAGGGTTGTGGAAAGGGCGGTGGGTGAGGGGATGGGATAACTGGGTGATGGGCATTAAGCAGGGCACATGATATGATGATCAGTGGGTGTTATACTGTGTTATACTGAACTGATGAATCATTGAACATTATATCAAAAACTGTTGATGTACTATACCTTGGCCAATTGAATTTGAATAAACAGAAATAAAGAAGTGAATAAATAAATACATAAATACATAATATCTTTAAAAATAAGTTCTATGCATAAATAAGTACTCAATAATTTTGGACTTTTTCTGGTAGATTGCAAATTTTCAGCTTTCCTCATCAAGATGGATATCAGACACTTCTGGTTCTTTTGCTGTCCTTTTGGCTTTTGTTAGCCAATAGAATATGACAGAAACAATATTGAGGTAGTTTTGGTCTTAGACTTCAAAAAATCTTGCACATTTTTACTCTTTTAGAATCCTGCCATGCCTGTGTACTAGATAATGAGAAACACATACAGTAGTTACACCCACTGTACCCCCACTTCCAGACCCAACAATCAACCACCCACCAAAAGTGGAACTGCTTGGTTAACCGACAACTGATTGCATACACATGTTTGAGAAGTCAGAGGGACTGCCCAGCTTCCCAACCCAACATACCCACAGAGAAACTCATGAACTAAACAATTTTTTTTTTAAGATTTTATTTATTTATTTGACAGAGAGAGAGAGATTACAAGTAGGCAGAGAGGCAGAGCAGAGAGAGAGGGGAAGCAGGCACCCTGCTGAGCAGAGAGCCAGATGCCAGGCTTGATCCCAGGACCCTGAAATCATGACCTGAGCTGAAGGCAGAGGCTTAACCCACTGAACCACCCAAACACCCCAAACAAATGGTTTTTGATTGAAGTCACTAAATTTTGGATTTAAAAGAAAAATTATTTAAGTTCTATTTAGTTAATATACAATGCAATATTGGTTTCAGGAGTAGAATTCAGTGATTCATCACTTACATACCACAGCCAGTGCTCATCACAAATTACCCTTCTTATTTTTTTTAAAGTTTTTATTTGCTTACTTGACAGAGAGAGAGAGGTCACAAGTAGACAGAGAGGCAGGCAGAGAAAGAGGGAGAAGCAGGCTCCCTGCTGAACAGAGAGCCCAATGTGGGCCTCGATCCCAGGACTCTGAGATCATGACCTGAGCTGAAAGCAGAGGCTTAAGCCACTGAGCCACCCAGGCACCCAACCAATTACCCTTCTTAATATCTAACATCATCTAGCCCATCTCCTACCCACCTCCCTCCAACAACACTCAGTTTGTTCTCTATCAATCTTTTAATCAGCCAAGTCAAGCCCTCATGTGATAGTATGCCACCAGTTAGGAGAGGGAGAATACAAAGGAATTTTAAGGCATACTGCAAGCTCTCAAATACTTGTTTTTTTTTCTTAATTTTAAGATTTATTTCTTTATTTTAGAGAGAGAGGGTGAGCATGAGGGAGGGACAGAGGGAGAAAAATCCTTAAGCAGAATCCATGCTGAGCATGGAGGCTGATGGGGACTTAATCTCATAAACCTGAGATCAAGACCCTGAGATCATGACCCGAGTTGAATTCTTAATTGACTGTACCACCCAGGCACTCTCAAATAGTTAACATTCTTGCACATAAGATGAGAATGACACATATGGAAAAATTATATACCAGGCAGAAGATAAGATATAAGATGATATTTCTCCATATATATGGGCTCCTCTGTAGGTAGATTAGATTAGTAAGGAAGCAGGCTACTCAATTCATGCTTAATGGAGGTACAAGGAGACAGTTATCATCTTTATTCCTGTGCTTCCATAATAGTAACTGAGAGCGCTGGATTTGTGGCAGTTGATTTGAAAAAGAATTGGTGAGTAGATAAAACCCTTTTTGGTTCTCAATAGAAAGCTCCCCATTGGGATAACTTCTGACTGGATTACTGAAAAAAAAAAAATTATGTGAGACACACAAATAAACTGACAGAAAGGAGGAAAGGGAAGGCAGCCCTTTCCATTAGTAAGCATGCTATGGAAGTATAAAATCTTGAATTTATTTTTATTTATTTTTAATTTTTAAACAGTTTTAAGGATTTTATTTATTTATTTGAGACAGAGAGATACAGAGAGAGAAAACATGAACAGGGAGAGAGGCAGAGGGAGAGGGGGAAGCAGACTCCCTGCCAAGCAAGTATCCCAATGTGGGGTTCCATCCCAGGACGCCGGGATCATGACCCAAGCTGATGTCAGATGCTTAACCATCTGAGCCACCTAGGTGCACCCCCTTTTTTTAAGTATGAAATCTTTTAACCACACATATGTTGACAAGCTGTTGCCAATGGACACTTAGGTGCAAGAATTAATGTCTACAGCAGTCAGAGTAGAGAGGCAGATGCAATTTAAAACATGAGTTTTTAAGTCAGCTAGATCCAGTTTCAAATTAAAATTACCCCATTTCCTTACTGTGTGATTTGGGGGATGTTAAATAAATTATCTTCAGTTCAGCATCCTTACTTGTAAAAAGAGGATAACTATGGTATCTACCTCACAGGTGTGTTGTGAGTATAAAACAAGGTACACACACACACACACACCATCATCACCATCATCATCATCATCATCATCATCATGTAGCCCAGTAACTGGCATATTGTAGATGCTCACTAAACTAAACAAGCATTACTTTTTAAAAACTGTTTATTTTATTTTTTTTTGCGTGTAGTGTTTTCTCAATTTAAGGGGAAGAAAGATTATTGAGAGGTAAAAACCCAAATACAGGGTTTTGTACAATTTGTCCCTGAAAAACGAGTTCAATTTGGTTTTTTCACTTACTGAAGGAAAAGAAAACAAGCTGTTCTCAATTGTATTTAAGTATTTGCCATTTAAAAAACGTCATGCTTTTCCCTTTTTTATTTGAAGATTGATGCACTTTTCTTTCTGGAGTGATACTTGCCAGTCAGTATTGCCAGTTTGACTGTCTCAAATGCAAAGCATATAAGAATGAAAAAAAGTAGTCCACTGTGGCCAATTGTGCATTTAATATGTGGGCTGTGGAAACGTTTCTAAAACATACTGATAATCTTTCAAATCGCTCCCCATTATGTAAACAGTAAGTGGTGCTAACTAATGGGCTCATCTCTGACTTATAATTCTCCAGGCAACACCACCCCATTTCCAGTTTCTGTTCTCTGTGAATCACTAGATAGGAGCAGGATAATGAGTGCCTTGCCTCACACACTTTATCTCTTTTGAAAAGAAAACTGAGAGGTTGTTAAGTTTTGATTATATTATTTTAATTAATTTATCCATTTCTTTCTCTTTTGCTTTCTTGTTTTCTGCTAATGATTGTCTTTTTTTTTTTTTAAGAATCTTATCTCTGGTCATGTTTTTATTCAAGCTGCAGTCATATTTCTTTGACTAGAGTTCCTTCTGTCATCAACTGAAGAAGAGACAGGATTTACAGTTCATCTACTCAAATCGACTCAGGAGTATTTTGTTGGTTGGTGGTGGCTGTTAAATTGAAAAAGAAGTTTTAGAAACATTGATTGACAGAGCCCTTTTATGCATGCTTCATTTCTTGAATGCTGGCAGATTTCTTTACACTGCCTATGTTGCCATTCCCTGACCTTCCTCCATTGCATAGGCTCTTCAGCCAATTGCATGTGGAGGCACTTTTAATAAGCTAAGATATAGAAAGGGTTAGTGTATAAACTTCATTACATTTCTCATTTTTTCTTGTACCTCTCCTACATATCTTTAGTCTGTATCCTAGGAAATATTCAGTGGTAAGAATGAAAATGATTCACTCTAAAAATTCTGAAAGGATTGCTTTGAAATTATGTGTGTTCTCAAATGACATATACTGATGAAGTCAGGAGGTCTCAGAGCTCTTCACAGCTTATCTGCATACTCTTCATGCTTCTTGCTTCCGTCACCCTGGCCTTAATTCCTCTCACTGCATGCAGACACCTTTCAATTATCAATCTCCTCCTCTCAGGTTGCTGCATTGTTAGAAGCAGAGACAGAAACAGACATAAGGGAAAAGATGGAAAACATGCATGTCTGGTTGTATTCTAAGACAAAAATACATGGTTTGAGAGCACCCTTTATTTTCTATGAGCTATAGATCCTCTATTTTATCTTTTCCTTTGAAAAGAGTTACCAAGTGGTAACTCTCTCTCTCTCTCTCTCTCTCTCTCTCTATATATATATATATATATATATATATATATATAAAGTATAAACCTAAAATTATTAATTAGATACCTTTTAAGGTTATGTAGGCAATGTACCTATTAAAATAATAACAACTGACATTTCTGGAACACCTAACATTATTAAGAATATTATGTACATTATCTCATTTATTCTTCATAGTAACTTGATAAAGAAAATGTTATTATTCCCATTTTGTTAACTGGAAAACGGAGGCTAAGAATGTTTATATAAGTTGCCTAAGATAAAATAGATAAGAAGCATAACTGTGATTTAAGCTCACTTCTATTTTATTCCAGAGTCAGAGTCCACAAAAATTATGGATTTTGTGTAAACTAAGTTTTTCAAGATTCAACCTTTTTTTTAAAATTTAAATTCAATTATCCAACATATAGTACATCATTAGTATCAGATGTGGAGTTCAACAATTCATCAGTTGCATATAACACCCAGTGTTCATCATATCATGTGCCCTCCTTAATGCTCATCACCCAATTACCTCATTCTCCACAACCACCTCCCCTCCAGTAACTTTCAGTTTGTTTCCTATGGTTAGTAGTCTCTCATGACTTTTCTCCCTCTCTGATGACTTCCCATTCTGTTTTCCTTCCCTTCTTACAGCACCTACACTGGCTGCCTAACTTGCTTACACCAAACATAACCTCCCTGTGCTCTGGTGGGACTGCCCTTCTCAGTCAAGCTTACCTCAGTCCCATCACAGTGGGCTCCTCCCCCAGAAAAAACAGCACAAGCCCCTGTCCACACATCTCTAAAGCCTGGAGTTTTACATATCTGCAGGCTTGGCTGAGATAGAGACAGAAAGGCACTAAAATGTTCCTGGAAAGAAGGCAGGTAAACAATGGTGGGGGGGGGTGGAGGGGGTACCAGCATGGAAACAGCAATCTGAAAAATACCTGGGGCACACAAGGGGAAGTTATTTGCTATTTTAGGAGCACATCCCTGAGAAGAAGTATTCACAGAGACACCTCTCTAGAACAAAGGAGCTGGTTGTCACCATCCTCCCCCATTGCCCTTCAGGATAAACACAGAGCCATCTGAGTGAAGCAGCTCAATGTGGGCATTGGCTGCCTAACTTATACAAAGGTCCACACTCCTGTGCTCTGGTGGGACTGCCCTTCTCAGTCAAACTCGGTTCAGTCCCAGTGCAGCAGGCCCCTTCCCCAGAAGATTAGCACAAACCCCTGCCGACACCACATCTACCAAATAGAGAATTCTACAGGGCCTCAGTTCTGGTGGTAGTGGTATCAGGTCTCATTTCAGAAGTAGACCAGAGCACGCCTGGTTAATATTTGCCATGTTCAGGCCAGAAACATACTGTCCAATACAGGTAAGGAGGGGCTCTGCAGTAGACTGGCTTGAAGGACGGAGGAGCCAAAACACAACAGCAGAACACACATAGTGCATAACAGAGAGACTCACTGAAACATAATGACCATAAGCATTATATAACCTCTTCTTCATAAGGCCATTACTTTCAGGAGTAGCAAACATAGCTAGCTGTCATAACACAGAGAAGGCAGGGACTTAGACAAAATACCAAGATGGACGAATTTATCCCAAATGAAAAAATAAGATAAGACCATGGTCAGAGATGTAAGTAAAACAGATATAAGTAACATGTCTGATGGAGAATTTAAAGCAACAATCCTAAGAATAAACTCAGTGCTTCAGAAAACAATAAAAGACATCAGTGAGAACTTTCCCTCAGAGATAAAAGAGTTAAAAAGGAATCATTCAGAGATTAAGGATATTAATGGAATTGGAAACAGGCTTGATGCAATGAACCATAGTACAGAAGAAGTAGAGGAACGAATTTGTGACCCAGAAGACAAAATAATGGAAAATGATAAAACTGACAAAATAGAGAAAGGAGAATTACACAACACAAAAATAGACTTAGGGAACTCAGTGACTTCATCAAATGTAATACATTTGTATTATAGGAGTCTCATAAGAAAAGAAAGAAAAGGGGGCAGAAAATTTATTTGAGGAAATAATACCTGAAAAATTTCCATAAACTGGAGAATGAAACAAATATGCAAATCCAAAAGGCACAGAGAACTCCCAACAAAATTTTTAAAAATCCATAGCAAGATATAATTAAATTTGCAAAATACGTGATAAAGAAAAAAAATAAATAAATAAAAGCAGCCAGACAAAAGAAATCCTTAACTTATAAGGGAAACCCCATATGCCTAGGTGGAGATTTCTGCACAGAAACATGGCAAACAAGAAGGGAGTGACATGATATAGTCAAAGTGCTGTATGGGAAAAATACAAACTGCAGGCAAGAATACTCTATCCATGTGGTTCTTCTATCTTCTCTTATTCGTTTGTTCTATCACATTGATTGATTTGCGAATGTTGAACCATCCTTGAAACCCAGGGATGAATCCCACCTGGTCATGGTGGATAATCTTTTTAATGTGCTGTTGGATTCTATTAGCTAGGATCTTGTTGAGAATCTTAGCATCTATATTCATCAGGGATATTGGTCTGAAATTCTACTTTTTGGTGGGGTCTTTGCCTGGTTTGGGGATCAGGGTAATGCTGGTTTCATAAAAAGAGTGTGGGAGTTCTCCTTCTGCTTCAATTTTTTGAAACAACTTCAGGAGAATAGGTTTTATTTCTTCTTTGAAAGTTTGGTGGAATTCCCCGGGGAATCCATCAGGTCCTGGGCTCTTGGTTTTTGGGAGGTTTTTGATCACTGCTACAATCTCATTCCTAGATCGTAGGTCTATTCAGGTTGTCAATTTCTTCCTGGTCCAATTTTGGGAGCTTGTAGGTTTCCAGGAGTGCATCGATCTCATCTAGGTTGCTTAACTTATTGGCATATAACTGTTGAAAAAAATTTCTGATGATTGTTTCTATTTCCTTGGTGTTAGTTGTGCTCTCTCCCTTTTCATTCATAATTTAATTAATTTGGGCCTTCTCTCTTTTCCTTTGGATTAGTGTGGCCAATGTTATCGATCTTATTGATTCTCCAAAAAAAAAACAACTTCTAGTTTCATTGATGCGTTCTACTGTATCTCTAGATTCTATCTCATTGATCTCTGCTCTAATCTTGATTATTTCCCTTCTTATGTGTGGAGTTGATTTAATTTGTTGTTGATTCCCCAGTTCTTTAAGGTGTAAAGACAGCTGGTGTATTCTGGATTTTTCAATGTTTTTGAGGGTGGCCTGGATGGCTACGTATTTCCCCCTTAGGACTGCCTTTGCTCTATCCCCTAGGTTTTGGACGGAAGTGTCTTCATTCTCATTGGTTTCCATGAATTGTTTAAGTTCTTCTTTGATTTCCTGGTTGATCCAAGCATTCTGAAGCTAGGTGGTCTTTAGCTTCCAGGTGGTTGAATTCCTTCCAAACTTTTCCTTGTGACTGAGATCTAGTTTCAAAGCATTGTGATCTGAGAATATGCAGGGAATAATCTCAATCCTTTGGTATCATTTGACCCCTGATTTGTGACCCAGCGTGTGGTCTATTCTGGAGAAGGTTCCATGTGCACTCGAGAAGAATGAGTATTCTGTTGTTTGAGGGTGGAAATATATATATATATAGTCCATCTGGTCCAATGTGTCATTCAATGCTCTTGTTTCTTTATTGATTTTCTGCTTGGATGATCTGTGTATTACTGAGAGTGGTGTGTTAAGATCTCCTACTATTAATGTATTCATATCAATATGACACTTTATCTTGATTAACAGTTTTTTATGTAATTGGCTGCTCCCATATTGGGGGCATAAATATTTACAATTGTTAGATCTCTTGGTGGATAGTCCCTTTAAGAATTATGTAGCATCCTTCTGTATCTCTGACTACAGTCTTTAGTTTAAAATCTAATTTATCTGACATGAGAATCGCTACCCCAGGCTTCTTTTGAGGCCCATTGGCATGAAAGATGCTTCTCCATTCTTCACTTTCAGTCTGGATGTATCCTTAGGTTCCAAATGGGTCCCTTGTAGACAACATATGGATCAGTCCTGTCGTTTTATACAATCTGCAACCCTGTGCACTTGTATGGGCACATTAGGCCATTCACATTGAGAGTGATTATTGAGAGATACGTTTTTATTGACATTGTGTTACCTGTGAAGTCTTTGTTTCTATAGATTATCTCCATAGATTTCTGTTTAGTGATATTCTTGGATTTTCTCCTCTTTTATAGAACCCCCCTTAATATTTCTTGCACTGCCAGGTTGGTGGTCACATATACTTTTAAACCTTGCTGGTACTGGAAACTCTTTATCTCTCCATCCATTTTGAATGTCAGTCTTGCTGGATAAAATATTCTTGGCTGCATGTTCTTCTCATTTAGTGCCATGAATACATCTCACCAGCCCTTGCTGGCTTGCCAGGTTTCTGTGGACAAGTCTGATGTTATTCTGATGGGCTTTCCTCTATACATAAGGAATCTCTTCCCCCTAGCTGCTTTCAGGCGCTCCTGTCTAAAATTGTGATTCATCAATTTCACAATAAGGTGTCTCGAGGTCTTTCTAGATTCTATGATCTTGGGGGGAAACCTTTCTGCCTCTAGTACACGAATGCTGGTTCCATTCGCCAGACTGGGAAAATTTTCATGGTGAATTTGAAACTCGACCATTTTCTTATACCATACACAAAAATAAATTTGATAAACTTTATGATACACTGATAAACTTTTTTTTTAAAGATTTTATTTATTTGTAGAAAGAGAGAGAACGAGAAAACAAGCACAGGCAGGCAGAGGCAGAGGGAGAAGCAGGCTCCCTGCTGAGCAAGGAGCCCCATGTGGGACTCGATTCCAGGACGCTGGGATCATGACCTGAGCCGAAGGCAGCTGCTTAACCAACTGAGCCACCCAGGCGTCCCAATACACTGATAAACTTTTATGAGGACAAAAGACCTCAACATAAGCCAGGAATCTATCAGAATCCTAGAGGAGAACATAGGCACTAACCTCTTTGATATCAGCCACAGGAACTTCTTTCAAGATATGTCTCCAAAGGCAAAGGAAACAAAAGTGAAAATGAATTTTTCAGACTTCATCAAGATCAAAAGCTTCTGCACCACAAAGGAAACAGTCAACAAAACAAAGAGGCAACCCACAGAATGGGAGAAGATATTTGCAAATGACAGTACAGACAAAGGGCTGATATCCAAGATCTATAAAGAACTCCTCAAACTCAACACACACAAAACAGATAACCACGTCAAAAAAAAAAAAAAAAAAAAAAAAAAAAAAAGGGCAGAAGACATGAACGGACACTTCTCCAAAGAAGACATACAAATGGCTAACAGACACATGAAAAAATGTTCATCCTCACTAGCCATCAGGGAGATTCCAATCAAAACCACATTGAGATACCACCTTACACCAGTTAGAATGGTCCAAATTAACAAGACAGTAAATAACATGTGTTGGAGAAAATGTGGAGAAAGGGGAACCCTCTTACATTGTTGGTGGGAATGCAAGTTGGTGTAGCCACTTTGGAAAACAGTGTGGAGATTCCTCATGAAATTAAAAATAAAGCTTCCCTATGACCCTGCAATTGCACTACTGGGTACTTACCCCAAAGATACAGATGTAGTGGAAAGAAGGGCCTTCTGTACCCCAGTGTTCAGAGCAATGGCCACGGTCGCCAAAGTGTGGAAAGAAACAAGATGCCCTTCAATGGATGAATGGATAAGGAAGATATGGTCCATATACACTATGGAATATTATGCCTCCATCAGAACGGATGAATACCCCACCTTTGTATAACATGGATGGGACTGGAAGAGATTATGCTGAGTGAAATAAGTCAAGCAGAGAGAGTTTATTATCATATGGTTTCACTTATTTGTGGATCATAAGAAATAACACAGAGGACATGGGGAGGTGGAGAGAAGAAGGGAGTTGTGGGAAATTGGAGGGGGATATGAACCATGAGAGACGATGGACTCTGAAAATCAATCTGAGGGTTTTGTAGGGGCAGGGGGTGGGAGGTTTGGTGAGCATAGTGGTTGGTATTATGAAGAGCATGTATTGCATGGAACACTGGGTGTTGTACATAAACAATGAATTCTGGAACACTGAAAAGAAATTAAAATATTAATTAATTAATTTAAAAAAATACTCTATCCATCAAGGCTATCATTCAGAACAGGAGATGTAAAATTTCCCAGACAAACAGGAACTGAAAGAGTTTGTGACCACTAAACCAACCCTGGAAGAAATATTAAAGGGAAACCTGAGTGCAAAGAAGAAACCAAAAGTGACAAAAACAAGAAAGGATCAGAGAAAACCTCTAGAAACAATGACAAAACAACTAATAAGATGGCAATAAATACATATTTATCAACTATTACTTTGAATGTAAATGAACTATATACTTAATCAAAAGACATAGAATGTCAGAATGGATTTTAAAAAATGTCCCATTTATATGCTGCCTACAAGAGACCCATTTTAGGTGTAGACACCTGCAAATTGATGTGAAGTGGTGGATAAATATTTACCATGCATATGTATGCTGAAAGAAAACTAGAGTAGCAATATTTATATCTGACAAACGAGACTTCTTTGTTCTTGGGTTGTTTTTATCCTGCTTTGGTATCAGGGGTAAGCTGGCCTCCTAGAATAGTTTCAAATGGTTTCCCTCTATTCCATTATTTGTAAGAGTTTGATAAAGATTATCATTACTTTTTTAAGTGTTTTGTAGAATTTACCAATGAAACCATGTGGTCTTAGGCTTTTCTGTGCTGGGAGATTTTTTTATTCCTAACTCAACTTTCATTCTTGTTATTGTTCTAAGAAGGTTTCTTACTTCTTGAATTCAAGTTTCATAATTCAATGTTGATAACTTGTGCATTTCTAAGAATTGTCTGTTTTTTTTTCCTAAGTTATCTAATTTGTAAGTATATAATTGTTTATAGTAATGTCATCATGTTATGTATTTCTGTGATTATTTGCTGTATTGTTTTCTCTTTCTTGTTTTGCTTATTGAGTCTTCTCTCTTCTTTCTTAGTTAATGTTGTTTTTTAGCACTGCCATTTTTTTTTTAAATGGTCATTGCCTTCAATGTTATGTTGTCATTTATTTTGGTCTCCGTTTTATTTATTTCTAATTTTTGTCTTATTTTCCTCCTTTATTAAATTTAAGCTAAGTTTCTTCTTTTTTCACTTTCTAGTTCCTTGTGGTGTAATATTAAGCTGTTCATTTGAACTTTGCTTCCTAATACAAACATTTATAGCATTAATTTCACTCTAACATCTGCTTTTGTTGCATCTTATAAGTTTTAGAATATTGTGTTTTCTTTTTCTTGTATTTTGAGACATACTGGATTTGCCATTTGATTTTGTATTTGTCCCATTGCTTGTACAGTAGTGAGTTGCTTAATATTTACATATTAAATATTTAATATTTACATTATAGGTTTTCCACCTCGTTTTATTGTTAATCTTTGCTTTTGTACCACTGTGGTTGGAATATATGCTTGGTATGATTTCAGTCATCTTAAATTTGTAATATTTGTTATGTCTCTTTTCATGTGATTCTTTTGTGTGTACATGAGGAAAATATGTATTCTATTTTTCTTGGATGAAAATGTTTTTTGTTTGTCTTTAATTTACTTATTTGACAGAGAGAGAGAGATCACAAGTAGGCAGAGAGGCCAGCAGAAAGAGGGGGAAGCAGACTCTCTGCTGAGCAGAGAACCCAATTCAGGGCTCAATCCCAGGACTCTGAGATCATGACCTGAGCTAAAGGCAGAGGCTTAACCCAATGAGACACCCAGGTGTCCCAGAATGTTTTGTATGTATCTTTTAGAAACATGAATTCTGAAGTATACATCAAGTAAAAAATGTTTCTTTTGGAAAAAATTAATATAAAGAACTTACACAAGAACTTACACAACTCGACATAAAAAATAAATAAATAAATAAATAAATAAATAAATAAATTTGAAAATGGGCAGAAGCCATAGTCATCTCTCCAAAGAAAGCATACAGGTAGCCAACAGACACATGAAAAGATGCTCAATATCACTAATTATTAGAGAAATGCAAATCAAACCACAATGAGATACCACCTCACACATGTCAGAATGGCTAAGATCAAAAACACAAGAGACAAGTATTGGTGAGAATGTGGAGTAAAAGGAATGCTTGTGCTTTGTTGGAAGAAATGCAAACTGGACAACCACTATAGAAAAGAGTAAGGAAGTTCTTCCAAAAATTGAAAACAGAATTACCATGTGATCCAATAATTTCATTTCTGTGTATTTACACTAATTTGAGAAAATACATGCACCCCCATATTTATTACAGCATTATATACAATAGTCAAGTTATGGAAGCAAAGCAAGTGGCCATCAAAAGATGAATAGATAAAGACGAAGTGGTATATGTATATATTAGAATATCACTTAGCCACAAAAAAGAATGAAATGTTTTCATATAAAAGATCATGGATGGATCTAGGGAATATAATGATAAGTGAAATAAACCAGTTAGAGAAAGACAAATACCATAACATTTCACTTGTATGTGGAATTTGAGAAAGAAAAATAACCGACAAAGAAACAAAGAGACAATAAGAAACAAAAACAAAAACAAAAAACAGACTCTTAAACATAGAGAACTGGTGGTCACCAGAGGGGAAATGGGTGGAAGGATGGGTCACATAGGTGATGGGGGAAAAAATGATTCAACCACTTCTTTCTGAGCCCTATAATTTACTAGACATTATGCTAAGCTATTTTATTTACATAAAACCAGTGATGGTATTACTATCCCTATTTTATATATAAAAAATAAATATAGGAAAGTTAATAAAGAAAGTGAATAGTAAAACCAGGATTAAAATCTAGGTTTTCTGTTCCTTCTACACAGTATCCCTGAATGGTATAGATACTGCAACACCAGTATATAGGATTGCTCATTCTACCTGATAACAGCATCTACAACTCTAAGTTATTTATAGAATTTCTGCATTAGAGTTCTCTAGGAAAACAGAACAAATAGAATATATAGATATAGATATACATATACATATATACATATATACATATATAATGTATACAAATATATGTATATACATATATACATATACAAACATTTTCAGATTATTGTGTTTTAACTCTAATGTGTCTTAGATAAACAAGTTTTTGTTTTCATATAATTGAACTTATCAATCTCTTATGCATAAATATATAACATATTTATATATGTAACTATATATTAAATATAAGGAGATTTATTATAAAGAATTGGCTCATGTAATTATACATGCTGAGATGTACTAACATGTATAGTCAGCAATCTGGAGATCCAGGAGAGCTGAGAGTTTAGTACCCATCTGAATCCAAAGGGCCAAAAACCAAGAAAGCCAATAGTGTAAGCTCCAGTTTAAGTTTAAAGTCAGGAGAAGATCAATGTCTCATCTCAAAAACCATTAGGCAGATAGAGAAAATTCTCCTTTATTCTGCCTCTTTGTTCCGTCTAGGACTTCAGTTGGTTAGATGAGGCTTACTCACATTGAGGAAAATGCTTTATTCAGTCTTATGATTTAAATGTTAATCTCACCCAGAAACATCCTTGCAGACATACTCAGAATGTGTAACCAAATAATGGGGCACAATTTGGTCAAGTCAAGTTGACACATAAAATTATCCATCATACTTTTCTTCTTGAAAAAGGATAACTTTTGAGATCATGGTAAGGTATGTAAAGTATCTGATAATATAAAACTGTTAAGCATATATGGAGGGAATGTCCCTTTATTTTTTTAAGATTCATTTGTTTATTTAAGAGATAGAGGAAAAGATTGAGAGCATGAGCAGGGAGAGGGACAAAGGGAAAGGAGGAGAGAATCCTCAAGCAGACTCCTGACTAAGCATGGAGCCTAACTTAGAGCTCAATCCCAGGACTCTGAGATCATGACCTGGGCCAAAACTGAGAGTTGGCTGCTTAACTAACTGAGCCACCCAATTGTCCCAGGGAGGGAATGTTCTTTAAATTCAAAATTGCTTCAGAATTTATTTTCACCTATATTTACACATTGAAACCTCTTCAGGTAGACAAATGTTTTAGGGGTAATCTAATCCAACTATTTACCTAGTCCATGAATCTCTTCCTTAATATTCCTACCCTTATATATCTCTAGTGACTCTAAACTCACTGTTACGTGGAGTTGCCCATTTCCTTTTCAGAAAACATCATGCTGAATGAAAGTAGGAGATTATCTTTACAAACTTGGGATAAAAAAGGACTTCTTATTCAGAATGTGTAACTATAAAGGAGAAGATTGATAAGTTCAGTTAGTTAAAACAAAAACAAACTTGTTCATCTAAGACACATTAGAGTTAAAACACAAGTAATAATCTATGAAAATATTTGGATTACCTATAATTTATATAATACATCACATATAACCTACTTGAAAAATACAAAGAAAATACAATTAGACATTTCAGAGAGAATAGAACATAATTAGCCTATTAATATATAAAACATCCTTAACCTCATTAATAATCAGTGTCCTATAATTAATAATGATTAAATAAAATGTATATTCACCAAATTGCCAAAAATTAAACAATCTGGCAATATCAAGTGTTGACAAGAATATGAAGATGCTTCAAAGAACATGAAGCCATACTCTGCTAGGGGAAGAATAAATTTCTGATGAATAAAAGTTTGACATTATCTAGAAAAACTGAACATATGAATGTTTTATGACCCAACAATTCTCCTAAGCTTTTCTCTCAAGATGTACTACCAAAGAAAGCTCATACCAGCAATGTTCATGACAGCAAAACCTGAATAAAACCTAATAGTCCATAAGAAGTTGACAGGAAAAAGAAATACTCTTAATACTCTTATACTCACACAACAGACTGTTATATGCCAGTATAAAATTTTAATGAACCACAGATACAGACATCAGTATTCATGAATCTCTAAAATATAGTTTTGAGGAAAATAAAAAAGAGACAGAAAGATATATATAGCATCATAATATTCATATCAATCCCAAATCCAAGCAAAAGTGAACAATACAGTGTTTAAAATTGCATATATATGTATTACAATATTAAAGAAAATCAACAGAATCAGTATATAACACAAAACTTAAGATTGTAGTTACCTCTGCAGCGGAGGTCATATTATGTGATTGGAAGTAAATATAAGGGGATACTAAAATACTGATATTCTTGTTTCTTCAATTGAGTGCAGGAAAATTGAGGTTTTTTTTTTTTTTTTTAATGGTCTCAGAGGTAGAATTTAATGATTCATCAGTTGCAAATAACACCCAGTGCTCATTATATCAAATGCCTTTTTTAATACCCATCACCCAGTTACCCTATCTTCCTAACCCGCTCCCCTCCAGCTACCCTCAGTTAGTTTCCTAGATTTCATTGTCTCTTGTGGCTTTCCTCCTTGTCAATTTTCATCTTATTTTATTTTTCCTTTCCTTCTGCTATGTTTATCTGTTTTGTTTCTTGAATTCCACATGTGAGTGAAATCATATGATATTTGTCTTTCTCTGATGGACTTATTCTACTTAACATAATACACTTTAGTTCCATCCATGTTGTTGCAAATGGCAAGATTCTTTTTGATGGCTGAGTAATATTCCATTGTATACATATACCACTCTTTATCCATTCATCTGTCAATGGACATCTTGGCTCTTTCCATATTTTGGCTGTTGTGAACATTGTTGCTATAAACACTGAGGTGCATGTGTCCTTTCAAATCACTATGTTTTTACCCTTTGGATAAATAATTATTAGTACAATTGTTTGGTCATAGGGTAGTTCTGGTTTTAACTTTTTGAGGGAACTTCAGACTGTTTTCCAGAATGGATACACCAGTCTGCATTCCCACCAACAATGTAACAGTGTTCTCCTTTCTCTGCATCCTCACCAACACTTGTTTTCTGAGTTGTTCATTTAAGCCATTCTGACCAATATGAGGTGGTATCTTATTGTGGTTTTGATTTGTACTTCCCTGATGCCAAGTGATGTGGAGCATTTTTTTTCATGTGTCTGCTGGCCAACCTCAATACCTTACCCCCCTATGGAAAACATCAATTTGTTCTCAGTATTTAAGAGTCTGTCTTTTAGATTCTTTTTTTTTCTTTGTTCTTTTAATATTATCTTTTTGAAACCACACAATGCATTGTATATACTCTCTTTTCATGAATAACATACTTCATAGTAAAAAGAAAAATCCTATAGTAGTCTCCTTTTGCTTTCTAATTCAAATACAAAGTTTCTGACATGATTTCTAGGCCCCAAATAATCTCATCCTTATCTAACAAATTATTACCTACTATTTCCTGGTATGTATTTTACTTTCCATGTACTTTCTCATGTGATTTCCATTAACCTGAATGTTTTCCCTGCTCACTTCTGCTTATCTAAGCCAAACTTACTCTTGAAGGTTGACTTTATGCCCCAGTACCTTCATGAAAAGATTTGAGAATATCCAGTCCAATATTTACTTCATTCTTCTTTGCATCTTTTTTGCTTTCTAAAAATAGTAGCTCTGTACCACAAAATGGACCACTTCATTGGTTTCTGATTGTTTTATGTGTTTTTACATTTGTCTTATCAGTACTGTGCTTCTTTTTGCATTTTGTTAGAACCTAACAGTTATGGAATCACCAAACATAGTCAATAAATATTTACAGTTAGTGAAATTGGTTAGAAATCCGTATTACATGGACTTTACATAAAGCTATATAGACCTAATGCTTTGAAAAATATACAGGAAAATAAACACAAAATTAGTCAAGTAGAGGTTCTGCTGTAATACATCAGGAATTTTCACCTTTGACACAACCTTTATAGGCAAATAGACCAAAAAATTATTTTTAACATTTATTATTATTGTTATTATTTTATTATGTTATGTTAGTCACCATACAGTACCTCATTAGTTTTTGATATAACATTCCAAGATTCATTGCAAAAAAATATATCTAATTGAATCATCTGAATATATTACATGCTGGAATTAGAAACTCTGAATGAGTGGGTTCCACATTAGTGAAGTTTTGAGTGACTGCTTAAGATTAGATTAAATTAATAAATGGCATCTTATCTCATACAGGTACTTAAATTTGCCTGCAAAGCCCCTGTCTGCAAACTCCCACTCTTCTTAAGCTACAATATTACTCAGATGCATACATAAGAAAATTTCATATCATAAAATGATAGCACATGCACAGAGGCACTGCTGCATTTGTTGTTTTTATATAGCTACAAAATCGAAGCCTTTTGTCTTTCCTAGAACTATTTATCTGGTCCAATTGTAAACATACGTAATGAGCTCTCACACAGTAGTGTCAATTCTCTTGAAGTCTTTCTGAAATCTGTGGAATTCAATCTCTATGAATTTGGATATAAAAATTCTAGTTTGTTGGGCATGACAATTATTCTATTGTTGTCCCCAGGCTTGCTTTCTGTAGGATATCTCTCTGTAGATGTAAAGAAAACTGATCAAATATTTGGCTTATAAATAATATTTGGAAACACCACATGATACAGTACCAGCTGGTTTGTAATTGTGATGAAAGGAAATGAAAGAATTTCAGACAAACTTCCCTTCATTAGGGTTCCAACATTTCTTTCTGTGTTTTCAGATTATCCAACTGTTTTATCTTTATTATATCAGCATTGCTCTCTCACCCAAAAAGTCACATACCAGATAATGTGCTTTAATCAAAATTGGGACCTGAAAGCCAAGTCTACTAACAAAGTAGTTGTCCACATCTGGTTGCCAAATCTGAAACTACTTATTTTGAACTTATTGCTAAATCAAAGACGATTTAGAGAATAAGTTATGAAAGTATTGACAAACAAAAAATAATAGGGTTTGTTTTGTGAGGTGTTGAATATGGTTATTTCTTTTTCTCCAGCTCCTATTAAGTCATTGTTCTATTGGTCTTATACTCTTATCCATTCTTCTATAGGAAAGGCTATTTTAGTATATGAAATTCTTATAAATTATGTTTTTAATTAACTTCCATATTGTTTATATGCAAAAATATCTATAATTCAGAAAGTTTTGCCCTTATTTTATTTTATTTTATATTATGAAAGGTGATATTTAGCATCATTTTTTAAAATTTCTGTAAGTCTATTCTTATTGCTTTCAAGAATAAAGGAAGGATTTATAAATGGGAAACAATAATAAAAAATAAAAGCACATTTTGGATGGTGTTACCATACATACAACTGAACATTACATACTATATTCTGAATTAAGTTACTTAAACTATGGAATTTTCTTAAAGAGATAAAGAGATTTAAGGTCAAAAGAAAGTTATTTTTAGGATTCTTCTCCCATATAGTATGACACATTACTAGGAAATGAAATATTTGCTAATCAGAAAAGTGAGTCAGATGAAGTGTTTCAAGTACAACAATCTAAATAATTTTTTGGCTTATCTTCAGCATCAACAAAGCAGTTGGGTGAATTTAGATTTTATGTAATGATGTATTTGAGATTTATTCTCACTTTGAACTTTTTTTTTAACCTTCTCTTAAATTCCAGAACAATAGCTCCTTCCTACCTCAGAGCACTAAAGTGAAAGAGATACTGCAATTAAGAATTGTTCTCTATAACAATGGGGCATTTAGAAAATACCCATGAAGATATTCAGGATAAGGTGAAAGACTATTCTACTTGGCACTTTATTTCTTTTTTTTAAATTTTTATTATTAACATATAATGTATTGTTTGTTTCAGGGATACAGGTCTGTGATTCATTGGTCTTACACAATTCACAGCACTCACCATAGCATATGGGACTTTACTTCTTTCAGATCCTGAAACTCTTAGGGTGTGTGTGTGTGTGTGTGTGTGTGTGTTTGGGCTGAAAGGGTGTGATGGAAGTGGAAGGTGGACAGTGAGACGGGATGGATGGTGAGACCTGTACATGATGTAAGGGTAAGAGCAGAACTTCACTGCAGGTTTTATCAAAAATATTTCCATAGTAAAATATGTCCTCACAGGAAGCATTGACAGATGGAGTAAAGTAAAACAACCCACCATGCTTGAGAATCTTGCACCATGCCAGCTGAACCCATTTAGAGGCTGTGAAGAAATGTCAATCATTTTTAAAGGAAATCCTCTGAGACCAGGAAGCAGAAGATTGATTTGCAAATGTCTCCCTTTCAGAGCTCTGGTAATGCAGTGTTATCTGAGCCTGTAATCATCAATTGTTAACTCAAGTACTAGGGGATCATTTTGTTTACTATAACTACAACTAATACTGATGATCCATTAATTGTATTTCATGAACCTACCTAATTCACTGGAAAATACAAGGGTTGCATATTTGCTCCAGGCATTAATGTAACACTTCTCTCCTGAGAATCAGTCTGTTAGTATTTGTAATGCACGCTGAAGATGGAAATTGCTGTATAAATAATAGCCATTATCCTGTGGTACATACAGCAGCAGCTACTCCATTAGGAAGGGAAAATAGCAATATATGACCATAATATAAAAGTCAGATGTACACTCCCATCCCATCATACCCTCCATTCTACCATTCATTGAAATAAGGTGGTTGCCTAGAATGCACCAAACTTCATAAACCATATCTTATACTAAGGAAGACTTCATGATTAAAAGAAAACCAGATATCTCCACAGCCCTACTATGTTTGCAGGGTTGCAGGTAGGGAAATGTAATCTTAACTGGTGAGGGAACAGAAGACTGGTTGAAGACAAAGCAAAATCAAACTTCCCCCACCCCCACTCCTGGGTGGGACATATGTGACATTCTTTAGTAATCTCCCACCTATCTTAGTGTTAATACCTTGCTAGAGGGAAAAATGACCTTGACAATGGCAAGGCCTCAATGCCTCCTGTATCTTGTAGATCCTCTTTAGCATATGAAAGTTCTATTGAAACCTCCTTTTTCTTTACCTCCTCAACCCCATCCTACATAACTGCCACCTCTCATATCCCCAGGGCAGCATCTCTTCCTGCCTATGGGTCCTGTTCCACACTTTAATAAACCACCTTTTTGCACCAGATACATCTTAAGAATTCTTAAGAATTCCTTCTTAAGACGTCCCTGGTGCAAAAAGGTGATTCAGTAATGTGACAGGATACAAAATCAATGAACAGAAATCAGTTGCTTTCTTATACACTAACAATGAAAATACAGAAAGGGAAATTAGAGAACTGATTCCATTTACTATAGTACCAAGAACCATAAGATTCCTGGAAATAAACCTAACCAAAGAGGTAAAGGATCTGTCCTCAAGGAAGTACAGAACACTCATGAAAGAAATTGAAGAAGACACAAAAAGATGGAAGACAATTCCATGCTCATGGATCAAAAGAATAAACATTGTTAAAATGTTCAGACTGCCTAGAGCAATCTATACTTTCAATGCCAATCCGATCAAAATTCCACGGGCATTTTTCAAAGAGCTGGAGCAAACAATCCTAAAATTTGTATGGAATCAGAAGAGACCCCGAATTGCTAAGGAAATGTTGAAAAAGAAAAACAAAACTGGGAGCTGTTAGGTCCCCCAATAATAGGTCCATGATTAAAGGAGCGAGACTGATACAAAGTGAAGGTCAAGCAAAGCTTTATTTCACGCCAGGCATCAAGAATCAGACTGACCGGCCAGGGCCGTGCCTCTTACAGAGAGGGTGACACTTCTCTGTTTCACAGAGTAGCTTATAAGGGCAAAGGCCATGCAGTTGGGCCTGGCCATGCACAGGTAGCCAATGAAATTGTAACACACAGAGAAAGCTGCACAGTGATGCTAGGTGACCAATTGAATTATAATTTACCCTATAGTAGACATTTGACCTAGCCTATCACCCCTTGGTTAGAATTGGCACCCAAAAGGCTCCCAAAGGTCAGGGCCCATACTCCTTGGTAGCTAGGGAGACAGTATGCAACCACCCACTGATCGGATGTCTCCACCTGGCCTGACCCATCCTTGAATCTGGGCTTTGTTATCTGGGGCTGGTTTCCGGGACTTGTTTTTAAGTAAGTCCCCTGGGGGAAGGGGAGCATGGACAGTTTAAGGGTTAAACAACAAGGTTATTGTTTAACCTTAATGGAAGCCACTGGCTAAAAAGGTCTTTACAGGGGCATCATGTTGCCTGATTTCAAGCTTTACTACAAAGCTATGATCACCAAGATGGCATGGTACTGGCACAGGAACAGACACATAGACCAGTGGAACAGAGTAGAGAGCTCAGATATGGACCCACAACTTTATGGTCAACTAATCTTCGACAAAACAGGAAACAAATATACAGTGGAAAAAAGATAGTCTCTTCAATAAATGGTGCTAGGAAAATTGGATAGCTATGTGTAGAAGAATGAAACTCGACCATTCTCTTACACCATACACAAAGGTAAACTTGAAATGGTTAAAAGACCTCAACGTGAGGCAGGAATCCTTCAAAATCCTAGAGGAGAACATAGGCAGTAACCTCTTCAACATTGGCCAGAACAACTTCTTTCAAGATATGTCTCCAAAGGTAAAGGAAACAAAAGCGAAAATGAACTTTTAAGACTTCATCAAGATCAAAAGCTTCTGCATAGCAAATGAAACAGTCAACAAAACAAAGAGGCAACCCACAGAATGGGAGAAGATATTTGCAAATGACACTACAGAGAAAGGGCTGATATCCAAGATCTATAAAGGACTCCTCAAACTCAACACACACAAAACAGATAATCACGTCAAAAAAAAAAAAATAATAATAATAATAGGCAGAAGACATGAACAGACACTTCTCCAAAGAAGACATACAAATGGCTATCAGACACATGAAAAAATGTTCATCATCACTAGCCATTAGGGAGATTCAAATTAAAACCACATTGAGATACTACCTTACACCAGTTAGAATGACCAAAATTAACAATACAGTACACAACATGTGTTGGAGAGGATGTGGAGAAAGGGGAACCCTCTTACACTGTTGGTGCAAATGCAAGTTGCTGTAGCCACTTTGGAAAACAGTGTGGAGATTCCTTAAGAAACTAAAAACAGTGCTTCCCTATGACCCTGCAATTGCACTACTGGGTATTTACCCCAAAGATACAGATGTAGTGAAAAGAAGGGCCATCTGTACTCCAATGTTCAGAGCAGCAATGGCCACAGTCACCAAACTGTGGAAAGAACCAAGATGCCCTTCAATGGATGAATGGATAAAGAAGATGTGGTCATATATACTATGGAGTACTATACCTCCATCAGAAAGGATGAATACCCAACTTTTGTAGCAACATGGATGGGACTGGAAGAGATTATGTTGAGTGAAATAAGTCAAGCAGAGAGAGTCAATTATCATATGGTTTTGCTTATTTTTGGAGCATGAGGAATAACACGGAGGACACTGGGAGATGGAGAGGAGAAGTGAGTGGGGGAAATCAGAGGGGGAGATGAACCGTGAGAGACTGTGGACTCTGAGGAACTAGCTGAGGGTTTTGGAGGGGAGGGAGTTGGTTGATTGGGTGAGTCTGGTTGTGGGTATTGTGGAGGGCACATATTGCATGGAGCACTGGGTGTGGTGCAGAAACAAGGAATTCTGGAACACTGAAAAGAAACAAAAAAAGTAGTAAAAATAAATAAAAAAATAAATAAAAAGAATTCTTTCTTGGCTGTCAGCTCTGGACCAAACTTACATTCTAAAGCTTCATCATTAACCATGCTGCCAACCAGAAGATTGGCATAAGAACACTTCACTCAGTTGCTGTTGCTAATCCAGTGCTGTGGTAATTGGGAAAGGCCCTTTCCATGCTCACTCACTCCCCAAATCTTTCAAATGACCACTGTGGCAATTGGTTCAAGTTACAAATGATAAAACTAAACTCAAAGTTAAGTGTCAGTTCACTTGTAATCAAAACACAAATTGAAATAGTAATTTACATAGAAATGTGTCATTCAGAAAGGAATACTGATATGTCTCTAATTCCATGAGTAAAACATGAGAAAACTCAAAGAAGCAGCTGTGTATTTTTAAAGGTTTTTATTAATGTATAAATTAGTTTCAGATATGCAACATAGGATTTGACATTTGCATACGTTGCAAATTTGTAAACATAATAAATTTAGTTATCATCTATCACCTTAGAAATATTGACTGCATCTCTTATGCTGTACATTATATCCCTGTGACTTATCTATTTTATAACTGAAAGTTCGTACTTCTTGATTCCATTAACCTATTTTGTCTCTCAAACCCCCTCCCTTCTGGAAGTCACCAATTTATTTACTTTATCTATGAATCTAAATTTTGTTTTGTTATTTTTGTTTGTTTTGTTTTTTTATATTCCACATATAAATGAAATATGCAGTATTTCTCTTTCTCTTCCTGACTTATCTAACTTTGCATAATACTCTCAAGATCCACCCATGTCATAAGTGGTTAACTTGTAAAATCTTGTGTTTTGATGGCTTAGTAGTATTCCTGTGTGTGTGTGTGTGTGTGTGTGTGCACGTATGTGTATGTGTGTGTGTGTATGTACTTATTATCCATCAGTAGATGCTTAGGTTGCTTCTATATGTTGGCTATTATAAATAATGCTTCAGTGAATATATCTTTTTGAATTAGTGTTTTTATTTTCTTCAGATAGATACCCAGTAGTAAAACTGCTGGATCATATTGTATTTCTATTTTTAATTTTCTGAGAAACCTCCATACCATTTTTCATGGAGGTTGCACCAATTTACATTCCTACCAACAGTGCACTAGAGTTTCCTTTTCTCCATATCCTCACCACACTTGTTATTTCATGTCTTTTTGATAATAGCCATTCTGATAGGTGTAAAGTGATAGCTCACTGTGGTTTTGATTTGTATTTCTCTCATGATTAATGATGTTGAGCATCTTTTCATATGCCTGCTGGCCATCTGTATGTCTTCTTAGGGGGAAAAAAATGCCATTCAGATCTTCTGTTCATTTTAAAAATGTTTTTCATGTTATTGAGTTTTATGAGTTATTTATATATTTTGGAATCGTTAGCCACTGTAATTAGACAAGAAAGAGATTAAATGCACCCAAATTGGAAAGGAAATGGCAAAACTGTCACTGTTTGCAGATGACATGACACTAAATACAGAAAACCCTAAAGATTCCCCCTAAAAAACTGTTAGAACTAAGAAATCAATTCAGTTTTTTAAATTTAATTCTATCAGTTGTAGGATGCAAAATTAATTTATTAAAGTTTGTTGTGCTTTTATACACTAATAAAGAACTATCAGAAAGAGAAATTATGAAAACAATCCAGTTTATAATCCCATCAAAAAGAATAAAATACTTAGGGTTAAATTTAACCAAGATGTTGAAAGACTTGTCACTGAATACTATAAGACAGTGATAAAAGAAATTAAAGAAGACATAAACAAATGGAAAGATATTCCATGCTCTTGGATTGGAAGAATTAATATTATTAAAATGTGCATACTACACAAATTGATCTACAGATTCACTACAATTTCTATCACAATACCAATGGAATTTTTTCATAAAACTAAAGCAAATAATTATAAAAATTATATGGAACTACAAAAACCCCTGAATAACCAAAATAATATTGAAAAAAAATGGAGAACGTATTAGGATGTGTCACACTCCTGGATTTCAAATTATACTACAAAGCTATAATAATCAACTCAGTATGGTACTGGCATAAAAACAGACACATAGATCAATACAACAGAATAGAGAGTCCAGAAAAGAGCCCATGTATATATGGTCAATTATTTAACAATAAAGAAGACAATAACATACAATGTGGAAAGGACAGTTTCTTCAATAAATGATGCTGGGAAAACTGGGCAGCTACAAGCAAAAGAATGAAACTGGACTACTATCTTACAACATACACAAAATGGATTAACGACTTGAATGTAAGACTTGAAACCATAAAACGTCTAGAAGAAAACAGATGATAAAGTCTTTGATATCAGTCTTTGCAATGTATTTTTTGTCTTTGTTTTTGTTTTTTATTCTTTGTTTCGTTTCGTTTTGTTTTGTTTTGGATCTGACTCCAAACACAAGAGCAACGGAAGAAAAAATAGAAAATGGTAACACATTAAACTAAAAAGCTTCTGCATAATGAAGAAAACGGTCAACAAAATGAAAAGGCAGCCTACTGAATGGGAGAAGACATTTGCAAATAAAAATTTTAAAGCTTCTTAATGCTAAGTAGTACTTAAGACCTCAGTCTCAAATCTCAGGGAGGTTCTAGACTGGAATACATTTCTAAAGGAGCTGTTTTCAGATTTTTGGATTTCAAATACCTTTAGAATGTTAGCATATATTTATCATGTACTACTATAACCATTTCCAAAAGTAAAGTACATTTAAAAATATAGTACAAAACACTTAAACACAGAATAAGTAAACTGCTATAAGAAAGGACACATAGCAAAGTTAGAACCACATTATGTAATTTGTGTGTATTGGGTAAGTTACCTAACCTGTCAATTCCTTTGGGTTCTCCATCTCTAAGAGAAGGCAATATCTTTGTTATGAGGAATATAGGAATTAACATATAAAGTTCTTAGACTAGAATGTGTCAACCTATATTCAGGACATAAGAATTTAATTATCTCTCTATATAAATTCCTTATTAATTAAAAAAAATTCTTATTACTGTAGACTGCTGATAACCTTATCTTGGACCCACACTGGTCCTCAGATCTGCATTTACAAACTCTGGTCTAGAAGACTCACAGTACTCTATGATACCAGAGAGTGTTACTAGGGAACTGCACTAGTTTGTAATAATTAAAGCCCCTCAAAGGAGAATAAAATGCTTCATCTTAACAACTGTTGATTAAGGATGGTTATCAATATGTTTAAAAACTCTCGGTGTCATATATCATATATTTTGGTTATTTGCATGAAGATATAGATAATAATGCTACCCTGAATTAATTGAACACTTGAAAAGAACCATTCATTCATCTTTTTTTTAATTCTCTGATACCACTCCATTAGTGAATTCAGTCAAACCTAATTCCAAAATATAATCTAAATCTACGAACTCCCTTAATTTACATTGCTACCACTGTTGCACTAGCAATCATCACCTTTTGACTTTTTGCTGAACTTCCATCCTAACTGGCCTTTCTACTTCCACTCTTGCTGTACTACATCATTCTCCACACAACAATCACAGTGATCTTTTTTTTTTAAGTTTTTATTTATTTACTTACTTGACACAGAAAGAAAGCATAAGCAGGTGGAGTGGCAGGCAGAGGGAGAAAGAAGCAGGCTCCCCACTGAGCAGAAAGCCTGATGTGGGGCTTGATCTCAGGACCATGGGCTCATGACCTGAGCTGAAGGCAGACACTCAAGGTGCCCCAATCACAGTGATCTTTAAACAAAAATATAAACCTGCTAATGTCTTCCCATTTCACTTAAAATAAAATCCAAAATCTTACCATAGCATAAAATGCCCTGAATGATTTAGTCCCTATCTCTCTGACCACATCTTCCACTCCTTTCCTTCATGCTCTCAAGGCACTAATGATACTGACACTCATGATGTCACTTGACTGCTATAAGTTTTCTATGAAATGTCTTTATCTGCCCTGTTTAATAGTATAACATCTCTGAGGTTTAGAAGAATGTCTGAATTAATGAATGATTTTTTCAGGTATTATGTTAAATTATTTATAAACATCATTACATGTCATGCACATAATAACACCATAAAGTACATTTATTATTGCCTTCATTTTACAGATAAAGAAACTGAGGTTATACAGTTAAATAATTTCCCAAAGGCAATGGAGATAACAAATATCAATGTCAGTACCCAGATACATAATTTAACTATATTTCACTCCTTCTCTTAGTCTCATATGATACTTCTCCTTATCTAATTTAGGAAACTGTTATCAATATTTCAGGTTTAAGGAGTATAAAAAACAAGGAAATATATTGAAAGACTGAATTACAATACCAAAAGTTTACTACTACAGATTGGGAAATAGACAAAAAACGAATAAAATGAAACATAATAGAAATAAATTTGAAGTCCTTCTCTTAGTGCTTAAATATCATAAGAGAAAGAATGAATGAGTGTTGCCTTGGTTTATAAACAGCATTTGTTAAAAAAAAAAAAAAAAAAAAGGTCTGGAAGCTTTGACTTTAAGTTCATTGTGAGCTAACAGGGTGATGTGACTCCTACAAAACAAAACAAAACAAAACAAAACAAAAAATCTGCTACAAATAGTTTGTATTAATATAAGTCTAGTCTCCAAGTACAGCCATACTGGAATTTTCACTGGTCAAAGTGTCACAATGAATTATGAAAGTCAAGTTTTAAAAGGGATAATAGGCAAATTAGAGCTTAATTAGTGGACATAGACCAAGAACAAGAAAGATCTGAAATAAATGCAAAACAAGTAACAGTAGGAGAAGCTAGGTATGTATAGCCAAATCAGAAAAGGAATAGGTTATAAGTTCTAAAGGACCATTATTTCGATTATGCATTGTTTTTCTATAATGATGAACTGTGACCAGTGAATAGAAATTAAGAGGAACTACATTGCAGATCAGTATATGGAACAACTTTTTTTTTAATATTTTGTGTTAAAAAGGAACCCAGTTTTCTCACAAAGGATGAGATACTGTCACTAGCAATTTTCAAATATAGGCAAGAGAGCACTTAACAGGGAATATTATAAATAAGGAGTGGAGTTGGAGAAAGCAGTGATTCCCAAGCTTCAGTCCAATAACTGGTGCTACAATGTAAAACAAAACAAAACAAAACAAAACTCAGATGACAGGGAAATGCCCAGTATTTCTGTCAAGGGAACAGTGATAAGCCTTTTTAAAAAGTATCCATAAGATATCATGAAACTGGGAAAATTCTCAGATAAACCTTTCCCAAGTCCTTAACATCTGTCTGTCTGACTCTTAAAATCTCATTCATAGTAGTTAAGCTAATAGACTGTAAACTCCTTTATGATAAGAAATGTACCACTGCTTCCAGTATAATGTCTTAGACATTATTGGTCATCAATAAATGTTTGTTAAATTAACATTTTTATTAAAATTTAAATTTTAATTCCTGTACAGTTAATAGTGTTATAATAGTTTCAGGTGTACAATATAGTGATTCAACAATTCTTCACATTACTCAGTGCTCACCATGTTAAATGTTCTCCAAATCCCACCACTTATTTCATCTATCCCTTCTTCCACCACCTTTCTGATAGTATCAGTTTGTTCACTATAGCTAAGAATTTGTTTCTTGGTTTCTTTCTCTCTCTTTCTCTGTATCCCTCCCTCTCTCCCTTTTCCCCCCTTGGTGTTTTATTTTGTTTCTTAAATTCTACATCTGAGTGAAATCATAAGTTAACTGTCTTTCTCTGACTGACTTATTTTTCTTAGCATTGTATTGTTTAGCCCCATTCATGTCACTACAAATGGCAAGATTGCATTATTTTTTATGGTTAAATAATTATATGTGTGTGTGTGTGTGTGTGTGTATAGTGTCACACTTTTTTTAAAAGATTTTATTTATTTATTTGACAGAGAGAGAGATCACAAGTAGGAAGAGCAGCAGACAGAGAGAGAGGGGGGGAAGCAGGCTCCCTGCTGAGCAGGGAGCCCGACGTGGGGCTCAATCCCAAGACCCTGAGATCAAGACCCAAGCTGAAAGAAGAGGCTTTAACCCACTGAGCCACACAGGTGCCCCTAGTGTCACAATTTTTTAATGCATCCATCTATCAGTGGACATTTGGGCCACATCCATAATTTGGTTACTGTAAATAATGCTGCAGTAAACATAGGGGTGCATGTATCACTTTGAATTGTGTTTTTTTACTTTTTTGGGTAAATATTCAGTAGTGTGAATTCTGGATCACAGGGTAGTTGCATTTTTAACTTTGTAAGAAACCTCCATACTGTATTCCACAGTGGCTATACCAGTTTGCATTCCCACCAAGAGTGGACAAGGGTTCAACTTTCTCCATGTTATCACCAGCATTCACTGTTTCTTGTGTTTCTGATTTTAGCCATTCTGACAGGCATGAAATGATATCTAATTGTAGTTTTGATTTCTTATTTTCCTGATCATGAGTAATGAACACCTTTTCATGTGTCTGTTGGTCATCTGGATATCTTCTTTGAAAAAAATGTCTGTTCATCTCTTTTCCCCATTTTTAATTGGGTTATTTGGGTTTTTTGATGTTGAGTTGTATCAGTCCATTATATATTTTGCGTACTAACCCTTTATCAGATATACCATTTGCAAATAATTTCTCCCTTTCTGTAGGTTGCTTTTTAGTTTTGTTGACTGTTTTCTTTGCTATGCAGAAGCTTTTTACTTTGATGTAGTCCCAATAGTTAATGTTTGCTTTTATTTATTTTGCCTCAGGAGACATATCAAAAAAAAAAAAAAGGTTGTTACAGCTGATGTCAGAAAAATTACTGCCTGTGTTTACTTCTAGGATTTTTATTGTTTCAGGCCTCACATTAAAGACTTCTTTAATTCATATTGAGTTTATTTTTGTGTGTGGTGTAAGAAAGTGAGCCATTTTTGTTTTTCTGCATTGTAGCTGTCCAGTTTTCCCGGTACCACCTGATGAACAGATTCTCTTCTTCCCCTTTCATTTTATTTCCTACTTTGTTAAAGATTAATTGGTCATATAACCATGGGTTTATTCCTGGGCTTTCTATTCTGTTTTATTGATCTATGCATCTATGTTTGTGTCAGTATCAGTCTGTTTTGATTATTAAAGTTTATAATATAAACTGAAGTCAGGAATTGTGGTACTTCCAGTTTTGTCTTTCTTTTTCAGTATCGCTTTGGCTCTTGAGGATCTCTTGTGGTTCCATACAAATTTAAAGATTATTTGTTCTAGTACTGTGAAAAATGCTGCTGGCATATTAAAAGGAATTGCATTTAATCTGTAGATTACTTTGGGTAGTATAGACATTTTAATAGTAATTGTTTTTCTGACCCATGAGTATGAAATATCTTTCCATTTCTTTAGGTCACCCTGAATTTCATTCATCAGTGACTTCTCATGTCAAGAGTACAAGTCTTTCACTTGTTTGGTTAAGTTTATTTCTGGATATTTAAATGTTTTAGTGCAATTGTAAATTGAATTATTTTAATCTTTCTTTTAGATGCTTCATTATTGGTGGGGCGCCTGGATGGGTCAGTGTGTTAAAGCCTCTGCCTTCTGTTCAGGTCATGATCCCAGGGTCCTGGGATCAAGCCCCGCATCGGGCTCTCTACTCAGCAGGGAGCCTGCTTCCTCCTCTCTCTCTCTGCCTGCCTCTCTGCCTACTTGTGATTTCTGTCTGTCAAATAAATAAATAAAATATTAAAAAAAAAAAAAGAAATTCAGCAGATTTTTGTACATTGATTTTGTATTTTGTGACTTTACTGAATTAATTTATCAGTTCTGGTAGTTTTTTGGTGGCGTCTTTAGGATTTTTTTATATATAGTATCATGCCATGCATAAATAATGAAAATATTATTTCTTCCTTACTGATTCAGAGGCATTTATTTATTTTTATTATTATTATTATTTATATTTATATTATTATATTATTTTATTATTATTATATTATTTATATTATTATTTATATTATATTATTTATTTATATTATTTTGCTATCTAATATCTGTGGCTAGGATGTCTAATCCCTTGCATCCTGGGAAAAAAACCCTACTTGGTAATGGTGCATGATTCTTTTAATATATTGTTGGATTCAGTTTGCTAGTGTTTTGTTGAGAATTTTTGCAACTATGTTTATCAGAGACATTGACATTTGGTTCTTTTTTTTTTTTTTTTTTTTTATGGTGTCTTTGCCTGGTTTTCCTACCAGGGTAATAGTGTAGAATGAATTTGGAAGTTTTCCTTTCCCTTTTTTTTTTTGGAAAATTTTGAGAAGTATAGGTATTAACCCTTTTTTAAATGCTTGTTATAGTTTGCCTGTGACGGCATCTGGTCCTGGACTTCTGTTTTTTGGGAGTTTTTTGATTCCTGATAAAATTTCATTGCTGACAATCAGCCTGTTCAAATTTCGTAATTCTTCCTGTTTCAATTTTGGTAAGTTACATGTTTCTAGGAATTTATCCATTCCTTCTGGGTTGTCCAATTTTTTGGCATATGATTTTTCATAATATTCTCATACCATTTGTATTTCTACAGTATTGGTTGTTATTTCTTCTTTTTCACTCGTGATATTGCTTATTCAAGTCCTCTCTCTCTCTCTTTTTATGAGACCAGCTAGAGGTTTATCAATTGTGCTGATCTTTTCAAAGAACTAGCTCCTGGTTTCATTGATCTGTTTTGCTTGTTTGTTTTAGTTTCTGTATATCATTTATTTCTGCTCTAATCTTTATTATTTTTCCTTCTGGTGGTTTCGGCTTTTGCTTTCTTGTTCTAGCTCCTTTAAGTAAAAAGTTAGGATTTTTATTTGAAATTGTCCTTGTTCATTCAGGAAAGCCTGTATTGCTATGTACTTTCCTGTTAGAACTGCTTTTGCTACATCCCAAAGGTTTGAACTGTTGTATTTTCATTTTAATTTATTTCCATGTAATTTTTTATTTCTCCTTTGATTTCTTGGATTATCCATTCATTGTTTGGTACCATGTTATTTAATCTCCATGTATTTGTGCTTTTTCTATATTTTTGCTTGTGGTTGATTTCTAGTTTCATAATATTGTGGGTAGAAAAGATGCATGGGGGGCACCTGGGTGGCTCAGTGGGTTAAAGCCTCTGCCTTTGGCTCAAGTCATGATCCCAGGGTCCTGGGATCAAGCCCCACATTGGACTCTCTGCTCAGTGGAGAGCCTGTTTCCAAACCCCACCCCCACCTGCCTCTCTGCCTACTTGTGATCTCTGCCTGTCAAATAAATAAATAAAATCTCAAGAAAGAAAAAAAAAGATGTATGGTATAACTTTGATCTATTTGAATTTGTTGAGAATTGTTTTGTGGCCTAATGCATGATATATTCTGGAGAATGTTCCATAAGAACTTGAGAAGAGTGTGTATTCTGTTGTTTTAGGAAGGAATGTTCTGAATATATCTCTTAAATCCATCTGGTTTAGGGTATCATCCAAAGCCATTGTTTCCTTGATGATTTTCTCTTTGGGTGATCTGTCCATTGATGTAAATGGAGTGTTAGAATCCCCTACTGTTATTGCATTGTTATCAATTAGTTACTTCATGTTTGTTAACTGTTTTATGTATTTGAGTGTTCCCATGATGGATAAATAAATATTTACAATTGTTCTATCTTCTTATTGGATTGCCCCCTTTATTATTATATTATATAGCATCCTTCTTTGTCTCTTGTTACATTCTTTGTTTTAAATTCTATTTTTTCTGATTTAAGTTTTACTATCCTGGTTTTCTTTTAACATCCTTTCACATGATACATGGTTATCTATACTCTAGCTTTCAATCTGCAGGTTTTTATATCTGAAAGGAGTCTCCTATAGGAAACATTAGATGGGTTTTGTGTTTTTATCTGCTCTGCCAACCTACATATTTTGATAGGAGCATTTTGTCCATTTACATTCATATTTATTATTGATAAATGTGTATTTATTTCTATTTTATTCCTTATTTTGTTGTTTTTCTCTGATCCCTTTTTCTCTTGTTCTCTTTCATGACTTTTTGGGCTTTCTTTTGTGGTATCACTGGATTCCTTTCTCTTTATTCTTTGCATATCTATTTTTGGTTTTTGATTTGTGGTTACTATTAGGTTTGTATGTAACACCTTCTGCATATAGCAGTCTATATGAAGCTGATGGTTTCTTAAGTTTGAACCCATTCTTCACTCTTCTCCTTCCCATGTTTTAGGTATATGGTGTCATATTTTGCATCATTTTATTCCGTGAGTCCCTTGACTGATTTTTACAGATATATTTATTTTTACTGCTTTGTTGTGGGTTTTTTTTGGGTTGTTTTTTGTTTGCTTGTTTGTTTTTTGTTTTACTTTTCATACTCTTATGGTCTTTCTTTTCCACCCAAAGAGTTTCCTTTAACATTTCTTTTAGGGCTGGTTTAGTAGTCATGACCTTCTTGAGCTTTTATTAGTCTGAGAAAATTTATCTCTTCTTTTATTCTGAATGATAACCTTGCTGGATATAGTATTTTTGGCTGCAGGTTTTTCCCTTTCAGAACTTTGAATGTATCATTTCACTGCCTTCTGGACTGCACATTTTGTGCTAAAAAATCTGAAAACATTATGGTGTTCCTTTTGTGTGAAACTGTCTTCTTTTCTTTTGCTGTTTTTAAAATTTTTCATCAGTCCTTTTTGCCATTTTAATTACTATATATCTGGGTATGGACCTCCTTGTATTGATTTTTGGGGCACTCTGTGCCTACTGGATCTGTTTTCTCCCCAGATTAGAGAAGTTTTCTGCAATTATTTATTCAAATAAATTTTCTTCCCCCTTTTCTTTCTTATCTTCTTCTGGCATTCCTATAATATAAATGTGATTATGCTTGATGAAGTCACTGAATTCCCTAAGTCTATTCTCACTTTGCATAACTCTTTCTCTTCTTACTTGTTCAGCTTTATTACTTTCCATTAACTGTATTCCAGAACATTAATTTGTCTCTTTACTTCCTCTACCCTTCTATTTATTCCATCAAGTGTATTTCTAATTTCAATTATTGTGTTCTTCATCTCTGATTTTTTCTTTATTATTTCTGTGTTAAGAGTCTCACTCACATCCTCCACTGTTTTCTCAAGTCCAGTGAGTATGTTTATGATGATTACTTTAAATTCTTTATCAGGCATATTACGTATTTTTGTTTTTCTTAGGTCCTTTGTTGTGGTATATTCTTGTCCTTTCATTTGAAACATATTACTCTATCTCTTCATTTTGCCTAACTCTCTGTGTTTCTTTCTGTGTCTTAGGAAAGTCATCTATATTTCTTGCTCTTGAAAGCAGTGAATGGGGAATGCATTTTTAACAAGGTGGCACCAGTCCTCTTTTACAGGGGACACACAGCTGTCACCAAGACTGTTTCATCCTGGTCTTCTCTGCAAAGCCTGAATGGGTAGAAGTGTTGTGCCACAAGCTTTGAGAATAGGCCCTCTCCCACAGGGGATGCATAGCCACTGTGGGGTCTGAGACTGGCTGGGCTGCATCAGGAATCACGTGAGAGTTGGAAGGGTACAGTTTTGATAATGTGTGTGTGTGTCCTCCATATGAGGTTGGGAGATACATTTTGCCAAGATTTGACCCTGTCTTCTGGGGGAAGGAAACAACAGCACTGTGACTGAGGCAGGTTCAGTTGGAGGGGACAGGGTACGGTATAGCAAATTTAGTATGATGGAAATGGCACCTGTCAGCTCCTTTGTTCTTGGAAAAGTCCCTCAGAGAACCCTGAGATTAGTAACTAATTCTCCCTCCCACATGTCCCAGGTGTTTTTTGAACTGCTGTTTCTAAACTATATCTCTGTGGGCTGTTTGTTGTGCTGTCTCTCAAAGGGCAGGGACTCAGCTTCCTAATGCCCTGAGCTTTCCCAGAGCTGAGCTCACTGATTTTTAAAATTCTGGGCTTTAAGTCCTGTTGTTTGTAAGAACTTATAAAATTCAACCCTTCTGATTTTCAATGCAAAATGCTATGGGGATTCTTCTTTCCCATGCAGCCTACTTGGTGTGATAGTCTGTTTCTCACCCATCTCCATGCCTGTGATTCCCTACCTCTGGCAGCCTCCTTCTGGCAGCCAGAACCATAGGGATTATTTCTCCAGTGTCTGCCCTTTCTACCCTCTTCTATGTGGCCTCTTCTGTACATTGAGTTGTAAAATTTGTTCTGCCACTCTTCGGGCTATTTTCTGGGTTATTTGCACTGGTGTGAGTTTTATCTAGTTGTGTCCATGGAATGAGGTGAGTTTAGGGTCCTCTTGCTTTGCCATTTTCTGAGGACTTTGGGCCTGTTTCTTAAATACATTAAATATTTGTGAATAGGTGAATCAAAATCCTTAGACACATTTGCATAAAACAAAACAATCTTCCAAATATCCATAACAGGAGGTATATAAAATGTATTTAAAAAGTAACCTTAAAAACTGCAAAATGCTATTAAAATGTTTATGTTTTTTCTACTATTTAAAGGTAGAGTTCTCAAAATAGAAGGAAATGTTACTTTTTTAATTTATGTTTTATTATGATCAGTTAGCCAGTGTATCATTAGTTTTTGATGTAGTGTTCAATGATTCATTAGTTACATATAACACCCAGTGTTCATCATAACGCATGCTACCTATTAATACCCATCACCTGGCAACCCAATCTCCCCACCACCCTCCCTTCTGTATCCCTCAGATTGTTTCCTGGAGTACATAGTCTCTCAGGTTTGTCTCCCTCTCTGACTTCTCCCCCTTTGGTTTTCCTTCCTTTCCGCTGTGGTCCTCCATGCTATTCCTTATGTTCTATATATAAGTGAAACTATATAATAATTGTCTTTCTCTGCTTGACATATTTCACCTAGATAATCCCATCAAGTCCCATCCATGTTGATACAAATGGTAAGTATTAATCCTTTCTAATGGCTGAGTAATATTCCATTGTGTATATGAATCTTCTTTATCTATTTATCTGTTGAAGTGCATCTCAGCTTCTTCCATAGTTTGGCTATTGTGGAAATTGCTACTACAAAAATGGGGGTGCATATCCCCCTTCTCTTCACTACATCTGTATCTTTGGGATAAATACCCAGCAGTGCAACTGCTGGGTCATAGGGTAGCTCTATTTTTAACACCTTAGTATAACTGCAATCCTTACCTCTTTCTTCATGTGGAATTCTCCCTTGTGTCTTTGAATCACAAATCTTCTTCTCCTTTCTCTTATAAGAGCACTAGTCATTGGATTTATGGCCCACTACAAATACAGGATGTTCTTATTTTTAAATTCTTATCTTAATTACATCTGCAAAGACCCTATTTCCAAATAAGATCACCTGCACAAGTATGGGGGGGGGGCCATGGGCATATTTTTTTGGAGGAAATTGAATCCACCATGGAAGGACACATTCATATAACCTATAATAATAATAGCTAACAATTAGCAAGGGCATTCCATGGGCAAAACATTCTATAAAGCACTTTCAATACATCAATCCATCTAGTTCTTGTGATGACTAGATAAGATGGAAACTGAAATACAAAGAGGTATTTTACTTTTCCAGTATCACATAGTGGTAAATGGTAGATCCAGAATTCAAAACCATTCTGGCTCCAGCTCTCATGCTCTTAATTTCTCTACTATGTTGTTTCCTAATTATTGTTAATGCTATAATAAAAATAATAATAGCTGTCTTTATTGAGAGCTACAAACCAGGCATTGAGCTTAGTACCTTACATGGATTATGTCACCTATCCCTCACAACAACCTTGTGAGACAATTACTTTTGTGATTTCCACTTTATAGTCAAGAAAACTGAAACACGGATAGTTTAAGTAAAGTTTCCAATGTTATATATAGGTAGAGGTGGGTTTGAAATTGAGTGACCTGACTCTAGAGTTGGTGTGCTTAACAACAGTATGACACTGACTCTGATTGAAACTTTATTTTTTTAAAGATTTTATTTATTTATTTTTCAGAGAGAGAGAGAGAACACAAACAGGGGAAGGGGCAGACAGAGGGAGAAGCAGGCTCCCCACTGAGCAAGGATCCTAATGAAGACTCCATCCAAGACCCTGAGATCATGACCTGAGTTGAGAGCAGACACTTAACCAGGTATCCCAAGATTGAAACTTTCATGTACTAATCATTCATCTCCCTCTTCCATAGTACCTCTGCATATAATGTGTTCAGTGAGATTTTGCTGAGGGAATTAGTTGGATTAATTATGTCACAATAATCACATTTTGTCCAGAGACTCAGCCTGTTTCCCTGTTCTTGCTTAGTGTGCCAATCTCTGTCTGACTCCATGTCTTTTCATGCCTTTATGTCAGAATTGACATGTATGCCCTTCTTTAAGGACTTCTGTAATGCAGCTAGGTGGATCTACGGAAGGGTGATTTTTATTTATTTATTTATTTATTTATTTGACAGAGAGAGAGAGAGATCACAAGTAGGCAGAGAGGCAGGCAGGGGGAGAAGCAGGCTCCCTGCTGAGCAGAGAGCCCAATGTGGGTCTTGATCCCAGGACCCTGAGATCATGACCTGAGCTGAAGGCACAGGCTTAACCCACTGAGCCACCAAGGCACCCTTGGAAGGGAGATTCTTAAAAGACATTTCCACAGAGAGGCATGCTTCAAACAAGTATTCTCTTTAAGCCAGTCCAATTCAAATCATAGGTTTATCAAACAGCTTCTGAGAACAAACTAAAAACAAACCCAAATATGCTGAAAATGTTCCACCAGGATAGTGCATATGCAAAAACCATTGTATGTCAACATCTTCCCTACTGTGCTCACATTTCAACTGTCAAGTCGATATATATTTTTAAAAAGTATCTAATTACTGTCTAAAGAGGAATTAAAGTAAAATGCTATCCACCAGTCTTGCTTTACCTTATCATTTGAAACTAATAATTGGTGTTAAGATCTAACTCTAAATACAGATATCATTTTAAAAATACTAATAAGAAATTAAAGGTCAAATTTAAACTTGCAACAGTATTCTCAATCCCAAAGGTAGACTCTAAATATGAGCAGTAATGCCAGGAATATTGCACAATTCCAGGGAGTCGATATTCACGTTAATGTCTATGTGAATGGCGTCCCCTGGAGTTGTAAAGTGCACAACCTGCAGGGCAGTATCAAGAGACCTTGGTCAGCAGAACTGATTCAGAGCAAAAAAAGGACCAAAGCAAAAAAGCAATTGATTACAAGGAGTGCTGATCCACACCAATGATATTTTGAGTTTTAGCAAAGTCAAAGAGACTGCTATACTTACAGCTTGTTAACTTGAATACTAGTCTGATGTGGCTTTGATGAGCTGAGGGAATTCTAGTGAAGAGCATAGCTCAAAAATTCAGCTTTATCTGAAACTTTTTCATCTCTTTAAACCACCAGGTTTGAAGCACCAGGTGTTAGATACCTGATGGGAACTAGCTTTCTTGTGAGATATTGTTGTAATTTCCATTTAAGGCTGTTAAGAAGGAGAAGAATATCTTAAGAGACTTAACTGAAGGCATTCCAGTGCTTCTAACAACAACAGGAAACCTGGTCATGCATAAGGACCTAGAAGATCGAAGCCATATGAAAGCAAATTAGGAGATCCTTGTGCTGGTCATTGATTTTTACTGCCTGAGCACTTCCTGTCTCTCTCTCTCTCTCTCTCAATTCTGCCATTTGGAGACAACTGCGGTATATTTCACCCAGTTTTCGTTATTCTGCTCCTCTCCCCAATTGTATTTTATATTTGGCTTACTGCTTCTGCCTAGAAACTCTTTTTCAATGGCTCATTGGCATTTAGTTTATATCTACAAATACCTTTGGCTTGATTTTGGCGGATATTTAGTGTGCCATAAATGGTGAAGGTGAGAAACAGACTTTAGAAAATGTTACACTTCACTGAATGCTACTGTGTGCCAGAAAGAAATTTAAATAATCTTGTTCATTGTCTCAGTGCAGAGAATCAAACCCAGGATTGGCTGATAGCAGAGCTCATGTTATTAACTACTAAACCATACTACCTTTTTACAAGTAGGCTTAAAAAGTTTTTAAGTCCATTAACGTGCCCTAGTCACACCCAAAATATATATCCTGACTTTCTCTCTCTTTCCCATCTCCCTCTTTATTTCACCTTCGTCATTAGGTGACGAGTACATGGAACCATGACAAATAGTTCAGGAGCTTTTCTAAGAATACATTACCATTAAAAAAAAAAAAATAGAAAGGAGAAACCAGAAATGTTAAATTGCTTTTGAACTATGACAATCTTTTGATCAATTCCTATCTTTAAAACTAATTTCTGGGGTACCTGCATGGCTCAGTTGATTAAGTGTCTGCCTTCAGCTGAGGTCATGACCTCATAGTTCTGGGGTTGAGCCCTGCATAGGGCTTCTTGTCAGCAGGGAGTCTGTGTCTCCTGCTCTCTCTGTCCCTCCCCCTGCTGTGCTCTTTCTCTCAAATAGTGTTTATGAATAAATATATAAATACATCATACATATATAAATAAATCTCTAATTTCTGTACATTTTTTTGATGTGAAAAAAATGAGAGGTTTATTTTCATGACTTCATTATCATCTTTAATCCTTACTGTAAAAATAAAATGTACAGGGTTGCCTGGGTGGCTCAGTCAGTTAAGTGTCTGCCTTTGGCTCAGGTCATGATCCCAGGGTCCTGGGACTGAGCCCTGCCTCAGGCTCCCTGCTCAGTGGGGCATCTGCTTCTCCCTCTCCTGCTCCCCCTGCTTGCACTTTCTCTGTCTCTCTCTCTGTGTCAAATAAATAAATAAATTTTAAAAAAGAGAAAATTTAAAAATTCTTTTGTAAAAAAAGAGTCAGAGAGTCATTGTTATTTTTCATTTTACAGAAAAAGAAACAGACATAGTGAGGCAAAATTCCCTCATCCATTTTTTAAAGGAATCATAGCATCAATGAGCCATCTGTGCTGAAAATACCTTAAAAATGCTTCATCCTAGAGAAGGTAAGATGACAGAGGAGTAGGGGAATCCTAAGTTTGTCTGATCCCTTGAGTACACCTAGATAGTTTTCAATCATTCTGAACACCTGCAAAATCAGAGATCTGAGAAAAGAAATGATGCATGTGTACAAGTAGAAAAGTAACCGCCATTTGGAAGGTAGGAGGTATGGAAACATGAATACATTGTGATATAACTAAGGATCTGGTGGATGGGAGGAAGCCTGCTTACGGAAGCTATTGCAAATTGTTATAAGTAGAGTAATGCAAAGTCAGAACTTTTAGAACTCTGCTACAGTGGGGGATGTCCCTGGCTTAAAAGTACTCAGGTGGTAAAGTGGGCATAATCACAGGTGTGACAGTGTGGTCTCAGGATCCCAGGGGTCACAAGAAGAATGGGTGGTACCTGAATGCAGCAGAGATCCCAGCATAGGCGTGGGGAAGCTGGCTGAAAACAGAGATTCTAGGTACAGGCTTTCTGCTCTATGCTGACATAAACTGTGAACTGCTGCATGGTCATGTCACTGCTTTTTTGGCAGGGGTCCAGCAAAAAGCAGAAGTGTGGCAAGAACCATCACTCTTTCCCCAGGAGAAAGAGCATGGGTCCACAGGAATCCATAAAATTTGCAGTTCTGAAACTCAGTTGTGTGCCTGATATAAAAATTATCAGTCACAGGCCAGGGGAACACAGAATTCTGACAGAAACAGAGGAGACAAGAGTGATTGATTCTTTTGTTGTGAGGAAGAACTTTCATTTCCCCCCTGAAGAGTGGGTGGGAAATGAATTTTCAGTTCCTGGGCTAGAGACTGGGGCACATCCATATTCATCCTGCCATTGGTGCTAAAAACCTTCAAGGAGCAAAACAGCACCACAACGCAGAATCCAGAGCTGCTGACACTGAGTCCTGCCTCCAGCATGGGAGGTGCAGCTGCACTAGGGCAAGTCCACCTGAGAATCAGTGCAACAGCCCCCCACCCACGTGAGAAGACCAGCAGAAACAACTCACTTCCACCATGTTTACTGATCATAGAGGTCTACAAAGCTTCAGTTTTGGGGGGAAGCAGTATATAACATTCCTTGTATTTTTATTCTTTAGACATTCAGCATTATTTTTTCAGTTATTTTCTTATTTTTTCAATTATTTTCCCATAAACTCTTGTTTTATTTTTTAAATTTTTTATTATGTTATGTTAGTCACTGTACAGTACATAATTAGTTTTTGATGTAATGTTCTAAGATTCATTGTTTACATATAACACCAAGTACTTCATGCAATATGTGCCCTCCTTAATAACCAACACCAGGGTCACTCATTCCCTTTTCAATTATTTTTTATTCCTTTTTAATTTTAATTTATATATATTTATTACATATATTTATTTATTTATTGTTTCTTTTCATTTTATTTTATCATATTTTATCATATATATGGAAGTATATATATATATTGAGCATTTAAATTATAAATTTAAAATTTAAATTATAAATTATATATCATATATATATCATATATAAAGCTAAACTATTTATATAGCAAAAAAGAAATTCTTATTTTGGGATCTAGTTTCTTTTTTTTTTAAGATTTTATTTATTTATTTAACAGAGATTACAAGTAGACAGAGAGGCAGTCAGAGATAGGAAGGGAAGCAGGCTCCCCGAGGAGCAGAGAGCCCAATGCAGGGCTCGATCCCAGGACCCTGGGATCATGAACTGAGCCAAAGGCAGAGGCTTTAACCCACTGAGCCACCCAGGTGCCCCGGGATCTAGTTTCTTTTAACAAGCAGACAAGAACACACCCAGAATCTAGTTTTATTTTATTTTATTTTATTTATTTTATTATTTCCTTTCTGCTGCCATTGTTATTTTTTCTCTTCCTTCTTTTATTTTTCTGGACAAGATGGCAAAATGGAGAAATTCACCCTAAAAGAAAGAACCAGAGGTAGTACTCACTGCCAGGGATTTAATCAATACAGATAGAAGTAAAATGTCTAAACTAGAATTTAAAACAACAATTATAAAGACACAACTGGGCTTAAAAAAGGCATTGGAGGGGTGCCTGGGTGGCTCAGTCACTGGGCATCTACCTTCGGCTCAGGTCATGATCTCAGGGTCTTGGGAGTGAGCCCTGCATCAGGCTTCCCACTCGATGGGAAGCCTGCTTCTCCCTCTCACTCTGTCTGCTGCTCCCCCTACTAGTGCTCACACTCTGTCAAATAAACAAATAAAATATTAAAAAAAAAAAAAGGAGGAGAGGGGGCAAGATGGCAGAAAACTAGAAGACCATGTTTCAACTGGTCCCCTGAATTGAGCTAAAAGTCTACCACTATACTCTGATCACAAATGAAATCAGCCTGAGATGTAAGATTATACACTTCTGGATCTCTACCGGAGCAAGAGATCATCTGTGGAGAAGTAAAGCAGAGTAGGAATGCTCAGACTGATATTGGAGGATAAACAGAAGGGGGAGGGGGCCACCAGAAGTGACTCATTACAAAATAGTACCCCAATAAAAAAGTACCCTGTGTTTGGGGACCAGCATTAAGTTGGAGTCTGGTTAAAAGCACACAAAAAGAACAAAGAGTCTTAAGGGGCACTTGCTGGGATCGGGCAGCCTAAGACATGGAACTAAGCCCACAGTCCAAAGGCAGTCACAGCCGGCGCCCGTCCATGTCAGAGAGAGCTCAGTGGGGGATCCAGCTGGTGGTCACCAAGCCTATGGCTTTCTGCTGTTTGCACCACCACTGGGGCTCTGTGCACCCCTGCCTGTGCCTGGCAGTGCCTGGGGCAGGCTCCTGCCAGAGGTCCCTGGACCTCTAGCATTCCACAACCTGCACCAAAGCTGTAGAGTCTGAAGGCATCTGACATGGGCGTGGTCTCCAGACAGCAGTCCTGGCAATGACAGCCACCGGTTTTGGGCTCATCAGGACCAATATTGCTCACAATTTTAGTGACATGAGGGTGGAGAGACAAGCAGGGCCCTCAGATGACAACTGAGACTGTGGCTGGGAGTGCACACTGCCTGTGGGAGGTTGCAGTGTTCAGCGGAGTTTGCAGAGAGGGAGTCTGTGTGTTCTGGACCATCCAGAGGGGAGTTGACTGAGGTTTCTCTCTGAGGTGGAGGACTGGGTGCTGACAGTTTACTTTGCACTAACTATCTGAAAAGCCAAAAAAGACACCAAAGGAAAAACAAAACAAAACAAAACAAAAAAAACCCTCCAGAGAACAAAAAGCCTGAAAAACCAGTTGCCACAGACCCTAGCCCTTTGATAGGGGGCCGGGCACCTCAGCCCAAGCAAGACTGACTGAAAAACAAGCCAGTAAGTCCCAACCCCAGAAGACAAGCCAAAAGAACAAGAGGACAATAACCACAGGGTCCCCGTAAAACTGGAAAACCACAATAGGGGAAAATATATATATATATATATATATATATATATATATATAACCCCTGATATTGTCCCAATACCTGTATACGTCATAGACACAACTTTTCTTTATTTTTTTAATTCGTTCTCATGTTCTTGTTCTTTTATTTTTTAACCTACTTACCATTACAACTAGATGTTTAATACAACATATACCATAATAACTTTCAAACTTGAACTTTTTTCATACATATAACTGTATTTAATTTTTTAATATACATATAGATATAAGCTTCGAAGTAATCCTTTTTCCCTATTCAATATTACCCCTATATATAAACCAGTTTTAATTTCCCTACATCTCTGGAAAGTTGAGTCTTTTAACAAAAATAACAAAGATACACCCAGGAAGAAACAAAATAACCTTCTTCACCCACATCAAGGGTTTATAACCACCTTCCATCTTATTCTTCTATCAGTGCTCCTGTGTATTTGTTTTTGTACTGTATAAATCTTATCCTTGGGATTCATTTTGGCTGGGTTTTTCCTTCTTTTTTTTTTTCTTCTTTCCTTTTTTTCTACTTCCTGCCTTTTAATTTTGCCAGTCTTTTTGTTTGTTCGTTTTTGGTTTTGTACCTTATAAATCTTACATTTGGGGCTCATTTGGGCGGGGCTTTTTTTCCTGTTTTTTTTTTTTTTTTTTTTTGACTCCTTTTCTATCTCTTTTTTTCCTTTTTTTCTTTCTTTTTGGTGGTGACTTTTGATTGCTCTGAAACTTTCCAAGGTGCACCTTGACTGGATCATGGTTGATATATTCAGCTATAAATCCCCTTAACCATCTTTCACCAAAATGACTAGGAGGAGGAACATCCAACAGAGGAAAAATTCAGAGACTGTGTTCTCTCCCACAGAACTATTGGATATGGACATAAAGAGTATGTCAGAAAGGGAATTCAGGATAACAATTATCCAGGCAATGGCTAGGTTGGAGAAACCATTAGTGACAACATAGAATCTCTAAGGGTGGAAGTGAAAGCCAACCTGGAAGAAGTTAAAAATGCTGTCAATGAGATTCAATCTAATATAAATACTCTAACAGCTAGGGTAACTGAGGCAGAAGATAAAATTAGTGATCTAGAGGAAAATCTGATAGAGAAAAAGGATCAGGAGGAGGCCTGGAAGAAACAGCTTAGAAGCCATGAAAACAATTAAGGAAATAAATGATGCCATGAAACGTTACAACATTAGAATTATTGGGATCCCTGAAGGGGTGGAGAAAGAGAAAAGACTAGAAGATATAGTTGAACAAATTCTGGTTGAAAATTCCCCTAATCTGGAGAATGGGACAAGTGTTCATGTCCTAGAGACAGAGAGGACCCCACACCCAAGATCAACGAGTCTACAAAGACATCCAGACAATCCAGACATTAATTGTGAAATCCACAATCATAAATTCAGAAAGGAGTGCTTAAGGGCAGGTTAGGGGGAAGAAATTCCTTACATACAGAGGAAGGATCATCAGAATAACATCAGACCTGTACACAGAAACCTGGCAAGCCATAAAGGGCAGGCAAGACATATCCAGGGCACTAAATTAGAAGAAAATGCACCCAAAAATACTTTATCTAACAAGGATGACATTCAGAATGGATGGAGAAATAAAAAGGTTCCAAGACCGGCAACATTTAAAAAAGTATGTGACCACCAAGCCAGCACTACAAGAAATATTAAGGGGGATTCTATAAAAGAAGAAAGAACCTGAGAGTAACATAGAACAGAAATTCACAGACAATCTATAGAAACAAGGTCTTCTCAGGCAACATGATATCAATAAAAACTTATCCTTCAATAATCACTCTCAATGTGAATGTCCTAAATTGTCCCATATAGTGGCACAGGGTTGCAGACTGGATAAAATGACAGGACCCATCTGTATGCTGTCTACAAGAACACACATGTATGCTGACACAAGAACACACCTAAAGATACATCCAGACTGAAAGTGAAGGGATGGAGAAGCATCTTCCATGCTAACGGATCTCAAAAGAAAGCTGGGGTAGTGATTCTCATAAAATATGAATTAGATTTTAAGCTAAAGACTGTAGTAAGAGATACAGAAGGATGCTGAATCATGCTGAAAGGGTCTATCTAACAAGAAGATCTAACAATTGTAAATATTTATACTCCCAACATGGGAGCAGCCAATTTATATAAGCCAACTATTTAACAAAATAAAGAGTCATATTGATATGTATACATTAATTGTAGGAAATCTTAACATGACACTCTCAGCAATAGACAGACCATCTAAACAGAAAATCAACAAAGAAACAAGAGCATTGAATGACACACTGGACCAGAAGGACCTCATAGATAAATACAGAACATTCCACCGTAAAACAAGAGAATACTCATTCCTCTCAAGCACACATGGAATTATTTCCAGAAGAGATCACATACTGGGTCACAAATCAGGGCTCAATTGATAGCAAAAGACTGAGATTATTCCCTGCACATTCTCAGACCACAATGCTTTGAAACTGGAATTCAACCACAAGAAAAATTTGGAAGGAATTCAAACACTTGGAAACTAAAGACCATCCTGCTCAAGAATGTTTCGAACAACCAGGAAATCAAAGAACTTAAACAATTCATAGAAACCAATGAGAATGAAGACACATCAGTGAAAAAACTATGGGGTACAGCAAAGGCATTCCTAAAGGGGAAATACATAGCCATCCAAGCCTCCCTCAAAAAAAAAAAATGAAAAATCCTGAATACAACAGCTCTCTTTACACCTTAAGGAACTGGAAAATCAACAACATTTTGAGCCAACCCCATGTACAAGAAGTGAAATAATCAAGATTAGAGCAGAGATTGATGACTTAGAAACTAGAGATACAGTAGAACACATCAACGAAACTAGAAGCTGGTTCTTTGAACAAATTAATAAGATCGATAAAACACTGGCCAAACTAATGCAAAAGGAAAGAGAGAGGACTCAAATTAATAAAATTACGAATGAAAGGGGAGAGATCATGACAAACACCAGGGAAATAGAAACAATCATCAGAAATTATTATCCACAGCTATATACCAGTAAGTTAAGCAACCTGGAAGAAATGGATGCCTTCCTAGAAACCTATAAACTTCCAAGACTGAAACTGGAAGAAATTGGCAACATTAATAGACCAATATCTAGTAATGAGATTCAAGCAGTGATCAAAAACCTCCCAGAAAACAAGAGTCCACGACCTGACAGATCCTCTGGGGAATTCTACCAAACTTTCAAAGAAGAAATAATACCTATTCACCGGAAATTGCTTCAAAAAATAGAAACAGAAGGAAAACTTCCAGACTCTTTCTATGAAGCCAGCATTAGCTTGATCCCCAAACCAGGCAATGACCCAATCAAAAAGGAGAATTTCAGACCAATATCCCTGATGAATATGGATGATAAGAGTCAGCAAGATCCTAGCTAATAGGATTCAACAGTACATTAAAAAGATTATCCACCATGACAAGGCGGGATTTATCCCTGGTATGTAAGGGTGGTTCAGCTTTCACAAATCAATCAATGTGATAGAACAAATCAATAAGAGAAGAGAGAAGAACCACATGGTCCTCTCAATTGATACAGAAAAATCATTGACAAAATAGAGCAACCATTCCTGATTAAAAGTCTTCAGAGTATAAGGATAGAGAGAACATTCCACGACTACATAAAATCCATCTATGAAAAACCCACAGTGAATATTGTTCTCAATGGAGAAAAGGTGACAGCCTTCCCATTGAAATCAGGAACACAAGGATGCCCACACTCGCCACTGTTGTTCAACATAGTACTAGAAGTCCTAGCAACAGCCATCAGAAAACAAAAAGAAATAAAACATATTCAAATTGGCAAAGAAGAAATCAAACTCTCTCTCTTCACAGATGACATGATATATTATATGGAAAACCCAAAAGACTCCACCCCCAAAACTACTATAACTCATACAGCAATTCAGTAATGTGGCAGGATACAAAATCAATGTACAGAATCAGTTGCTTTCTTATACACTGACAATGAAAATATAGAAGGGGTAATGAGATAATTGATTCCATTCACTATAGCACCAAGAACTATGAGATACCTGGGAATAAACCTAACCAAAGAGGTAAAGGATCTATACTTGAGGAACTATAGAACACTCATGAAAAAAATTGAAGAAGACACAAAAAGATGGAAAAATGTTCCATGCTCATGGATCAGAACAATAAACATTGTTGAAATGTCTATACTGCCTAGAGCTATCTATGCTTTCAGTGCCATCCTGATATAAAATTCCACCAGCATTTTTCAAGGAGCTGGAACAAACAATCCTAAAATTTGTATGGAACCAGAAGAGACCCTGAATTGCTAAGGAAATGTTGAAAAAGAAAAACAAAACTGGGGGCATCATGTTGCCTGATTTCAAGCTTGACTACAAAGCTGTGATCACCAAGGCAGCATGGTACTGCCACAAAAACAGACCCATCCTTGAATCTGGGCTTTGTTATCTGGGGCTGGTTTCTGGGACTTGTTTTTAAGTAAGTCCCCTGGGGGAAGGGGAGCATGGACAGTTTAAGGGTTAAACAACAAGGTTATTGTTTAACCTTAATGGAAGCCACTGGCTAAAAAGGTCTTTACAGGGGCATCATGTTGCCTGATTTCAAGCTTTACTACAAAGCTATGATCACCAAGATGGCATGGTACTGGCACAGGAACAGACACATAGACCAGTGGAACAGAGTAGAGAGCTCAGATATGCACCCACAACTCTATGGTCAAATAATTTTTGACAGAGCAGGAGAAAATATCCAGTGGAAAACAGACAGTTTCTTCAATAGAAGGTGCTGGGAAAATTGGACAGCTATATATAGAAGAATGAAACTTGACCATTCTCTTACACCATACACAAAGATAAACTAAAAATGGATAAAAGATCTCAAGGTGAGGCAGGAATCCATCAAAATTCTAGAGGAGAACATAGGCAGTAACTTCTTCAACACTGGCCACAGCAACTTCTTTCAAGACATGTCTCCAAAGGCGAAGGAAACAAAATCAAAAATGAACTTTTGGGACTTCATCAAGATCAAAAGTTTCTGCCCAACAAAGGAAACAGTCAACAAAACAAAGAGGCAATCCACGGAATGGGAGAAGATATTTGCAAATGACAGTACAGACAAAGGGCTGATATCCAAGATCTATAAAGAACTCCTCAAACTCAACACCCACAAAACAGATAATCACATCACAAAATGGGCAGACGACATGAACAGACACTTCAGCAATGAAGACATACAAATGGCTAACAGACACATGAAAACATGTTCATCATCACTAGTCATCCAGGAGATTCAAATCAAAACCACATTGAGATACCACCTTACACCAGTTAGAATGGGAAAAAAAAATTAACTAGACAGTAAACAACAGGTGTTAAAGAGGATGTGGAGAAAAGGGAACCCTCTTACACTGTTGGTGGGAATGCAAGTTGGTGCAGACACTTTGGAAAACAGTGTGGAGATTCCTCAAAAATTAAAAATAGAGCTCTCCTATGACCCTGCAATTGTACTACTGGGTATTTACCCCAAAGATACAGATGTAGTGAAAAGAAGGGCCATCTGTACCCCAATGTTCATAGCAGCAATGGCCACAATAGAAAATATGGTCCATACATACAATGGAATATTATGCCCGTATCTGAAAGGATGTATACCCAACTTTTCTGTCAACATGGACGGGACTAGAGGAGATTAAGCTGGGTGAAATAAATCAAGCAGAGAGAATCAATTATCATATGGTTTCACTTACTTGCACAGCATAAAGAATAACATGGAGGATATTAGGAGAAGGAAAGGAAAAGTGAAGTGGAATATATCCATGTGAGAGATGAAGCATGAGAGATTGTGGACTATGAAATACAAACGGAAGGTTTTGGGGGTGAGGGCGTGGAGAAGTGGGCAAGTCTGGTGGCGGGTATTAAATAGGAGAGCATGTATTGGATGGAGCACTGGGTGTGGCACATAAACAATGAAACTTGGAACACTGAAAAGAAAAGTATAAATTAAAAAAAAAAGAAAAAAAGAAAAAGACACTGAAGACACTAGAGAATCCGTTTGTATAGGGTTTTTTTTTTTTTAAGTGCTATAATCTGGATAGGCCAAAATTAAAAATTCTAGTATCAAGATGTAGTCCCAAGTGGAAACCATAAAAGGATGAAAGAATCAGAATAGCACATCAATGATGGAAAATAATGAACCTGAAAAAAAAAGTGAAAGAAAACTATTAGATCATGAGGGGAGACTTAGAGAGCTCAACAATTCCATAAAGTGAGATAATATCTGTATTATAGTGATCCCAATTAATGAGGAGTTAGAGAAATGGGCAGGAAGTTTATTTGAACAAATTATAGCAGAGAACTTCCCTAATATGGAGAAGGAAACAGGCATTTAAATCCAGGAGACACAGAGAAACCCCCTCAAAACCATCAAAACCAGGTCAATTCCTCAACATATTACAGTGAAGCTTGCAAATTTTAAACATAAAGAGAAATTCCTGAATGCAGGTCAGGGCAAGAAGTCTTTAACCTATTAGTGTATACACATAAGGCTGACAGCAAACCTTTCCACAGACACCTGATAGACCGCAAAGGACTAGCATGATATATTCAATGTGCTAAATGAGAAAAATATGCAGTCAGGAATACTTTATCCAGTAAGACATTCACTCTAAATAAAGGGAAAGAAAAATAATTTCTAGGATAATCAAAAACTAAAGGCATTTGTGAGCCCTAAACCAGCCCTACAAGAAATATTAAGTGGACCATTTGAGCAGAGGGAGACCAAAAGTAACAAAGACTAGAAAGGAATACAGACAATCTACAGGAATAGTGATTGTACAGGTAATACAATGGCCTTAAATTCATATCTTTCAATAATTACTCTGAATGTAAATGGACTCAATGTTCCAATCAAAAGGCATAGGATATAGGAATGGATTTAAAAAAAAAAATCCAACAATATGCTGCTTATAAGAGACTCATTTGAGACACAACGTGACCTCCATATTGAAAGTGAGGGGGTGGAAAACCAGTTATCATGCTAAGAGACAGCAAAAGAAAGCTGGAGTAGTCATTCTTATGTCAAACAAACTGTGTTTTAAAGCAAAGACTGTAAGACTGTAAGAGATGAAAGACACTATATCATAATAAAAGGGTTTATCCAACAAGATCTAACAATTGTAAATATTTATGCCCTTAACTTGGGAGCAGCCAAATATATAAACAAATTAATAACAAAATTAAGTAACACATTGATAATAATACAAAAATAGTGGGGGAATTAACACCCCACTCACAGCAATGGACATATCATCTAAGCAGAAGATCAACATGGAAAGAAGGGTTTTGAATGACACACTGACACAGATGAACTTAAAAGATATATTCAGATCATTTAATCCTAAGACAGCAGAATACACATTCTTTCTAAGTGCACAAAGAACATTCTCCAGAATAGATCACATACTAGGTCACAAATCAGGTCTCAATAAGTATAAAAAGACTGAGATAATTCTATGCATATTTTCAGACCATAATGCTATGAAACTTGAAGTCAATCACGACAAAAAAAAAAAAAAAATTGAATGATCCACAAATACATGTAGGTTAAAGAACATTCTAATAAAGAATGCATGGTTCAACTAGTAAATAAAAGATATCAATGAATTCTGGTACACTGAAAAGAAATTTAAAATAATAATAATAAAATAAAATAAATATGCAAAAATATGTGGAAGGAAATGAAAATGAAAACACGACAGTTGAGAAGATTTGAGATGAGAAAGGTAGTCTTAGCAAACGGGAGTATATAGCAATACAGGCCTTCCTCAAGAAACAAGAGTCTCAAATACACAAGCTAACCTTACACCTGAAAGAACTGGAAAGAGAACAGCAAAAAATCAATCAATCAATCAATCAATCTAGCAGGAGAATGGAAATAATAAAGATTAGAGCAAAAATTGATGATATAAAAAGTTTTAAAAAGTGGAACAGATCAACAAACTAGGAGCTGGTTCCTTGAAGAAATTAATAAGATTGATAAACCCCTAGCCAGACTTATCAAAAAGGAAAGAGAAAAGACCCAAATAAATAAAATCATGAATGAAAGAGGAGAGAGCTCAACCAACACTGAAGAAATTAAAAGAGAATATTGTGAGAATTATATGTCACCAAATCAGAAATCTGGAAGAAATGGATAAATTCCTAGAAATATATAAACTATCAAAACAGCAACAGGAAGACAGAGAAAACCTGAACAGACTCATAACCAATAAAGAAATTAAATCAGTGTTCAAATGTCTCCCAGTAAACAAGAGTCCAGTCCAGGATGGCTTTGATGTGTATTCTACCATGCATTTAAAGAATATTTATTCTTCTGAAACTGTTCCAAAATAAAAAAAAAAAAAATTGAAGGAAAACACCCAAACTCATTCTAAGAGACCAGCATTACCTCAATCCCCAAACCAGACAAAGACCCCACCAAAAAGAAGAATTACAGACCAATATCCCTGATGAACATGGATGCAAAGATTCTCACCAAGATAATAGCTAATAGGATCCAGCAGTACATTAAAATGATTATTAACCATGACCAAGTGGAATTTAGTCCTGGGTTGTAAGGGTGGTTCAACATGTGCAAATCAATCTGTGTGATACACCACATTAAAAAAGAAGGGACAAGAAGCATATGATCCTCTCAATAGATACAGAAAAAAACATCTGACAAAATACAGCACACTTTCTTAATAAAAACCCTCTGCTGTGTAGGGACCTTAATAACATGAAACATATATGAAAGATCCACAGCAAATATCATCCTTAATGGGAAAAAACTGAGATCTTTACCCCAAGATCAGAATATGGCAGGGATGTCCACTATTACCGCTGTTGTTCAAAATAGTACTGGAAGCCCTTACCTCAACAACCAGACAACAAAAAGAAAAAAAAAAAAAAAAGACATCTTTACTGGCAAAGAAAAAGTCAAATATTCACTCTTTAGAGATGACATGATACTCTGTGGAAAACCCAAAAGACTCCACCCAAAAATTGCTAGAACTCATACAGGAATTCAGCAAAGTCATGGAATATAAAATCAATGCACAGAACTCAGTTGCATTTCTACACACTAACAATGAAGAAACAGTAAGGGAAATCAAGAAATACTTCCCATTAATAATTGCACCAAAATCCATCAGATAGCTAACAATAAACCTAACCAAAGACAAAGAGGATCTGTACTCTGAAAACTATATAATACTTAAGAAATAAATTGAGGATGACACAAAGAAATGGAAAAAAAAATTCATACTCATGGATTGGAAGAACAAATATTGTTAAAATCTCTATGCTACCCAAAGCAGTCTATGCATTCAATGACATATCTATCAAAATACCATTAGCATTTTTCACAAACCTAGAACAAACCATTATAATATTTGTATGTAACCAGAAAAGACCTTGTATGACCAAAGTAATGCTGAAAAAGAAAACCAACTGGAGGCATCACAGCTCCAGACTTCAAGCTGTAATCATTAAATCATTATGGTACTCGCACAAAAACAGACACATCAATCAGTGAAACAGAATAAATAACCTGGAAATGGACCATCAACTCTATGGTCAACTTATCTTCAACAAAGCAGGAAAGAATATCCAATGGAAAAAAGACAATCTCTTCAAAAAATGGCATTGGGAAAATTGGACAGCCACATGCAGAAGAATGATACTGGACCACTTTCTTACACCATATACAAAAGTAAACTCAAAATGGATGAAAGACCAAATGTGAGACAGGAACCCACCAAAATCCTGGAGAACACAGGCAACAGCAATCCTTGGCCACAGCAACTTCTTGGTAGACATGTCTCCAAAGACAAGGGAAACAAAAGCAAAAATGAACTGTTAGGACTTCATTAAGATAAAAAGTTTTTGTGCAGCAAGGGGACAGTCAACAAAACTAAAGGCAACCTATGGAATGGGAGAAGATATTTGCAAATGTCTTATCAGATAAAGAACTGGTATCCAAAATCTATAAAGAAATTATCAGACTCAAATCCAAAAAAACAAAACATCAGTCAAGAATTGGCCAGAAGACATGGACAGATATTTCTCCAAAGAAGACATACAGATGGCTAACAGACACATGAAAAAGTTTCCCATTTTTTGTTGAGAATGCAAACTGGTGAAGTCACTCTAGAAAACAGTGTAGAGATTCCTTAAAAAGTTGAAAATAGAACTACCCTAGAACCCAGCAATTCCTTACTAATTATTTGTCAAAGGATACAAACATAGTGACTCAAAGGGGAACATGCAGCCCAATGTTTATAGCAGCAATGTCCACAATAGCCAAACTATGGAAAGAGCCCAAATGTCCATCAACAGATGAATGGATAAAGAAGTGGTATATGTATATACAATGGAGTATTGGTCAGTCATCACAAAGAATTAAATCTTGACATTTACAATGACATGGATGGAAATAGTGGATATTATACTTAACAAAATAAGTCAGAGAAAGACAAATACCATATGATTTCACTCATATGTGGAATTTAAGAAACAAAACAAGTGAGCATAGTGGAAGGGAAGGATAAATAAATTAAGATGAAAAGTGAGAGGGAGGCAAACCATAAAAGATTCTTAATTCTAGAATATAAACTGAGGGTTGATGGAAGGGAGGTGGGTGGGGGGGAGGTGTAATTGGGTGATGGGCATTAAGGAGGGCACTTAAAGTAATGAACGCTGGGTGTTGTATGCAACTGATGAATCACTGAATTCTATCCCTGAAACTAATAATATGGCATATGTTAATTAAGGTGAATTCAAATTAAGAATTTTTTTGAAAAACAGGCTTGCATGTCCTGAATAGATTCCTAAAGTTATCACGGTTTCTATCATTCAACTTTATTCTAATGTTCTTATAAGGTGGCTAAGGAAAGTAAGGAAAATGTTGCAGTTGCATCTGATTCTGAATTGCAAATAGCATACAGCTATAGCACCATCAAATCTCAGCATCACCTGAATTAGGTAAAAAGACATCAAAATATTTGTAATACTATGTGCTATTGCAGTTCCTTAATTTTCAATGGATTTGGGAATTGTGTGAAGGAAACTGAATCTTTTCTAACATATCCCTATCTAGTCCTAGACCACCCATACTTCCCCAAATTCCTATTTTTCTCTAATAACAATGTGACAGAGATCCTGGAATACTGTGGTTTTGGGCTAAATGTAGATCAGGTCTTGGGAATTCACAAAACATATTAATATTTCATGCATTCTTTGGGTAAAAACCTGTGAGAACAATAACAGTAAACATAATTTGATTGATTCATGTCAGGAATGTAATAATCTTCTTATGATCATACCTATTCCTTATAACAATCCTGTAAGTTAAGCAATACTAGTTCTATTTAATAGATAAGAAACCTGAGTCTAAGAGATCTTATAGGAGTTAGAAATTGAAACCGATGCTCCTTTGACTGGATTAAATTCCAAATTCTATGATCTCCTAATATCTAAATTAAATTGTACCTACTGTATTTAGACCTTTTTTTTTTTTTTTTTTCTGTTTTTGCTTTTGTCCTGCCTTTGGAGGGTAGTGGATGCACGGTTTCTGATTCTCAAACTAGTTTTCACCTTTATAATCTGTATTCTTCATTCATAACCTAATGCCAACAAAAAAGTCTAAATTGAACTTCCTTATACTGAAGAAATTCCCTAGTGTGGTTTTCTTAGTTAAATTCACTACTGGGATAAGTGTTCAAGTAAGATAATATTCCAACCAATTGAAACTAATCTTCTGTTTCCTTCATCCTTTACACTTTTTCAGTTTCTTCTTTCCTTTAAAATAGAAATGTGAAAAGAGAAACCTGATGTAGCATTGCAGAAAAACATAAAGCTCATTTTATTCTTTCTCCATCACTTTCTTTAATGAATAATCAAAAACAAAAACTAGGTTGTGGGTATCCCATTATTGTGGGAAACAACTGTCCACACTTAGAAAGTTTCCTCATTAGGAATGAGTTGCTAAAATATATTCACCTCTTCCACTGAACATAAGTAAAAATGCCAAAGATGCTTTGTGGTCATTTTTCCTTCCCTTCATACTGCTAGACTGTCCCACCCCAAAGCTCAGCTATTTTGAATATTCCTGTCAGTTTCCTTGTTGACAGAGCTACCTGGTCCTTCATCATCTCTCCTTCTCTCTCCATCTTTCCTCTGTCTCTTACCCTATCAAATCAAGTGCAAAGGCCTTTAAGTGTGCATTAAAGGCAACAAAATTATGCTGCTCTATGGCATCTAAACTGCAACTGGAATTTTTGCTTGGAAAACTGTATTGCAGGACCCCATTGACATTCACTGTTTCTCTATCCTTAGGACATACGACATACATTCATGAATTTTAAGAAACATTTCTTTCCTTGATCCCTCAGCCAGGAATACTTCTTGGTATGTGAAGCTGTAACCATTTCTTTGCCTGAAAAATGTATATGGCTGCATGTGCTATGAAATATTAGCAATTAGCAGTGCAATTAGTCTTAAGGAACACACACACAAAAAGATTTATTCTAATACAGGCAGAAATGTTGGAAAATATTATTTATCTTCCAAGTTATTTCATTTATCACATTTTAATAACAGAATTCTATGAGTGTCTTATCTTCTAATTTTTTAGGTTATCTGTTATATTTTATTCTAAAAATTTCATACATGCTTATTCATGGAGGACAGGCTGATAATTTGGGAATTGTGATTCATGTTTCCTCTTCTGAGGCACAACTGATTTAAAGAAGTTTGGCTGCCCATTAGTAAGAATATTGTGCTCCTCCCAAGGGGCCTCCCCTGATAACAAGAAAGGCATTACTAGACAGATAACATGGAAGCAAGATGTGTTCCTCATTTCTTAGAAACACCAATGGCAAAGATGTGAGAAAGAGGCATGTGTGAAAAGTGATGATGGAGACTTAAGAATTTGTAGCACGTTGAGGGGTATTCCTCTAAACACATCACTGAAAGAGTGAGGATCAAACCTGTCAAACTTTTAAAAGAAAAGGTAGGTGATTCAGCCAGCAAAATTGAGTTTATTCAGGACTAGCTGAGGAATTGCAAATTGGGACAAGCAGACTATGACAAAGCATTGGCCAGTCTGGAGAACAAAGGAGGAGACCATCCTTTTATAAAGGAAAGAAGGAAGTTGGGAGTGGTTGTTTTGACCACAGTTTATTGGAGGAAGATCAGAGTTTAAAGTGGCAGCATCTTCTCCTGGGTTTAGGCCAGGGCAGCTTGCTGTTGCTCAGCCAGAAGTCTTTCTTGTTCTGCTGGAATATGCAAGCTACAACAAATGGTACATACCTGAGAGCCCCTCCCTTCAATGCTTTCAGACCCCTGTGCTGAGTTATGTTTTCTTTTCTTTTTTTTTTTAAAGATTTTATTTATTTTCTGACAGAGAGAGAGATCACAAGTAGGCAGAGACGCAGGCAGAGAGAGAGGAGGAAGCAGGCTCCCCACTGAACAGAGAGCCTGATGCGGGGCTCGATCCCAGGACTCGGGGATCATGACCTGAGCTGAAGGCAGAGGCTTTAACCCACTGAGCCACCCAGGTGCTCCTGAGTTATGTTTTCTTAACACATTTTTACAACTCCATGTACAAGATCATAGCAAGAATTAATGAAATTGTTTCTCAGCTTCCAGTTTGCATTACTCACAGTATCCGAGGTTTCATTTTTTGTCATGTATGATAAAGCTGGCAATGTACCAAATTCATGAATTTGACTTAAAAAAGAAGAAGAAGAAGAAGAAGAAGAAGAAGAAGAAGAAGAAGAAGAAGAAGAAGGACAAGAAGAACAAGAAGAAGAACAAGAACAAGAAGAACAAGAACAAGAACAAGAAGAACAAGAATGAGAAGAAGAAGAAGGAGGAGGAGGAGGAGGAGGAGGAGAAGAAGAAGAAGAAGAAGAAGAAGGGCAGCAGATGGAAAGATTCAGGCTCTGGAGTTCTCTTCCTGGGTTACTCCAGAGAGTCCTTTTTGTTTGTTTTGTTTTGTTTTTTTGCTTGTTTGAGATGAAGGCCATGGTTCTTATGTTAGACCACATGGACCATAGTTGCAAATTTTAATAGCCAGGGTAAAAGCAGCAGCTGCACACTTGGTGCAACTGGTGATCACTCACTAACTGAATAGGGAGAGTATGTCATTTTGTAGCATTCTACTGCTGTAACAGAGGGAGCAGCAGCAGGCTGAGCAGTTTGCTTATGCATTGGCAGACTGTAAAATTTTGCAGTGATGTTGGGGCCTTTCTGTTTATCTAGTGATGTTAGATTAAGATGGGACCAGGTCAAGAGTAAGGTGTGCTGCTCAGAATGGACCCATGGAAAGGATCAGAGAGCCATTCTGATTTGGGTTCTCAGGATCTGTTTATATTAAAGGGAAATAGTAATGAGTTGGCCAAGCAATATAGAACGTAAGTGTTTCATCAGTAAAACACATGCCACAAAACTGAGTGTACCACAAAGTGGAGGATTTCAAAAATAAGCTCATTGGTTGCAAAATATATAAGCTTTCATAATTCTACCTAAAAATTAATTGTTCCTGGGAAGTGCTTTTGGATACTTTATAAAGGTAAGCAAATTTTCTTACTGTCTACATTTGTTCTAGCCAGACCTTTAAGTTAAAGTGCTATAATTAACTCTTCAGGTGCTGGGACAAGTATAAACTACATTAAAGTATAAGAAAAATATTACCTTATGTCCTTATTGCTAGTTGTTGTAATAAAGGCATTGCCTATAGTATCTCATTTAAGTCTTCTAACAATCTTCTAAAGGGAGTCTTATCACTCAAATATCAGGCCTGCTACAAAACCCCCACTATGTTAATTTCCTTTAGGATACTTAAAGTGTAAAATGCCTTTAGGTCTTATCTGTTATCTAAATAGAGACTACACAGAAAACAGAGTGAATGAGAGGACATACAGTGCCATGATCACTTTTTAATTTGCTTCTAGTGTATAGTTTTATTTCCTTCCTTAAAAATATGACTCTGGAAGAGGGCAAGAACAGCTGCAAAATAAAGTGAGAAGGGATGCTCTGAGATGCATATTCATTTACACAAATTCATGTGTTAGCTGAAATCCTATTGTCTGAAAAAGGGCCAGTTTCCATTTCCAAATGTAAGAATATAGAGTGTATACATTGGCAATGCTTTGGAGTTTCTAAATTGTGATGACCAATTAGTCTTTGATGAAGACACAGACAAGTATTTCCGCATGTTGTCTCTGCTCAGAAAGGCAGTAAGTATTCATATTCTCTGATTTCCTAAACTAAAAAAAAAAAAAAAAAAAAAAATAGTAGTATCATATTGAATTTTGCCTTTCTGGCTAGATCTACATTTACCATAAGAAGTTATTTTGGATACAAGAATGCTTTATTTTAAGGAAAAGCTCCCAATGAAGTATAAAGAGCTAATAATATATTTATAAGCCTGCTAAAGATGGTGTACAAGAATGTATATCTTACAAATAATTTATAATATATTACAGCAAAGAATTTAAAACACATCAATGACTCTTGCAAATGAATTTATTGTAACTCTGCATTCATACATTTTATTAAAAATGACCTAAATATGTTTAGATGCAGTCTTTATAATGCAATAGAAGCTCCAGGAATAGCGATCAATGTGTAGTGATTGTTGACAAGACAAAGCTATGGTAAACAACAAAAAACATAGTTTTGTGTACAAATCTATACAAACCCAACTACACTTAACAAACTCTTAAAAAATCTAAAGCCCTTAATTGGAAAGTAATATCATATGAAAGGAAAGGAATTTTACCACTGATAGACTGTAAATGTTAGAGTGGGCTCACACAATATTTCTCTTTTTTGACTATTGAGATCATTTGTCATGCACTTACTTATCCCTTCTCCAAACCTGAATTTTCCCCCTTATATATAAAACTGCATAAAGACTTGCTTAAAATGCTGAGTGGATCTTAAAGATATTTTCTCCAGAACCATATGATAAACTTCATTTCTTTTTGCTTTCCTCAGCAGATAACCCCAAACCCTAAATTCTGCCACTGTGTTTGAGAAGCTTTAAATTCTCAATATCTTGCATCATGGAACGGATTTGATGGTGGTCATCATGTTTATATTTTTGTACAGTGAGGATCCAGAGGTAAATAAGACATACATGGCTTATCTCTGTCATATATAAATTCATGAGATCAGTGTGCAGCTTCTCTATCAACTAAACCTCAAGTTTCAAGATGTTTCTCATGTAAGCCACATTAGCCTCTTCCCAACTAACACTTTTCACTTTTATATTGGAACATTTTTCAAACAGTTTAGGAGTCTTAAAGATGTTTCCCTATTAAAATTATTCAGTGGGCGCCTAGATAGCTCAGTGGGTTAAAGCCTCTGCCTTTGGCTCAGGTCATGATCCTGGGGTCCTGGGATCGAGCCCCACATCAGGGTATCTGCTTGGCGGGGAGCCTGCTTCTCCCTCTCTGTCTTCCTGCCTCTCTGCCTACTTGTGATCTCTGTCAAATAAATAAATAAAATCTTTTAAAAACTCAATAAAATAAAATTATTCAACATATTTTATTATCTATTTTGATTTGAGGACTTCTGAAAGACAAATCTAAGTCTCTTACAATTTTTCTAACTGTCTTAGTACGCATCACAGCTAATTTGAGTATCAAAAGCACTTAATAAATATATCTGTTTGACAAACCATACCTCAAGTTTCATTCTATAGTCCTCACAATATGAGCTGCACACTATATTCGGCATGCTGGAAGAAGGAATTTGTATAAAGTGTAGAAAGCAGAATTCACTTCATTAATTTAGATGCATGCTCATGGATTTTATCTAAGCCAGTCATTTATTATGAAAGAGGCTGCTGTGTTCTCTGTTGCAGGGTAGAATCTAAGCCAAAATAGAAGTTGCTATCACAAACTATACCAGAAAGTGGGATGTGGTAAGTAAAAAGCAGGGGTAATCCAAAACTTGCATAATACTAAGTCCATGGAAAATTTCTTAGCTCTCCAAAACAAAACAACAGATGAAACCTTGATTCTGTTCTTAGCTAAGACTGTAAGGACTTTGATGTTTTTGTATGTTATAACCTACACAAAGTTGGAAAACAAAAGATAAAATGACCTTGCCTGTTGATGGTTATGTATTGCTTCTATCTTCCACAAGACTCAGTCTTTGAAATGAGCAAAAGCTCAATGAGTTCTCTGATTTGTCTGAACTGTTCTGTGTTTCTGAACTTCTCTTGCAAAGAGAAGTTCTCTTTGTTATTCTCTTGTTTTCTGATTCAAAATATTCAAATTTTGGGTGTTGAATTGCAGATATAAGATGCAATTAAGAAAATCTAAATTAATCTTAAACTTTCCCACCTGAATTAACACACAAACTAAATTTATTAGGCTGATTTGCCCAAATTATGGAGAGAAAAAAAGGAAAGAGCTCAATAGTTTGAACAGTAAATTTAATGTAAGGGAATTTCAAAGGTTTGGAGTTGATTTTTACCTGGATTCTGCACCATCCGCAAGTATGCAGATCATCCTTAATGTTTCAACGATCTCATCTTTTGAAAAATGGGTCAATTCCAATTAGATGCCCACAGAACTGCAGCTGTTAGAACATGTCAGCCAACCTAATAGAGAAGCCAGGAGAGTACAGAACTAGAAATCTGCATGCCTTCTTTCCTCTAGCCTGACCATCTGTGTATGGACACAGAGCATTAAAGTTGTGCAGCTGTGCTGATAATACCCTATGAAAGGGGATCAGTTATCTTCAAATGCAATTCATTTCTTTGTTGTCAATGGCTATAGCACGTTGCTGAAGCAGAAGAAGAGGCTTTGGAATAGGGACAGAGTGTGGAGAAAAGACATCTTCCTATGTTTTTACAGGAGTACTATTACCCATGATGTTACCATGATGATTTGGTCTTGGAAGGTACCCTCTAAAATCCACCTGCATTGTTTCAATTATCAGTGTGCAGGTGGTAAGCAGTAGCCCATGTGCTATTGCGAATTCTGTGTCTGCAATTTGAAGTAGCATTCAAAAAAACAAACAAAAAAAAAAATGCATGGCAATGTTGCAATGATAACCTGCCTGGTTTTCCAAAAGCAATTTTGTTCAAATAGACTGCATCCACTTTTGTCCAAGACATTTACAGGAAATAGGGGGAATATCAGTACTCAACTCATAGGTATTCTTAATAGGCAGAAATACAGAACCTTTTAGAACTAAAACAAAACTAAACTAAACTAACAAATAAAACCAAAAGCCCCCAGATACAGGAAGACGTTTCACTAAAAGTGGTAACCACTGTGGGGGAGACTGTCATCAAATTTCCATCTAAGTCTTATGTAGGTTAAACCATTAACAAATTAAAGCTGGAGATGTATCTTCTTTCCAACTGGAAAATATTTCATTGATAAATCGTGTTATTTGTCTTTGAACCTTTTGGAAAAGTTCCATTAGATGTAGCTTTGTGTGTTGTTTATTTGTTTTTCCTAAACCCTTGAGCAGGAAAATTGAAAACTGAACCGGGGATAACTCAACATCCAGTTAGAAAAATATTTTATTTTACAAGTCAAAGCCATAAACATGTAGGAGCTCATGAGCCTTCTTAGTCCCAATCATCATTCCATTTATTCTATATATTAAGGAAAAAAAAAGTCAGGGAGAACATATTGATGTGGAGAACAAAGGCAAAAGAAATGTAGATAATATTAAATTTCCTTATAACCTGTAGCCCACTGACAAATACTCGAGGCAGGCAGAGTATGACATTCTTCCATGAACTCCTAATCTTAACATTAATGGCTTGCTAGAGGGGAAAGCAACCTTAGCTTTGCAACAGCTAAGCCTTCAGGATCCTGTGAGTCTTCTTTAGCCCTTTTAGAACTTCTTTAGTTCTTCTGGAAACTTCCCTTTGTCTTTACTTCCCCCAGTATCAAAGTATATAATCAGTTGCTCCTCACAACCCCAGTGAAGTTCTTTCTGTCAATAGGTCCTGTCCCTATGTTATAATAAAAACAGCTTTTTGCACTGAAAATGGTTCAGGAATTCTTTCTTGACCATCAGCCCTGAACCCCAACATTTCCACATCACATGTGCTTAAAAATACCACAAACCTGAAAGAAAACAGAAATGGTAATAGTCATATAAGGGAAGTTAATCTTTTAAGATTATTCATGAATTAGAACTTTCTGCTACAAAGCATATTAAGGAGATGTCATTTACTGGTCTAGTTCCAGGTATATATTTTTGTTGTATATTTGCTTAAATGTAGCTGCCATTTGATACATAGCAAAGAAAACATTTGGTGATATGGTACATTAAATCCTATAGATCAAAAAGAAGGCTCAAGAAACTTAATCAGACCGTTAGGCAGGAAAATTTTATGTACTATAAATATTTACATTTTGCTGTGCTGTAGTTAATGAGTAATATTGTACTACCTCAGCTGTTTCCTATGGTTCAGCAAACCAGAATTTATCCTTTTCTTCTTCTGTTTGGTAAATTTCTTTTTGTAGTAATTTTGTCAAGTACAATAAATTAAATTATATTTGATAATTTCAATCTATCAAACCCTCCTGAGCCCTAACATTATGTGTGTATATTTATATATACACACATAATGTTAGGGCTATATATATAAATATATATATTTACACATACACACACACACACACACACATATATATATATATATTAGTTTTTATTTATATTCCACTTAGTTCACATACAGTGTAATATTAGTTTTAGGTGTACAATTTAATGACTCAACACTTACATACAACACTCCAGTGCTCATTACAAATGGACTCCTTAATTAAACAGTCATAAAAAAAAGAATTAAATCTTGCCATTTACAATGACATGAACAGAGATAGAGAGAATTAGGTTATGAAAAATAAGTCAGTCAGAGAAATACAAATATATGGTTTTACTCATATGTGTAATTAAGAAACAAAGCAACTATGTTTTAACAATAAATCCTTTTCCAATAGAAAAAAAAATCCTTATTTTTCCCTGTGTTTGGTGTTTGATACTGCTTATTCACTGAAATGTAGAAAAGGAAGAAGATCAAAATAAAGAGGAAAGTGCTAAGATCTTTACCATTTTTTAACTGTAGTAAAAAAAACCCTGCATAGCATGAGATCTACCCTCTTAGCAAATGTTTAAGTGTACAGTATTGTTAACTATAACCACAAAGTTGTACAGCAGAGACCTAGAAATTTCTATTTTATTACTTCTTTTTTGTAAAAGATTTTATCTATTTATTTATTTATCTATATTTATTTATTTGACATGTTGTGGAAAATCTGAAGCAACCGAGGAAACTCAAGCAGCACATGGGAAATTAGGGAAAACTTAGCTTTATTATTGTTGGCGGGCTCAGTGGGATCCTTTCTCAAAGTCTGAGCACCCAACAGGGTTAGGAGTGAGTTTTTATGGTTACAGGTGATGCCAGATGGTAGCAGGACATTTTTTCAGTCTCTCAAGGCCAAATGGCCCCTTTATGTGGAAGTATAATCTATGAGGAGGTGTCTCAGGAGACTGCTAAATCACCCCCAGGGGACTTGTTTCTTTTTCTTTTCTGGATCAAACAGGATGGGCATCTGGTCTTTTTCTTCTGCCTTAGCAGGAGCAATGACTTGTTATCTTATCTTAACCAAATGGGATGGCCATTTGGTCTTTTCTTCTGCCCCAGCAGGAGCAATGGGGAGCTGGGGACAGGTAGGGGCTGGGGCCCTGGAGTCTCTATCTTCCTCAGACAGAGAAAGAGAGAGAGAGGGAAAGCATGAGAAGGGGAAAGGGGCAGAGTGAAACAGACTCCCCATTGATCAGGGAGTCTGACATGGGGCTCAATCCCAGGACCCCGAGATCATGACCTGACCTGAAGGCAGATGCTCAACTGACTGAGCTACCCAGGTGGCCCTCTCTAGAACTTTTTAAAATCATACATGACCAAAACTCCATACTTAATAAGCAACACCCAAGATCCCCCACTACCAAGCCCTGGGAAACTACAGTATTACTTTCTGTTTCTATGAGTTTGACTACTTTAGATACTGCATGGAAGTAGAATCATGCAGTATCTGTCCTTATGTGACTGGCTTACTTCAACTAAGTATAACATCCTGAAATTGTGCATGATGAGACACCCCAAAATGTGCCACTTTGGCATAAAAATTATTTTGAGTTAAAAGTAATAAAAACCCAGCAGACACAGGAAAGGCTCTCTGCTTCCCTCATAACTGCCTAACTTTATACTGGAAGGAAAGCTTGCTACAGGAAGAAAAATATTAACAGAGGCCCACTTTACCTAAGGAACTTATCTGCATAAGAGAACAATCTTGTTTTTCCAAACACCACTCTTCACCTTCTTGCTAATGCGTTTTCACCCCTATTCATTTCCTTAGCTCCTATAAGCTTCCTGTTGCTTCACCTTTAGGAATTTCATGGATTCTCCTATTTAATATTCCTATTAAACTTTATTTTTCCCTGTTAATCTGTCTCATGTCAATTTGATTTTAAGTCTAGCTTGAAGAACCATAGGACAGAGAAATGTCTTCCTCCCTGTCAGATCCTCAAGATTTATCTATTCCATAGCATAAGACAGGATTTCCTTCTGTTTTTATGGTGGAATAATAATCCATTGTATGTATATACCACATTTTCTTGATCTATTGGATGTAAAAATGTTGGGATTCAGAGTGAATGGTCAAGAAAGAATTCTTGAGACAACTTTAGTGCAAAAAGGTGGTTTTATTAAAGCACAAAAATGGGACCTATGGGCAGAAAGAGCTGCACTGGGGTTTTGAGGAGTGGCTGATTATATACTTTCAAGTTGGGAGGGGGTTAAGAATAATATAAGTCTCTAAGGATTTTTGGAAGCAAGATTTCCAGGACCTTGAGGGCTAGATGTTGTTAGGAAGAGGTCCTTTATTATTGTCCAGTAAAACTTTAGTTATGAGATCCTTCAGATGTGTATCAGTGAGCCATATGCTTGGAGGATGATTGCTAACATATATCATAAGGGATAAAGATAAAGGGAGATTCCAGAGGAAATTTGATATCTTAAAGGAAACTTAAAGTATCCTGGAGATTGGGCTAATGTTAAGCTAAATTTGTCTTCTGCCCTTAGGTAAACATTAACATTGAGGCAGTAGAGTTCCTTTTAAAAATATATATATATTTGTTTATAAGAGAGAGAAAGAGAGAGAGAGAGGTTAGAAGGGGGAGAGAATATAAAGCAGACTCCACACTGAACAGAGCCCGACATGGGGCTTGATCCCACAACTGTGAGATCATGACCTGAGCCAAAACCAAGAATCAGACACTTAACCAACTGAGCCACCTAGATGACCTAGCAGTTGAGTTCCTAAAGGAAGGTCACTCTGCCTGTCTCAAGGACTTGTCAATGGGCTGTAAGTTGTCAGGGAATTTAATTTCTTTCTTTTGCCTTTGTTCCCCATACCACATTCATTCACTGATTGACATTTAGGTTGTTTCCACCTCTTAGCTACTGTGACTAATGCTGTAATGAACACAGGACTGCAAATGTCTCTTTGAAATCTGGGTTCAATTCTTTTGGATAAGTACCCAGAAGCAGGATTGCTGGATCATATGATAGTTTTGATCTTTGTTTATGAGGCAACTTCCATACTCTTTTCCAGGATGCACCATTTTTCATTTCCACCAACAATTCACAAAAGTTTCAGTTTCTCTATTTGCAAATGCTTATTTTCTTTTTCTTTTCTTTCCTTTTCTTTTTTCTTTTCTACATCTCCTTCTTCTTTGATAGTTGTCATGATAATAGGTGTGAGATCAGAACTCATTGTGGGTTTTATTTACATTTTTGAAATGACTCCTTATATTGAGCTTTTTATAAATATACCTCTTGGCCATTTTTATGTCTTCGTTGGAAAATGTCTTAAAGTCTTTCAACAATTTTTTAATTCAGTTATTTGATTTTTGTTAGAGTTATAACAATTTCTTATATATTTTGAATATTAACTCTCAATCACATAGATAGGTTGCAAATATTTTATCCCATTCTGCAGATTACCTTTTTACTGTTTGTTTGTTTGTTTGTTTCCTTTTGCTGCACAGAAGCTTTTTAGTTTTATGTAGTCTTTGCTTTTGTTGTATAGGCTTTTGATATCCTAAGATGTAATTGCATAGACCAATGAGCTTTCTCCCTGTGTTATCTTCAAGTAGTTTTCTAATTATAGGTTTTATGTTTAAGTCTTTAGTCCATTTTGAATTGATTTTTTGTATGGTATATGATGTCCCTTTAATTTCATTTTTTTTTTCACATGGTTTTCCCAGCACCATTTATTGGAGAGACTATCATTTCCCCATTGTATACTCTTGGCATTCTTGTTAAAAACATTTGACTATACTCCACAAATAAGTGAAACCATATGATACTTGACTCTCTCTGCTTGACTTATTTCACTCAGCATAATCTCTTCCAGTCCTGTCCATGTTGCTACAAAAGTTGGGTATTCGTCCTTTCTGATGGAGGCATAATACTCCATAGTGTATATGGACCACATCTTCCTTACCCATTCATCCGTTGAAGGGCAGCTTGGTTCTTTCCACAGTTTGGCGACCATGGCCATTGCTGCTATAAAAACAATGAATACTGTTACGCTGAAAATAAATAAAAAATTTAATAAAAAATATTGACTATATATAGGATTTATTTCTGGGCTCTTTACTCTCTTCTATTGATCTATATCTGTGTCTATGTCAGTAAAATACTGTTTTGATTACTGTAGTTTTAATAATATGTTTTGAAATCAATAAGTATGATACCTCCAGCTTAGTTCTTCTTCTCAAGATTGTTTTAGCCATTCAAATTGGCTCCATAGTGTGTTAGGATTTTTTTTCATATTTTTCTTAAAAAATGCAATTAGGATTTTGACAGAAATTGCATTGTATCTGTAAATTACTTTTGGTGATATGAACATTTTATCAATATTAATTCTTCCAATTCATTAATCTAGGTTGTATTTCCATTTATTTTTGTCTTCTCTAATTTCTTTCTTCAATGTTTGGTAATTTTCATTGCACAAGTCTTTCACCTCCTTGGTTAAGTTTATTCTTAAGTTTTTTTTTTTTTTTTCCTTTTGATGTTGTTATATATGAGGTTGTTTGTTAACTTCCTTTTTAAAAAAAAATTTAAACTTTATTTTATTTTTTCAGTGTTCCAAGATTCATTGTCTTGCTTTGTTATCGACATAAAGATGGCCTCATAAAATTAGTTTGGAAGTGTTCTCTGCTCTTCAATTTTTGGAACAGTTTGAGAAGATTTGGAGTTATTCTTTAAATGTTTTGTAGAATTCACCAGTGAATCCTCTAACTTTAGACCAACTTTCTGCACATACGTTTTGAATTTAGAAGTCCATATCCTTTCCCAGATTTGGAAAGTTTTTGTCTGTTATTTCTGTAAATCAAGTTTCTTCCCCTTTTGCTGTCTGAGCCTTCTTTCTCTCCCATAATACATATGTTGGTTTTGCTTTATTGTGTTTTATTAAGTTCCTTAAGCTTCCTTCATGCATTTTCATTCTTTTCCCTTTTTGTCCCTCTGACTGCATAATTCAGAATCATGTGTCTTTGAGTTCACTTATTCTTTCTTCTGCTTGATCAAGTCTGATGTTGAACCCTTTGGTGAATTTTCTCAACTCAGCCATTATATTCTTCAGCTCAAAATTTTCAGTAAAACATATTTTCTGTCTCTTTGTTGATATTCTCTTTTCTTTCATGCATTGTTTTCTTGACTACTGAGGATTTTTATGACACTTATTTTGTATTATTTATCAGATAATTCATATACCTCAATTTCTTTATTATCAGTTTCTGTCAGTTTATTTTGTTTCTTTGACCCATGTTTCCATATTTCTTTATGTTTCTTATAACTTTTTGTTGGGATTTGCACATTTGAAAAGTTTGTCCCTTCTCCTAGTTTTTACAAACTGACTTGTACAGGGAAAGACACTCTCCAATCAACCTGGCTAGATTTTCTTGGGACCTCTCTACCTTTTTTTGGGAGGATGAGTGTGTGCATGAAATCCCTTAGTAAATAATGTTGTTAGTTTCTTTTCCTTGAGCTTGTGATCTCTTGCTCCTTTTTTTTTTTTTTTCTCCCTTCCTGTCTGAGTTACCACTGATTATCTGGGTCTACCACAAGTCACCCAACTCTCGTGTTCTCAGCAGACCCCAGGCTTCTAGAATATATTGGATTCTATTTGTAATTCTTTCACTCAGGCAGCTCTCTGAAAATCCAGAACACTGAATACATGTTCTACTGTAATTTTTCTTCCTGAAGGAGTGAAGCTCTATTGATCTTTATCTGATATACTATGTATCCACTGGAACAGCAGTAAGACACCCGCTCTTCCATGTTTTCAGTGTCCCCCAGACATCAAAAATATGCTGGCTGCATCAGTGTTCTGAATGAGGCAAGACAGAAACCAGTTCACTGAGTGTCTTTCCAAAAAGTGGAAATATTAGATGTACACGCTTCTATTCTATCTCCTTTCAATCCCTCCTCCAGTCAGAATTCACTAGCCAGGGTATTCTCTCCTGCTGGTTATCTGTGCCAGCTTAGATGAGGGCCTTATGCAGGTAAAGTAAAATCGTTCTTCTTACTTATTTCAATGTAGCTCTTCCCACCTTTGTGCTCACCTGGGATAGTGCCACTTCTTGACTCAATAATTCTCCTGAGGTCATTTCCATCTATACATTGTTATTAAATCAGTATATCTGTGGAAAAACAAGACATGGAACTTCCTATTCTGTCATCTTGCTGATGTAACCCTAGAATTTTACTGATTTTTTTCCAGTAACTTTAATAGCCCATTTAACATTAGACAGATAGATCGGATCACTGAGTAAAAACAAAACAAAATAAAAACACCAACATATTCAATTATTTTGGTGATAATTTTTATATGGGCTTTTTGGTGGGGTAAGATCCCTTAATTTTCTGTTTCCTCAAGTCTTCCAGTGTTCTCTTTTTTGACTCTTGGTCTTTCATTTTGTAACTTTTTGTTGTTGTTTCTTCAAATATGCTATGAACCTTGGGCATCCAGGTTTATAGTGGAGACTGATGTACAAAAAATTTAATTAAAATTTTTGAATACTTGAGCAGGGCCTGTGTATTTGTAGACCTTACCATAGTGAAATTTAATACAAAACTTGTCATTTCACCAGAGCCCTCCAAATATTTTTTCAAGGGTTCAGTCTCTTCAGAGAGGTATATTTAATTTTATACTTTTGAAACTATAATCCTGACAGTCAATGTCCTGGGAATCAAACAGACAATTGTCATTTTACCATTTAATATGTTGACTTCTAGTGAATTTCATGTTTCAGTACAACACCTCTCTCCTTTCTCCCACTGTGTCTGTTCTAGTGTGCCTAACTTCACAGCTCCTGTGATTCTGTTGCTTCAAGAGTGAGGAAGATGAAAATAGAGCTCCCCTGATGACCTAGCAATTGCATTACTGGCTATTTATCCCAAAGATACAAATGTAGTGATCTGAAGGGGCACATGCAACCCCAATGTTTATAGCAGCAATGTCCATAATAGCCAAACTATGGAAAGAGCCTAGATGTTCATTAACAGATGAATGGATAAAGAAGATGTGGTATATATACACAATGGGATACTATGCAGCCATCAAAAGAAATGAAATCTTCCCATTTGCAATGATGTGGATGAAACTAGAGGGTATTATGTTAAGTGAAATAAGTCAATCAGAGAAAGGCAATTATATGATCTCCTATATATGTGGAATTTGAGAAACAAAACAGAAGATCATAGGGGAAGAGAGGGAAAAAAATGAAACAGGAAGAAACCATAGAGGGAGACAAACCATGAGACTCTTAATCTTAGGAAACAAACTGAGGGTTGCTGGATTGGAAGGGGGTGGAAGGGATCAGGTGGCTGGGGTATAGACATTGGGGAGGGTACTGTTATGGTGAGCACTATGAATTGTGTAAGACTGATGAATCACAGACCTGTACTCCTGAAACAAATAATACATTGTATGCTAATTAAAAAAAAAAAAAAGAGTGAGGAAGGATACCTGAAAGTCTAACAGCCCCATAGGCAGATTTTCAGGCATTCCTCCTCTTTGAACTTTGCCTCACCCTGGATTCTGAAGTAACTGATGACTCCATATTTTGAGATTTTCTGGAATTCTTTAGCCCTGATTTATTGGGTTCTGGTTAATGTTTTCCTCTGAAAGCTCTTAGATCTTAGAGTTCTATCTCTTCATTAACCACCACTCATACGTACATTTTCTATCCTCCTCAAATGTGTAGACATCTCGTATCTACTGTCATTTCCTCTCTTATTACTTTTATGGTTGTGAATGTATCCTCTTAAAAAAATCCCATTTTTGTCATTTTAGTTGGTTTTCTGGGGGCAGAAGAAAATTAACACAATCTCATATGCTTTTTTAAATATATATATGTGTGTGTGTGTGTGTGTGTGTGTGTATAATTATTTGACACAGAGAGAAAGGGAGAGAGGAGAAAGGAAGCACAAATTAACTGGGGGAGCAACAGGCAAGGGAGAAGCAGGCTCCCCACTGAGCAAGTATCCCGATGTGGGGCTTGATCCAACCTGGGATCATGACCTGAGCCAAAGGCAGCTGCTTAGCCAACTGAGCCACCCAGGCACCCCACTATCTCATATATTTAAATAAGAAAAAAATCAGTTTGTTCTTCAATTTATATTACGTAGGTATAACTACACAATGATTAACACAGAATTCTGCACATGGTTGCTTTGGTAGCTTCTGATAAAGGTACAACTGGTTAGATAATGAAATAGTTGATTTGGTTAATTATAATAATCCAAATAAATGGATTCACCTTGACATTATTTACTTATTTCAGGCTATCCTTATAAAGACATTGTATTATGGTACTGACCTATTGTTGCTACAGGTTACCAAAACAAATCACCTTTACTTGATTCAAGCTTTCTATGTAGACATGATTTTAGTTTTATTTTTAGAACAGATTTAACAAATAACTTGTCTCTATACCTATATACTAAGCACTTACATGCCCCCATCAGGTTCTATTATTATTAAATAAAGCACATCGTGAACAGTTCTCAGTATAAACTAGCACTTGAAAGTAATTTTTGAGTTATCCACATGACTAACAATTACATTTTTGTTCTTCACAGTAAAAAGAACAAAACTGATAGGTATTTTACAAGTCTCAGTGTCTACTAAATCATTTCTCGAACTTTGAAGAGAACATTTGCATTGAAATGAAGAAAGTTAACTTTATTACTGCATTTCTTAAAATTGTGTTTAAATAAGAGTTAGTAAACAATATGTTTTTGAATTCAATTGATACATAAATGTAATTTGTATGACCTTCTAAAGAGAGGTTAAATTTAGGAAATGACTATTTTTTTTTTCTTATCTTGCAATGAACATAGTGATTTAAGGAATTTGTTTAGCTGAGTATTTTTACATTTCTCAGTATCCTCTCTCTCTTAGATGGTTCATCCTTTAAATATGAGATATGAGAAGATTGATCTGCATAATGATCTATATACTTTCTAAAATTTGAACAATAATAACATCATTAAAAGACTAAAACAGAGTCTTCTATTTTTTAGAGCAAGGCATAAAAGGAAATTTAAATTATGGTGCTGTGATGGTTATGTGTTCAACTTGGTTAGGCCACAGGACCCAATATTTGATCAAATATTATTATGGATGTTTCTGTGAAGGTGTTTTTGGGGTAAGATTAATATTTAAATCAAAGATTTTTAGTAAAACAGATTACTCTGTATAATGTGGGTGGGTCGCAACCAGTTTGTTGAAGACCTTAACAAAACAAAGTCTGATCTCTCCCAAGCAAAAATGAATTCTTCCAGCAGACTGTTCTTGAACTCAAACTACAACTGTTCCATATGTATCCAATTTGTGTGTGTGTGTGTGTGTGTGGTGTATGTGTGTACACATCTTTTTGTTTGTGTTTCTTCAGAGAAAGCTGACTAATACAGGTACATTTTGCGGTAAAGTTAAACTTCTCTCCATGCCTCAGTAGGTGGAACATGTCATTCTTGATCTTAGGGTCATGAGTTCAACTCCACATTGAGTGTGGAGCCTATTAAAAAAAAAAAGTTAAAAAAATATTTGAAGTTGCTTAACTTCTATGATCCTCAGTTTACTCATCCATAAAATGGACCTAACACATTTATATTACAATGTAGTTGTGGGAATGAAATGAGATATGTGTGTGCACACCTTACTAAATCATTTATGATTTAGAACTGTTTTGTCTCTTATTCTTTCAGGTTGTCAGCATATATATGTGAGGCAGTGAAATATCACTACCACTAATTCACACCAGAGTACAGGTCACTAGAACATTATTGACTAAATGGCCTTCTGGCATCTTAGTCATGAACTTTCATCTAACTCTTGCTTCAGTGCCCTAGAATTCTTTGAGACTTCCTTGTTCCACTACAACATAATAGCCCAAATTACATGAATTGTGGATCATATAATCTTGCCAGACGAGCATGAAAATAAAAATAAACATGCAAACAAGTCACAAACAGAGCAGTGTCCAAACTGTGGTGTAAATTAGGCTTATAAATCACTAATTAGTATACTAGAGGTCTGAAAGTCATAGGGCAATCTAGAGAGTTGGTCAAATCATATGTAGAGAATACTTCTCCAACACTTCTCTTTAATTTTGAAATAAACTCTGGTAAACCTGAAGAAAGTAATAAACTTAGATTCACAAGACCTGAGGTCGAACTGGTTCTCCATTTATTAGCTGAGTGACTTTGGGCAAATCATTTTATCTCTTGGAACAATAGTTATCTTAACTGGATGAGTGTGGTGAAGAAAAAATGAGATGAGGTTTCTTTTTTTTTTTTTTGAGGATTTTTTTTTTTTAGAAGATTTTATTTATCCATTTGAAAGACAAGGATCACAGGTAGGCAGAGAGGCAGGCAGAGAGAGGAAGGGAAGCAGGCTCCCTGTTGAGCAGAGAGCCTGATGCAGGGCTCGATTCCAGGACCCTGAGATCATGACCTGAGCTGAAGGCAGAGGCTTTAACCCACTGAGCCACCCAGGCGCCCCAAGATGAGGTTTCTTTGGCACCTACTACTACATGTTACATAGTAGGTAATCAATACATTTTTTTAACATTATGAAAAATACATTGGATTTTTTATTACAAAATTATTATATCCTCACTCTAATAAATATATAAAAATATTGCATTATTTTACTTAACCATGTGACATTGGCATCCTTCTGTGTCAATACACATAGAAATTATCTTTCTTTTCAGTAACTAAATCATATGGCTCCACTGTGTTATATCTAACTGTACAATCTGTATTTCTCCATGGCTGCTGTATTGCTTTTAAGCCCTGGCAAGAATGACCCCTGCTGAGGAAACTGTTTTAAAGGGACTGACTCTAACACTCCTTCCGTTCTTCCACTCCCACAGAGTAAAGAGCATATGTGGCCAAAGGGAAGTTCCCACCAAGTTCCTGCAGCATTTTTTAGATGACACTGTTATTTGGGATCCCAGAATTTCCTTCCCAACTTCTCTGAGTCCTCTTCTGGTCCTGCCCAAGACTCTACCCTAGACCTCTTCTTCCATTGTGTACACCAGTGGGCCAAAAGTGTCTAAGGAGCAACTGCCTGCAGAAGTTGAGAATGGACTATAAGTGAGGGCTTGGGAATTCATAGGTGTGCATACAAGGTTTCTTTTGAGTGAGACAAAGCTGTATGTGATAAAAGAAGGGGAGTGGACCATAGGCCAGGGCTCTATATAATAGCTCTTTCTGTACTTTTATGTTTTGGTGCAGAATTCTGAAGATCCCCTAAATTTTAAATTCACCCTTGGTTTTTCAGGTCATTTTGAAAGTATACTTATCAAGGAAAGCAAATAGAGATTTTATTTAACATTTTGTAGTCATTTAAATATTTAGACATGTGGTGTATGGGCAGCCATTTTTACTCTTGCCTGAAGCTCCAGAAATATTGGTGGTGCACTTATGTCATTAAGATTTAGGCTTGTAGGGCATCTGGGTGGCTCAGTGGGTTAAGCCTCTGCCTTCAGCTCAGGTCATGATCTCAGGGTCCTGGGATCGATTCCTGCCTGGGGCTCTCTGCTCGGCAGGGAGCCTGCTTCCTCCTGTCTCTCTCTGCCTGCCTCTCTGCCTACTTGTGATGTCTCTCTGTCAAATAAACAAATAAATTCTTAAAAAACAAAAGATCTAGGCTTGTATTATACGTATAATTTAATGGCTTTTTTACTACCTGAGGGACAGAAATGTAACACATTGTATTTTCTACAGAGATTAGCACAAAATCTTTCACTTAGTAATAAATTAATAAATGTTTGTTGAATAAATTGATGAATGGGTGATTTTTCCTGGTACATATTATATTAGTTTAAACCCAATAGACATTTAATATATATTGTTGAGTTAAAAAAAAATCAGTCTTTTATGGGGTGCTTAGATGGCTCAGTTTGTTAAACATCTGGCTCTTGGTTTTGGCTCAAGTCATGATCTTCCATCAGGAGATTGAGCCCTGCCTCAGGCTCCACTATCTGTGGGGAGTTTGGTTCCCCTCTGCCCCTCCCCCTGCTCATGCACACACACACACACACACACATACACACACACTCTCTCTCTCTAAAGTAAATAAATCTTTAAAAATACAAAATACAGTCTTTTTTTTCTTTGTAGAAGGTTTTTACTTTTGCTTAATCATTAATACTTTAAGCAATATAATTAACCAGTAGGATCTATTTGAAATACACACACACACACACAATACTATGTCCAACAACAGAATACACAATTTTTTCAATTGTCCACAAAGTATTCATAAAGATAATCCATATTATTAACCATAAAAAAACTCAATAAATTTAAAATAATTGAAATCATACAGTTTGTTCCATGACCATTGTAATACCAAATTAAAAAAAAAAAGAAAGTCTACAAACACTTGGAAATTAAAAAATATATATACTTTGAATTAATCTGTTGATCAAAGAGGAAGCTTCATTGAAATAGAAATAATACGTAGAACTGAAAAATAATGAAGATTTAACATATCAATATACATGGGATACCTCTAAAGCAGTTCTGACAGAATAATTTTTACCACTAAATGGTAAAATGTTGGAGAATAGGTATTGCTTCTATTAAATAATCTAAGATTCTATGTCAAGAAACAAACAAAACATAGTGAAATAAATCCATAGCAAGCAAAAGGAAGTAAATAATAAAGATAGGACCAGAAATCAATAAAATTAAAACAGAAAAATAAAACAAGGTGAAAAATAATTTGTTCATCAAAAAAAAATCAATAAATTTGATCATCTTTTAGCAAGACTGACAAATTCAAAAGAAAGAGAGAGAGAGAGAAGACGCAAATTACCAATATCAAGAATCAGATAGGGAATATCATTGAAGTTTCTGCAGACATTAAAAAGATAATTAAAAAGGGGTGCCTGAGTAGTTCAGTTGGTTGAGCATTCAGCTCTTGATTTTGGCTTAAGTTGTGATCTGTGGGTTGAGAGATCAAGCCCTGTGTTGGTTTCCATGCTCAACAGGGAGTCTACTAGAGATTTTGTCCTTCTCCTTCTGCTCCTCCCCCAGTTGTGCTCTCTCTCTAAAATAAACAAATAAGTATTTTAAAAAGACAATGAAAGAATACTATGCACAATTTTAGGCTCATAATTTCTATAGATTTGAAGAAATTGGACCAATTGCTTGAAAACCACAAAGTATTAAACCTCAAGCAAAATAAAATAGACAATCTGAATAGTCCTATAAACATTATAGAAAGTGAACCTATAATTATAAAACTCCCTCAAATAAAGAAATCCTTGGGTACAGGTGGTTTCACTGGAGAATTCCACAAAACTATTTAGAGGAAAATTAAATCCAATTTTGTACAATCTATTCCAGAAGAAAAATGATGAAAATCACTTCCTAATTCATTTTATGAAGTCATTATTACATAGATACCAAAACTAGACAAAGATAGTATAGAAAAAAGAGATCTACAGAATAATATCTCTCCTGAACTTAAATGCAGTTACTCAACAAGATAATAACAAATTGTATCCAGCGATGTACAAAAATAATTATACAGAATTATACACCCTGACCAAGTGAGACTTATTCCAGGTATACAAGTCTGGTTCAACATTTAAAAAAATTAATTAATTCTCCAAACCAACCATCCAAAGAAGAAAAAAAGTGGTCTTTTCAATTGAGACAGATAATTTTCCAAAAAAGAAATACAGTTGGCAAATGAGAACATGAAAAAAAAAAAAAAAGAGCAAAACCAACATGCACTCATGATAAAGTCTCTTAACAAACTACAAATAGAGTGGAACTTCCTCTATTTGATAGAAATTATCTACAAAGAATCCTCCATACCAAGAACCAACCAACCAAACAAACCCTACAACTGACATACATGTATACATACATACATACATACATACAAAAACCTCTTAGAATCAATATATGATTTCAGCAAGGTTGTAGGATACAAAATTAATACACATATACAAAAAAAAGCAGTAATTTGTATTTTTGTATGTCAGTGAAAATTGAAAACCAAAATCGAAACATACAATATTATTTACAATAACCACAAAGATGAGTGAAATTGTTAGGTATAAAATTAACAAAACATGTACAGGATCTTTATGTTTAAAATTATAAAATGTTATAAATAAATAAATATAATTATAAAATGCTGAGGAAGGAAATAAAAATAACTAAATAAATGGAGAGACATACCCCGTTTGCATATTGGATAACTCAGCATAATAACGATATCAACTATTCCAAATTGACCTATATATTAATGTAGTTCTTATCAAATCCTAACAATATACATTTTAAGTTTGTAGATAAGAACAAACTTAAAATGTATATTGAAAGCATGTGATACATATGTGCATACAATTGCCACATACAAAGAATAAAGTAGGAGAAATCACTCCACCCAATATTAAGTCCCACTATATAGCTACTGTAATCAAGACAATGTGGTATTGTTATAGGGATAGACACATAGATCAAAGGAATAGCCTCAACAACCTAGAAATTGACCCACATAATCATGCTCAGTGGATTTTTGACAAAATTGGAAAAGCAATTTAATGGAGGAAATACAGTCTTTTCAACAAATAGTGCTGAAGCAATCAACTAAAAATCTCGTACCTAATCCAAAAATTTACGCAAATGAATAAGAGACATAAATGCAAAATACAAACTTATAAAATATTAAGAAACAAAACTCTGGAAACAATCTTTTAAACTAGAGCTAGGGAAAAAGTACTTAGACATGGCACCAAAAATGTGATCCATAGAAGGAAAAATTGATATACTGGACATCATCAAAATTTAAAAATTTTGCCCTTTAAAGCACCTATAAAAGAGTGAAATAAGTTAAGGAGAGAGAGTCAATTATCATATGGTTTCACTTACTTGTAGAGCATAAGGAATAATGTGGAGGACATTGGGAGAAGGAGAGGAGAAGTGAGTTGGGGGAAATTGGAGGGGGAGATGAACCATGAAGAGACTGTGGACTCTGAGAAACAAACTGTAGGCTTTAGAGGGGATGGGTGGGGGGTTGGGTGAGCCTGGTGGTGGTATTAAGGAGGGCACATATTGCATAGAGCACTGGGTGTGTTGCATAAACAGTGAATCTTGGAACACTGAAAAAATATTAAAATATTTTAAAAAGTAAAATAAATAAAGTAGATAACAAAAAAAGAAAAGAAAAAGAAAATACAAGCTACAGACTGGGAGGAAATATGTGTATACTACATATCCAACCAAGGACTAATATTTAGAATATATAAAGAACTCTCAAAACACAGCAATCAAACAAAAAATCCAATTAAAAAATAGGCAAAAGACACAAACAGATATTTCATAAAAGAGGATATATAGATGTCAAATGACCGCATGAAGAGATATTCAACACATTTTACCTGTATTATTGTTCTCCAGAGAAGCAAAACCAGTATGATGTGCATATATATAGAAAAAGATTTTTTTTTAAGGAAATTAGCTTACACAGTTTTAGAGTTGGCAAGTCCAAAATTGGCAGAGTGGGCCAAGAAACTAAAGACCCATTTGTCAGTCCAATGTATCAGTCTAAGTCTGGAATTAGTCTGCTGACTAAATTCCTTCTTGATCCAGTAAGGACAGTCTTTGTTCTATTAAGTTCCTCAACCAATTAGATGAGACTCACCCACAGTATGGAGAGAAATCTGATTTATATAAAGTCCATTGAGTTAAATGTTAATCTCATCCACCTTGCCCTCTGCCCCCAGTAAAACAAAACAAAACAAAAAAAATCTTACAAAGATACCCAGAGTAATCTTTGATTAAAAATATGAGTACTATGGCCCAGACAAGGTGGTACATAAAATTAACCATCACATTGCCCAATAGGGAAATGAAAATTAACACCACAATATGATATTAATGCATATCTATCAGAATGAGTAAAATAATGGCAACACAAAATGCTGCCCAGGATGCAAAAAACTGGACCACTCACCATTGCTGATGGGAAAGTAAAATGGTATTGTCACTCTAGAACACAGTTCAGCATTTTTTTTAATAACAGGAAATATTCAATTACCATATAACCCAGGAATTTCACTTAGACATTTATCCTAGATAAATGAAAACTTTATCTACTCAAAAATTTGTACACAAATGTTAGAGAAGTTTTGTCCATAATAAGGGAATAACCTGAAAACAACTCAGAAGTCCCTCAATAGTTGAATAATTAAACAAATAGGGTATGGCAGAAAAACAGATGCATAGATCAGTGGAACAGAATAGAAAACACAGAAATGAACCCAAGACTATATGGTCAACTGATCTTCAACAAAGCAGGAAGAAATATCCATGGAAAAAAATGCAGTCTTTTCAACAATAATGTTGGGAAAACTGGACAGCAACATGCAAAATAATAAAATGGGATCACCTTCTTAGATCTTACAAAAAATTAATCCAAAATAGATGAAAGACCTAAATGTGAGACAGGAGACCATCTAAATCCTAGAGAAGAAAATAGGCAGTAACCTCTTTCACATTAACTGTAGCAACTTCTTACTAGATATGTCTCCCACGGCAAGGAAAACAAAAGCAAAAATAAATTTTGGGGACTTCATCACGATTAAAAACCTTCACAACAATGGAAACAGTCAATAAAACTACAAGGCAACCTTCAGAATGGGAGAGGATAGGAGAGGATACTTACACAGGGCATATCTAATAAGAGGTTAGTATCCAAAATCTATAAAGAATTTATACAACTCAACAAACACCCAAAAACCAAATATTCCAGTTAAAACATGGGCAGAAGACATGAATCAATATTTTTCCAAAGAAGGCATACAGATGGTAAACAGACACATGAAAAGATTCTCGACATCACTGATCATCAGGGAAATGTAAATCAAAACTACAATGAGATATTATTTCACAACTGTCAGAATGGCTAAAATCAACAATATGGAAAATGACAGGTATTGACAAGGATACAGAGAAATGGGAACCCTCTTGCATTGTTGGTGGGAATGCAAACTGTTGCAGCCACTATAGAAAACTACAGTACAGAGTTTCCTCAAAAAGTTCAAAATTGAACTACCCTATGATCTAGCAATTGCACTATTAAACATTACCTGAAGGATACAAAAATACTGATTTGAAGGGATATATGAACCCCAAATGCAGTTTATAGCTGCATTATCAACAATAGCCAATTTATGGAAAGAATCCAAATGTTCATTGACTGATGAATGGATAAAGATGTCATACACACACACACACACACACACACACACACACACACACACGTTGGAATATTACTCAGCCATCAAAAAGAATGAAATCTTGCCATTTGCAATGATGTGATTGGAACTGGAGAGTATTATGGTAAGTGAAATGAAGTGGCAAGGGAAAGATAAATACCATAGGATTTCACTCATATGTGGAATTTAAGAAACAAAGCAGATGAACATAGGGAGAAAAAAGAAGAGAGGCCAACCAGGAAACAGACACTTAACTATAGAGGACAAACTGAGGGTTGCTGAAAGGGAGGTGGCCTGTGGGATGTGTTAAATGATGATGGGTGTTAAGGAGGGCACTTGTGATGAGTACTGGTTGTTGAATGTAAGTGATGAATCACTAAATTCTATACCTGAAACTAATTTTATACTGTATCTTAACTAACTGTAATTTGAATAAAAACTTGGGGAAAAAAGAAATATTAAAAGAAACAATAGCATCAACACAGAATGTGGCATATACATATCGTGGAATAATAGCAGTAAAAAGGAATGAGCTATCAGTATATGCAATGCCTTGGATGAATCTCCAGGGATATTCTGAGTTTAAAAAAATATCAATCCAACAAGATTATATACTGTATAATTCCATTTGTGTAATATTTTTGCAAACATCATGTTTTAGAACTGGAGAACAGATTAGCTATTGCCAGGGGTTAGAGAAGGGTAGTCAAGAGTGAAAGAAAGAGATACCTGTGACTATAGAAAGGCAACATGAGGTATCCTTGTAATGATGGAACTCTTCTGGAAGTTAACTGTGGTGAAAATGTACCTATTTAATTGCACATTATTCAATTATATTGCATTAAACACCCCTCCCCCACACAAGGACTTACACAGAATACAGGTACAAGTGATGAGATCTAAATAAGATTGTAGAATTTTATCAATATCAACAACTTAGTAGTGCCATTGTACTATAATTTTTAAAACATTTTTAAGGTATTTTATATAAATATAAAATATTTAATATATTTATATATTAATATATATGAAATATAAAATATTTCATAAATATTTCATAAAATATTTCATATATATTCATATATATGAATATATATGAAATATAAAATATAAAATATAATGAAATATAAAATATTTCATTTATTTATTTGAGAGAGAGAGGATGAGCACAAGTGGGTTGGGAGTGAGGCAGAGAGAGAAGCAGACTCTCCACTGAGCAGGGAGCCTGATGCAGGACTCGATCCCAGGATTCTGGGATCACGACCTGAGCTGCAGGCAGACAGATGCTTAACTGACTGAGCCACCCAGGGGCCCTGTAAAACATTTTTTAATTTTACTTATTTATTTGTTTTAGTAATCTCTACAACCAACGTGGGGCTCAAATCCATGACTAGATCTCAAGAGCTGCATACTCTTCCAGCTGAACTAGTCAGACACCCCAATTTTGTAAGATGTTACCATTAAGTGAAACTGAGTAAAATGTGCATAGTATCTCTCTGTATTATATTTTAACAAAATGTAAATCTATAATTTCAATGCAAAAATTTTAATTTAAAAAACTGCAAGGGTATTTTCAGATAATCAAATATGTCATAAATGAGTGTATTGCATGATATGAATTATATTTTAATAAAACTATTTTTAAAAAAGTGTAAGAATCTGGAAAAATAAATTTACTTCAAGGTCTTTTTTAATTGTCCTGTATTTAAGTTAAAATGAAGGTTTAAATAAAGGAGTAGTCATAGTATTTAGTATTAAAATCTACTAAACATACAATTAAATCATGTTAAGAGTTGTGATAAAACAAAGCAAATGCCCAAAATAATTATTGATCCCAAATTTAAAAAATATAAATGTAATAATTTAATATTTATATTGCCCAAATTTCTAAATTATATTAACAAAAAACAGGATTTTTTAAAGAATTTTATTTATTTATTTGACAGAGAGACAGATAGTGAGAGAGAGCACAAACAGGGGGAGTGGCAGAAGGAGAAAGAGAAGCAGGCTCCCCATTGAGTAAGGAGTCCAATGAGGGGCTCAATCCTAGGACTCAATCCCAGGACTCTGGGATCATGAACCCTAGCCAAAGGCAGTCAGAGGGATCCAGAGGCATCCAGGTGTTCCAAACCAGGAATTTTAAAGAAACAAGTGGGTAAAGTGATTGCATTCAAACCTGTTCCATTTTCTAAAAGATTTTTAAAAATTTATTTATTTATCAGAGAGAGGTAGGGAGAGAGAGTACAAGCAAGGGGAGAGGCAGGGAGAGGGACAAGCAGGTTCCCTGCTGAGCAAGGAGCCCAATGTAGGACTCAATCCCATGATCCTGGGATCAGGACCTGAGCAAAAGGCTGATGCCTAACCACCTGAGCCATCCAGGCCGTCCCTCAAATATACTCCATTTTTATATCCGCATGTTAAACAGCCTTTCATTCTAGATAACTAGAGTATAATGTGTTCATAAGGGTCTATATTGCCAATTCACAAAAAAGATGTTTGAAAAACAATAAAGAAACCATACTTCATATACCAAAAATTAGGAAACCAAGGTAATCTCAGGGAAAGATAAAATCAAACTGTATAAAACAAGATCACAAAAATAAAACTCTAACATAAGTTGTGAAAAAAAATATATAAATGGTTTGAACTGGTCGATTCAAAGACAGAACTCCAAATTTAATAAAACACAGATTGCAATTACAGATCTTTATAAGATTCACAACTACAAAAAACTGCTTAGAAAACTAAGATTCAAAGAATGGTTCATGCTATGTAGGAAAACACAAATAAAATAGCTCACAGGTCACAGTGTTTTTTAAACATAATAGTATTTGAGGCAAAATATAATAAACAGTACCAAAGGTTTGCACATTTTTAATGAATGAGCTATGATTTGGGGCAAAACCACAAACACAAGAGCTGAAAAAAATTAATAAATTACAAACAGCTGAAATTGTAAAGGATACCTGATTTGACTATATATAATGTAAGAACACTAAAAATTGGCTGCATGTCCCAGAATAGTTTCTGTGTATGAATGTGTGTTTGTGTGTGTCTGTATGTGTGTGTGTATGCAATCAAAATCAGGATGGATAAACTCTAAGCTGTTACTATAGAATGTGTATAGGGATGGGTTTACACAAGATTTTAGTTTTCTACTTCACAAATCTGAAATGTATCAATTTTAATATATGCTTGTATTAATTTTATTTTCTATTAATTTCTACTTTATTAATTCTTTTATTTTAAATTTTCCAGGATCTTGAGTTACTGGTAAGTTTATTTTCTCAAAAATGTGTTATATTTATAAAAATTTAATTAGCCTTTATGCCAAGGGTAATACACATTGTAACACATCAAGCAAATCAAAGGTGTATAAAAAATGTCATAGTCTTCTTCTATTCCGTCATGATAATAGTAATGTGATCTTATCCTTTTGAGGCAACCTATGTATACTTTTAATAGCTATTCTTCTATGTTTATATATATTTGTATTTCTGTGTATTTGTATGTCTGCCTTATCTTTTTTAAAAATTATTATTGTGTTGGGGGCGCCTGGGTGGCTCAGTGGGTTAAGCCTCTGCCTTCGGCTCAGGTCATGGTCCCGGGGTCCTGGGATCGAGCCCCGCATTGGGCTCTCTGCTCAGCGGGAAGCCTGCTTCCTCCTCTCTCTCTGCCTGCCTCTCTGCCTACTTGTAATCTCTATCAAATAAATAAATAAAATCTTTAAAAAATAAATAAATAAATAAATAAAGATAAGTCGGAAGTGACAAGACAAAAAGGAGTGAGATGACGACTTTTTAAAAAAAAAAAAAAAAAAAAAAAAAAAAAAAAAAAATTATTATTGTGTTGTTAGTCACCATACAATAGTTTTTGATGTAGTGTTCCAAGATTCATTGTTAATGTAGAACACCCAGTGCATCCATGAAACACGTACCCTCCTTAATATCATAATCTGTATTTCTATGTATTTATATGTCTATCTTAATACACATATACATTTTTTAAAATAAAATAGAATCATACACAATATACATATAGTTTTGTGGTTAAGTTTTTTCACTCAATATACAATAGACACGTTTCCAAGTCAACACATATTATAGTAGTTATTTTTAATATTGACAAACTTTACAAAGCATATGATATATCACAACATTCCCAGTGATTTCCCTATTGAGGCACACTCAGGTTAATTTCAGTTTTTCTAGCACAATAAATGTAATTTAACATGTTTATAGTACTGGTACTTTCATTTCTTTAATAAAATATATTATATTTTGATTGCTGCATTACAAATTATCACAAATATAACAGCTTAAAACAAGCCCAACTTATTTTTTAATTTTTTTTTATTGTGTTATGTTAGTCACCATACAGTACATCACTAGTTTTTGATGTAGTGTTCCATGATTCCTGGGTGTTATACATAAACAATGAATCATGGAACAAGGCCCACTTATTAGCTCACAGCTCAGTAGATAAGAAGTCCAGCACAGCATTGTTTGATTTTCTGCACAAGGTATTTCAAAACTGAAGTCAATGTGTTGGTTGTATTATTGTCTGGAGGCTTGGATATGGATATATTCATTTCTGAGCTCATTTAAGTTGTTGGAACAATCCAGTTTCTTGAGGTTGTAGGATCAAGATTCCTGTTTTCTTGCTGCAGCAAGCTTCTCTTGTCTCCTAGAAGTCATTCACATTACTTGCCATGTGGCTCCCACCACCTTCAAAGTCAGAATACTGATGCTTTTCCATGGTTTGAATCTCTGAATTCTGTCTCTGACTCAGAAGTAAAGGGCTCATGTGATTAGTTCAGCCTCCACCAAAATATATCCATTTGATTAACTCGAAAGCAACTCAATAATAAATTTAATCACATCTGGAATATCTCTTTTATTGTGGATGTAATAAATTATGGGAGAGATGTCCCACCAGATCAGCAGGTTCAACAATCAGCAGGAAGAGATTATGCAGGGTGAAAGTCATTACCAGTCATTTTAGACTTTGATCTACTATATACACATTCCTAAGTGGAATTACTCGGTCTTTTTTGGACATTAATCATTTGAACTTTATTTTCATTATTTTCTCATTTCCTCAGAATCAGAATGCATTGCAGGAAGGTGGAATGTAGTTTTCTTTCTTAAATTTTGTGGGGTTTGTGGGAAGATAATTTATACCAAGTAATTTCTAACAAGTGATACCTATATTTTTATTACAAATCACTGTAAATACTCAAGGAACATCAAAGACTCAGATATCAATGTACATTCAAATCTCAGCTCCACTATTTAGTTACTTTGTGATCATAGAGACATTACTTAACCTCATTTACAACATGAAAATAAATCCTCATAAAGTTGTTTAGAAGATCAAATGAGAGGTTAGGTTAATGGTTAAAACAGAGCTTTATTTTTAGTAACTGCTCAATAAATGTTAGTTCTTTTTTTCTTTGTCTAATTGTCCTTGAGTACTCAAGGGATGGACGTGTACTTAAGTTCAGCAAATAGGGCACACTCTTCTGGGTCCATGAATCCTTAGGAATTGATATAAGCACAGAGGAAAAAGTAGTTGTTTTCTTTTTAATACTCTTCTCAGCAGTGGTACCCTGATCTGACTGTCACTGCTATAGGCTGTTAAGATTATTGATTTTAAACAATACATTAAAAGTTCTGGTAGTTTAAGAGAAAAGTAATTTCATCAAAAACCATCATATGGCTTTTAATAGGTATATTTGCCATCTGTATATCTTCTTTGATGAGATATCTGTTATGGTCTTTGGCCCATTTTTTTAATACCTTTTTTTTTTAAAGATTTTATTTAATTTGACCGAGAGAGACCACAGGTAGGCAGAGAGGCAGACAGAGAGAGAGTAAGGGAAGCAGGCTCACTGCTGAGCAGAGAGCCTGACGTGGGACTCGATCCCAGGACCCTGGGATCATGACCTGAGCTGAAGGCAGAGGCTTTAACCCACTGAGCCACCCAGGCACCCTGGCCCATTTTTTAAATGGGGTCATTTATTCTCTTATTGTTCAACTTTAAAGTTCTTTGTGTATTTGAGTAACAGTCCTTTATATAGATGTGTCTTTTGCAAATAATTTTACCCTTTATGTGTCTGACCTTTATATTATTTTGAGATTATCTTTTACAGAGCAGAAGTTTTTAATTCTAATTAATTCCAGATCATCAATTATTTCCTTCATGAATTATATCTTTAGTGTTGTATCTAAAAGGGCATCACCACACTTGAAGTCATCTAGATTTTTCTCTTATATTACCTCCTAGGTGTTCTATAGTTTTGCATTTTACATTTAGATCTTGATCTATTTTGAGTTAATTTTTCTTAAAGTGGAAAGGTCTGTGTTTAGATAACTTTTTTTCTTTTAAAGGGGGATGTCCAGTTGTTCTAGCACCATTCATAGAGGAGATTATCATTGCTCCATTGTATCAACTTTGTTCTTTGTCAAAGATCCATTGACTTGACTTATGGGAATCTATTTCTGAATGCTCTATTCCTTTCATTGATTTATTTTTTGACTTTGGCATGGTATTGGCATAAAAAGCAACACAGATTATTGGAACAGAATAGAATCTTTGGTTAAAAAAATGGATTTTTACTCTGGGTAGGTGAAGAAGAAAAAAAAGTTTAGTCAAAAACTGTCATATGACTTGCAGAATCAATGCCTGGAGTAGAGAGGATCAGAACACAGAAACAAAGGGAGAATGACCACAGCCAGGCTTTCGCCATGAGAACAGTCCACAGTCCACATAGGTCATTGTTAATGGAAGAAACACTCGCTGCCATCTCTGCTAGCATCACTGTTGTAGAACACTTCTGTGCTCTCAAATTCAGTGTAGCAACTGTGGAAATTTATGAGAACATACAATTGTCCAGACTAAATAACATTTTTATGTCTTATCTGTCGTAAAACTGGAAAGGGGAACACCTATTCCCTTCCCCCACATTCAGATCCCATAGTAGGAGGTTAAATTCTGCTTTTTAATCTATCTAGTTTTTCTCCAAATTTGAAGCAAGTTTGGATACTAAAAATAGAAAAAAAAAATCTCTGCTTCATGAGTAATCATGGAAATTGATAAAAATTAGATATCATCTGCAATATTAGCAAAAATAAAAAGTCTCACAAGACAAAGTATTGGTTAATATACAGGAAAAGAAGACTTTCATACATACTCTGGTAGGAGTGCAACTTAATGCAATCACTTGGGATTGTGATATAATATTATCAAATGAAGTGGAATCTGTGCATATCCTATAAATCTGGTATTCTACTTACAGCTGTGTATTTTAGATAAACTCTTGTACTTATGTACTAAGAGAGTTGTTGAAGGTTACAAATTATATAAGTTAAAAGTTAGAGAATAGATCAATAATTTATGGTTTATATTATCAATAAATTATCTGATACACTTGCAATGAATGAACTTGATCTAAATGCATCAAGAAAGATAGTAATAAAAATCTAGTTTTGAATGGAAAGCAGATTGCAGAATAATATGTAGAGTGTGATAATATTTGTATAGTTTTTAAAAATATACCAAGCAACATTGCATTGTTCACAGATACATATATCAAATAAAAGTTTAAAAAAATAATGGTAGGTGTGATGGTTAATTTCATATGTTATCTTGACTGAGCCATAGAGTACCCAGATATTTGGTCAAACATTATTCTGGGTATTTCTGTACGGGTGTTTCTGGATGAAAGTAACATTTAAATTGGTAGATTTAATAAGTCACTTTGTTCTCCCTAATATAGGTGGGTTTCATCTAATCATTTGAAAGCCTGGCTGTAACAAAATCTCTTACCCTTTCTTAAGTAGGAGAGAATCCTTTCTGTCTGATGAACATTGGCATTTTCCTGCCTTGAGACTCAGATTGAAACATCAGATCTCTCTGGGTCTTGAGCCTGCTAGCCTTCTGTTTAGAACTAAACCATTAGCTCTACTGGGCCCCCAGCTTCCTGACTCACCCTGTAGATTCTGGGGCAGCCTTCATAGATGCATGAGCCAATTCCTTGTAATAATTCAATCAATTGATCAATCTCTCTATTTACAAATAGAGCTAGTTTAGAGAGAAAGATATATAGAAATAGAGATAATAGAAATAAATATAGATATATCTTACTGGCTCTGTTTCTCTGGCAAACCCTAATACTGTCATACTATATCTATATCTATATCTATATCTGTATCTATAACTATCTATCTATCATCTATATTTCCAGGAAGGTAGGGAAGAATATGGGATTGGTGAAGAGGAAAACTAAAACCAACTTTACCTCCACGATCTTTGTTTTTAAATTAAAAAAAAATAAACAAAATGACAAAACATCAACATTTTTCATATTTCTGTATTTGAATTATTTCCTTAATAGTTTCTCTGCATAGTATTTTAACTGATATTCAATTATAAATATTCTATCATTTTTATGATATTATTATTAATATTATTATTATTTTATGAGTTATTTGGTAATATATTTGGGAATTTAAAAATCTTTAAATGTTATTTTCTGATTTATTTACATCATGATCAGAGCTGTTGGTGTGAATATTACCTATTATGTGAAGTCTGTAAAGGTTTTTTAACCTGGTATGCAGTCAAATTTGTAAATCTCCCTTGTGTACCTGAAAATAGTTTATATTCTCTATTTTTTGAGTATTAGCTAAAGGTTATTACTGTTTTTCTACTACTGTATGTTTAATATGTCTTTGTGTGAGTCATCAGTTTCTAATGAAAATCTAGTAAAATCACCTACTGTATTTTTATGATTTTGCTGTGAGGGTATGCATGGATCCAGAATTATTCTATCTTATTGTTCTGTCAACACTAGAATGTTTCCCATATGCATGGTCCAAGAAATCTCACCATTTTGACCATATTCCAAGTAGTAGAATGAAAGAAAGAAAGGGGCTGTAAGAATACATCCCAGAAATTTCACACATCACCTCTCATTGTATGTCCTTGGCCTAAACTTGGTCACATGGCCACTCACTGATATAAAGAAGATTGAGAACTGTAGTCCTTACTCTTGGTGGCATGTGTACAACCAAAATTGGTGGTAGCAACACTAAGACAGATGGGAAGCTAAGATTTAGGAAGGAAGTAGGAGCTTCTATTGGTCATGTCAGCAGGCCGCTTCTGAAATGGATGAATGTCAACCATTTTAAATGTCTTTGTCCTTCATCTCAAGATTCAGATTTCAGGGAGAGAGCATATAATTGCATAGCACCCCTTTGTCTAGGGGTGGGGATGGAGATGGATGCTGATTACTTTTCCACCAGATTATCTCAAATGGGGAAAAAGTAATTGATCAAAATGAAATCAGGGTGCTCTTTGGAAGAAAAAAATGAATGCTAAACAATAAAAAAAATCAAAAAATATTCACTATAAGAACAAATATGAAGTTTATTCAGCTATAAAGATTCATTTTGAATTATTTCATTCATTTGAATAATTTTGAATCATTCATTTGTTGAGCTACTACTATTCACCAAGGATCATGCTATATACTACAACTATAAAATGAATAAGGTGCTACCCTTATCTTTGTAAAACTCATAATATAATGCAAGAACTTGGGATTCTATAATATAATATATAAGAAATTTTAAAAAGATAAATAACAGATAATGTGAATAAGTTTGTTTTGCATAACAACTGACACAAAGAAAGCTTTATAACAATATTGTAAAATGTATGAGAGAAAATAATTCTGAATTTACCAGAAAATCCAGTTGACTCATTTCCTTAAGCATATTTTTCTCTGTCAGTCATATATAATTATAGATTTTTTAAAAAATATACACACTCTATATTTTACAGCAATAATTATTTTCCCTTCTTGAAGTTTTTATTTTGAAATAGTCTGAGCTATAAGAATTTGCAAAACTAGTACAGAAAGCTTCTGTGAGCTCTTCCCCTAGCTTCCCCCAATAACAATAACTTACATAATCATATTGCAATGCCTGGGTATCCTTTTAAAAACCATTTTTCTTGTCAAGAGTAGGGATAGACACACATACACTTGTGTTAGTCAGAGTCAGACAAGTTAGAGAAGATGTGTGATTATAGAGGCTGAGATATGCTACAATATGCCATCTGCAAGCTAGAGAACTAGGGAAACCAGTGGTATGATTCAGTCTGAGTCCAAAGGCTTAAGAACAAGGGGCTGCTGGTTTAGGTCCTGGATTCCCAAGGCCCCAAAATCAGGAGATCCAATGTCCAATGGCATGAGATTATGAACATTCCGGCTCAAAAAGGGAGAGAATTAGCTCCTCCACTTTTTATTCTATTCTGACTCTCAAGTATTAGATGGTCATTGCCCACTTTGGTGAGGGTGAATCTTCTTGACTCGCTTCTGATTCAGATGTTAATCTTTTCCAGAAACACCTTCATAGACACAATGTTTTATCAGCTCCTGAGAACAACATTAGCTTAGCCAAATTAATGCATACAATTAACCATCACAACACCTTTGTTGTGTTATCCTACTTTTCTCTCATTAATCCTTCTGTGACCAACTTAAATTACCTTAAGTGGCATGGTTAAGTATACAGGAGCCACATATTACATTTCATGGTTTTAAGAGTTTTTGAAAGAAAAAGAGTTAGAATAGCTTAGCTACCTAGCCTGCAGCTCTTCCATTTAGCATGATGTACATATGTGTGTGTGTGTGTGTGTGTGTATACACTTTTGTGTGTGTTTGTGTTCCTGTGTATGTGGAGACAGAGAGAAACAGACACATGGAGAAGGTTGATAAGCACTAATAAGTGGATTGTATAACCTTGTTTAAATTTTAGAAATGAATCAATTTTCCTTTCCTAGGTTTTGCAATAAGTATTAGATTCTTTTTCTAACACCCAAAGTAGGGCACTTGAGAGACAATTATTTTGACTAGAACATAATAGGCACAGATGGTATCACCTACCTGAATTTTATTTGTTCCTGGTCAATAGTTTGTGTTACCAAATACTATCGGGAAAATAATTGTTTCTTCTTGAACCAAAATGTATAGGGGGAGATTCGTTAGTGACTAAACACCTATTTTGTTAGAATAAACCACCTACTCTGTTACGGTAAATCAGGGTCTGTGTTAGTAAATAGTAAAAATGGCTAATATAATTACTTAGGCACTTGTGTACACACTTGACTCCCCCACCAATTTACTAACTTAAGGAGAAAGTGTAACTGGGAGAATAGTGATCCCTTAAACTCTGATCTTAAAGAAATTCTATGGGCTAGTAGTTAATAATTCTTCCTACTACTAGAAATGGGTTGACCAAAATTAATATTAAGCTTTCCTCCTCCACCCTTCTAAGAATTTGATCTGGACTAGAGTAAAGAAAAGTGATAATTTTAAAAGCTTTTTGGGATGCTTGAGTGACCAGAAAGTAGAAAAGTAGACTACAGGGTTGATGATTCTGTTGTTTGGAACAAGAATAGTAATGAGGCCCATTTTCTAATGATAGACTTCTGGTATGGAGATATACATATATATAATCTCACTAAATGTGCATAAGGAGAGGTGACACTATTCGGAATAATATAAAATGCCTTCTGTACTAGAGGCAAAGTGTATTAATGCTAATTCTTAACATAAACCTAGACTCTCCTGACTTTAAGAATTATGATTTTTCCTTGATAAGTATGTGTGTGTGTGTGTTAGAGAGAAAGAGAGAGAGACAATAGTTAAACTTTGAATCATGATAAGACATAAAATTAGAGGAAGAATTATCTTCATCTTCTACTCAGAGAAAGATCTCAAGGACCTCAACCAACTGGATATTTGAGGGACAAATCCATCTTTGAGTATTGTGCTGAAGAGTTCATTTTCCTCACCCAAACATGTTCATGCCCATAAAGTTTTTAATTCATAATCCAGACCTTGGAAATACACTGTTCCATGTCACTGTATACTATGGATTGCACTTGGTGGTAGTATTTTTTTTAAAGATTTTATTTATTTATTTGTCAGAGAGAGAGAGTGAGTGAGCGAGCACAGGCAGACAGAGTGGCAGAGGGAGAAGCAGGCTCCCTGTGGAGCAAGGAGCCCGATGTGGGACTCGATCCCAGGACACCGGGATCATGACCTGAGCCGAAGGCAGCCACTTAACCAACTGAGCCACCCAGGCGTCCCTTTGGTGGTAGTATTTAAGAGGGTAGATTCTGAAGAAAGTCTGACCCCTGTACTTAGAATGGGATTTCCCAATGATTCAAAGGACAACTGAAAACTGGTGTTGTAGAATTTTTAAGAAGAGAAATTTCTCAAAAGAAAGTAGAAGGATTAGGTTTTGAGAGAAACAAGCAAACCTAGGAACTATCAGTGTCCATGAGTAAAAACTACATGAAGAACTTAAGATATTTTTCGTTTGAACTATTGGTACAATATTCAGCATACAATTTCACATTTTTTTGACATTGTTATATTTTTATTACTTGGGATATTTTATTAAATCTTATTGTTGTATATTTTAAATCCTTACCACCACTATACCACGCAGATGTAACAAAGACCAAGGTGGCCATTTCCACATCACTGCCTCATATAGGCAAAAGTATTATAAGCAGAATAATATCAAGGAGTAAACAGCCTCAGAGTTCCAAGTAGTGATGTGCACCAAAACAAACAGTGGTCTTCAGTAAAGGTAAAAGCAACAAGGAAGAACATATCAGATGGAGAAACCACTCTCATGTGAATAATTCAGAAAAAAAAAACTTGAGACAAAACTATTTTTCCCCAAATATTCTAGATGCAGGTAACCCCTGGGGGTAGGGGAATAGTATTTTGACTTTGTATTAGTAAATCTTTTCCATTATATTAATGCATTTTCTCAAATAAAGTTAACTTTATTAAGACAATGACATTCACAGTGAAATATTCTTTCTGTTCTTTGAGGCTTCCCACAGTCAAAAACAAAATGGTCTATCTTGTGAGAGTCAGTGAAACTGGCCCTAGGACTGTCATCCATGCATGGAAACTATGTATTAGACCAAGAGCTAGGAACCAATGTACAAGGCAGGGTCCAAGGTTGCCTACTTTCTTCAGAACTATTTTTTTTTTTTTTAAGTTCCCAGTTATGACATGTTCAAAGAACTAAATGAAGATTGTGGTGACATTATTTCTGAACATGTAATAATGATATTCAGGTGGTTAATTGTTTACCAGTAATGGGATTCCTTTTTCTCTGATGCACAAGTATCCTCCCTTATCACCCATTTTTGGAACATTACAGGTTGGACTTTCTATTTTTTTTCTGTTTTTTTAATTTTTTTAAAATTTCTTTTCAGTGTACCAGAATTCATTGTTTATGTACCACACCCAGTGCTCCATGCAATACATGCCCTCCATAATACCCACCACCAGGCTCACCCAACTTCCCACCCCCCACCCCTTCAAAACACTCAGATTGTTTTCCAGAGTCCATAGTCTCTCATGGTTCACCTCCCCTTCCAATTTCCCCAACTCCCTTCTCCTCTTCATCTGCCCATGTCCTCAGTGTTATTTCTTATGCTCCACAAAGAACTGAAAGTATGTGATAATTGACTCTCTCTGCTTGACTTATTTCACTCAGTACACTCTCTTCCAGTCCCATCCATGTTGATACAAAAGTTGGGTATTCATCCTTTCTGATGGAGGCATAATACTCCATAGGGTATATAGATGACATCTCCCTTGTCCATTCATCCGTTGAAGGGCATCTTGGTTCTTTCCATGGTTTAGCGACCATGGCCATTGCTGCTATGAACACTGGGGTACAGATGGCCCTTCATTTCACTACATCTGTATCTTTGGGGTAAATACACAGTAGTGCAATTGCAGGATCATAGGGAAGCTCTATTTTTAATTTCTTAAGGAATCTCCACACTGTTTTCCAAAGTGGCTGCACCAATTTGCATTCCCACCAACAGTGTAGGAGGGTTCCCCTTTCTCCACATCCTCTCCAACACACGTTGTTTACTGTATTGTTAATTTTGGTCATTCTAACTGGTGTAAGGTGGTATCTCAATGTGGTTTTGATTTGAATATCCTTGATGGTTAGTGATGATGAACATTTTTTTATGTGTCTGAAAGCCATTTGTATGTCTTCATTGAAGAAGTGTCTGTTCATGTCTTCTGCCCATTTTGTGACATGATTTTCTGTTTTGTATGTGTTGAGTTTGAGAAATTCTTTATAGATCCTGGATATCAGCCTTTTTTCTGTACTGTCATGTGCAAATACCTTCCATTCCATGGGTTGCCTCTTTGTTTTGTTGACTGTTTCCTTCGCTGTGCAGAAACTTTTGATCTTGATGAAGTCCCAAAATTCATTTTCACTTTTGTTTCCTTTGCCTTTGGAGACATATCTTGAAAGAAGTTGCTGGGGATGATATCAAAGAGGTTACTGCCTATGTTCTCGTCTAGGATTCTGATGGATTGCTGCCTCACGTTGAGGTCTTTTATCCATTTTGAGTTTATCTTTGTGTATGATGTAAGAGAATGGTCAAGTTTCATTTTTCTACACATAGCTGTCCAATTTTCCCAGCACCATTTATTGAAGAGACTGTCTTTTTTCCACTGTATATTTTTTCCTGCTTTGTCAAAGATTAGTTGGCCATAGAGTTGAGGGACCATATCTGGGCTCTCTACTCTGTTCCACTGGTCCATGTGTCTGTTTTTATGCCAGTACCATGCTGTCTCGGTGATCACAGCTTTGTAGTAAAACTTTAAATCAAGTAACGTGATGCCCCCAGTTTTGTTTTTCTTTTTCAACATTTCCTTAGCAATTCGGGGTCCCTTCTAATTCCATACAAATTTTAGGATTGTTTGCTGCAGGCTTTGAACTGGCTTTGAAAATTGCTGGTGGAATTTTGATCAGAATGGCATTGAAAGCGTAGATTGCTTTAGGCAGTATAGACTTTTTTTTTTCTCTTCAGATCTTTATTTTATTTATTTTTTTAATTTAATTTTAAAAATTTTTAATAAACATATAATGTGTTTTTATCCCCAGGGGTACAGGTCTGTGAAAAGCCAGGTTTACACATTATAAAGCACTCATCATAGCACACACCATCCCCAATGCCCATATCCCCACCAACCTCTCCTGTCCCCCCTCCCCCAGGAACCCTCAGTCTATTTTTTGAGATTGAATCTTTTATGGTTTGTCTCCCTCCTGATCCCATCTTCTTTCATTTTTCCTTTTCCTATCCCCCAAACTCCCCACATTGCATCTCCACTTCCTCATATCAGGGAGATCATATGATAGTTGTCTTTCTCTGATTGACTTATTTCACTAAGCATAATACCCTCTAGTTCCATCCACATCGTTGCAAATGGCAAGATTTCATTTCTTTTGATGGCTGCATAGTATTCCACTGTATATATAAACCACTTCTTCTTTATCCATTCATCTGTTGATGGACATCTAGGTTCTTTCCATTGTTTGGCTATTGTGGACAATGCTGCTATAAACATTTGGGTGCACGTACCCGTTTGGAGCACCACGTTTATATCTTTAGGATATATACACAGTAGTGCAATTGCTGGGTGGTAGGGTAGCTCTATTTTCAGTTTTTTGAGGAACCTCCACACTGTTTTCCAGAGTGTTTGCGCCAGATTGCATTCCCACCAACAGTGTAGGAGGGTTCCCCTCTCTCCGCATCCTCGCCAGCATCTGTCATTTCTTGACTTGTCAATTTTAGCCATTCTGACTGGTGTGAGGTGGTAACTCATTGTGGTTTTGATTTGTATTTCCCTGATGCCGAGTGATGTGGAGCACTTTTTCATGTGTCTGTTGGCCATCTGGATGTCTACTTTGCAGAAATGTCTGTTCATGTTCTCTGCCCATTTCTTGATTGGATTATTTGTTCTTTGGGTGTTGACTTTGCTAAGCTCTTTATAGATTTTGAATACTAGCCCTTTATCTGATATGTCATTTGCAAATATCTTCTCTTATTCTGTCAGTTGTCTTTTGGTTTTGTAAACTGTTTCCTTTGCTGTGCAAAAGCTTTTGATCCTGATGAAATCCTTAGTTCATTTTTGCCCTTGCTTCTGTTGCCTTTTGCAATGTTCCTAGGAAGAAGTTGCTCCGGTTGAGGTCAAAGAGGTTGCTGCCTGTCTTCTCCTCAAGGATTTAGATGGATTCCTTTCTCACATTGAGGTCCATCATTCATTTTGAGTCTATTTTCGTGTGTGGTGTAAGGAAATAGTCCAATTTCATTTTTCTGCATGTGGCTGTCCAATTTTCCCAGCACCATTTGTTGAAGAGGCTGTCTTTTTTTCCATTGGACATTCCTTCCTGCTTTGTCGAAGATTAGTTGACCATAGAGTTGAGGGTCCATTTCTGGGCTCCCTACTCTGTTCCATTGATCTATGTGTCTGTTTTTGTGCCAGTACCATACTGTCTTGATGATGACAGCTTTGTAATAGAGCTTGAAGTCTGGAATTGTGATGCCACAAACTTGAGCTTTCTTTTTCAATATTCCTCTGGCTATTCAAGGTCTTTTCTGGTTTCATATAAATTTTAGGATTATTTGTTCCATTTCCTTGAAAAAAATGGATGGGATTTTGATAGAGATTGCATTAAATGTGTAGACTGCTTTGGTAGCATAGACATTTTCATGATATTTGTTCTTCCAATCCAGGAGCATAGAATATTTTTCCATTTCTTTGTGTCTTCCTCAATTTCTTTCATGAGTACTTTATAGTTTTCTGAGTATAGATTCTTTGCCTCTTTGGTTAGGTTTATTCCTAGGTATCTTATGGTTTTGGGTGCAATTGTAAGTGGGATTCACTCCTTAATTTCTCTTTCTTCTGTCTTGTTGTTAGTGTAAAGAAATGATACTGATTTCTGTGCATTGAATTTATATCCTGACACATTACTGAATTCCTGTACAAATTCTAGCACTTTTGGAGTGGATCCTTTTGGGTTTTCCACATATAGTATCATATCATCTGCAAAGAGTGATATTTTGACTTCTTCTTTGCTGATTTGGATGCCCTTAATTTCTTTTTGTTGTCTGATTCATGAGGCTAGGACTTCTAGTACTATGTTGAATAGCAGTGGTGATAACGGACATCCCTGCCATGTTCTTGACCTTAGAGGGAAAGATTTCAGTTTTTCTCCATTGAGAATGATATTTGTGGTGGGTTTTTCATAGATGGCTTTGATAATATTGAAGTATGTGTCCTCTATCCCTACACTTTGAAGAGTTTTAAGCAGGAAGGGATGCTGCACTTTGTCAAATTTTTTTTTCAGCATCAATTCAGAGTATCATGTGGTGCTTGTTCTTTCTTTTATTAATGTATTGTATCACATTGATTGATTTGTGGATGTGGAACCAACCTTGCAGCCCTGGAATAAATCCCACTTGGTCGTGGTGAATAATCCTTTTAATGTACTGTTGGATCCTATTGGCCAGTACTTTGGTGAGAATTTTAGCATCTGTGTTCATCAAGGATATTGGTCTGTAATTCTCTTTTTTGGTGGGATCCTTGTCTGGTTTTGGGATCAAGGTGATGCTGGCCTCATAAAATGAGTTTGGAAGTTTTCCTTCCATTTCTATTTTTTTGAAACAGTTTCAGGAGAATAGGAATTAATTCTCCTTTAAATGTTTGGTAGAATTTCCCTGGGAAGCCATCTGGCCCTGGACTTTTGTTTGTTTGGAGGTTTTTGATAACTGTTTCAATCTCATTACTGGTTATGAGTCTGTTCAGGTTTTCTATTTCTTCCTGGTTCAGTTGTGGTAGTTTTTATGTCTCTAGAAATGTATCCATTTCTTCCAGATTGTAGAATTTGTTGGAGTAAAGTTGCTCGTAGTATGTTCTTATAATTGTTTGTATTTCTTTGGTGTCAGTTGTGATCTCTCCTCTTTCATTCATGATTTTATTTATTTGGGTCTTTTCTCTTTTCTTTTTGATAAGTCTGGCCATGGGGTTGTCAATCTTATTAATTCTTTCAAAGAACCAGCTCCTAGTTTCATTGATTTGTTCTATTGTTTTTTTTGGTTTCTATTTCTTTGATTTCTGCTCTGATCTTTATGATTTCTCTTCTCCTGCTGGGTTTAGGCTTTCGTTGTTGTTCTTTCTCCAGCTCTTTTAGGTCTAGGGTTAGGTTGTGTTTTTGAGACCTTTCTTGTTTCTTGAGAAAGGCTTGTACTGCTATATATTTTCCTCTCAGGACTGCCTTTGTTGTGTCCCATAGATTTTGAACTGTTGTGTTTTCATTATCATTTGTTTCCATGAATTTCTTCAGTTCTTTAATTTCCTGGTTGACCCATTCATTTTTTGGAAGGATGCTGTTTAGTCTCAATGTATTTGGGTTCTTTCCAAATTTCCTCTTGTGATTGAGTTGTAGCTTCAGAGCATTGTGGTCTGAAAATATGTAGGGAATAGTCCCAATCTTTGATACTGGTTGAGTCCTGATTTATGACCCATGATGTGGTCTATTCTGGAGAATGTTCCATGTGCACTAGAGAAGAAGGTGTATTCTGTTATTTTGTAATGGAATGTTCTGAATATATCTGTGATGTCCATCTGGTCCAGTGTGTCATTTAAGGCCTTTATTTCCTTGTTGACCTTTTGCTTAGATGATCTGTCCATTTCAGTGAGGGGGTGTTAAAGTCCCCTACTATTACTGTATTATTGTTTATATATTTCTTTGATTTTATTATTAATTGGTTTATATAGTTGGCTGTTCCCATGTTAGGGGCATAGATATTTAAAATTGTTAATTCTTCTTGTTGGACAGACCCTTTGAGTATGATATAGTGTCCTTCCTCATCTCTTATTATAGTCTTTGGCTTAAAATCTAATTGATCTGATATAAGGATTGCCACCCCAGCTTTTTTCTGATGTCCATTAGCATGGTACATTGTTTCCCACCCCCTCACTTTCAATCTGGAGGTGTCTTTGGGTCTAAAATGAGTTTCTTGTTGGCAGTATATTGACGCTTTTTTTTTTTTCATCCATTCTGATACCCTGTGTCTTTTGATTGGGACATTGAGCCCATTCACATTCAGGGTAACTATTGAGAGATATGAATTTAGTGCCATTGTATTACCTTTAAGGTGACTGTTACTGTATGTTGTCTCTGTTCCTTTCTGATCTACTACTTTTAGGGTCTCTCTTTGCTTAGAGGACCCCTTTCAATATTTCTTGTAGAGCTGGTTTGGTGTTTGCAAATTCTTTCAGTTTTTGTTTGTCCTGGAAGCTTTTTATCTCTCCTTCTATTTTCAATGATAACCTAGCTGGATATAGAATTCTTGGTTGCATGTTTTTCTCGTTTATTGGTCTGAATATATCATGCCAGTTCTTTCTGGCCCGCCAGGTCTCTGTGGATAAGTCTGCTACCAATCTAATGTTTTTACCTTTGTATGTTACAGATTTCTATTCCCGGGCTGCTATCATGATTTTCTCTTTGTCGCTAATGTTTGTAAATTTTACTATCAGGTGACAGGGTGTGGACCTATTTTTATTGGTTTTGAGGGGCATTCTTTGCAACTCCTGGATTTTGATATTTGTTCCCTTTGCCATATTAGGGAAATTCTCTCCAGTAATTCTCTCCATTCTTCTGCTCCCCTCTCTCTTTCTTCTTATTCTGGAATCCCAATTATTCTAATGTTGTGTCATCTTATGGTGTCGCTTATCTCTTGAATTCTCTCCTCGTGGTCCAGTATTTGTTTGTCTCTCTTTTGCTTCTTTATTCTGTCATTTGGTCTTCTATGTCACTAATTCTTTCTTCTGCCTCATTTATCCTAGCAGTAAGAGCTTCCATTTTTGATTGCACCTCATTAATAACTTTTTTTTAAATTTCTACTTGGTTAGATTTAAGTTCTTTTATTTCTCCAAAAAGGACTTTTATCTCTCTGGAGAGGGTTTCTCTAATATGTTCTATGCCTTTTTTGAGCCCAGCTAGAACCTTGAGAATTGTCATTCTGAACTCTAGATCTGTCATATTATCAATGTTTGTATTGATTAGGTCCCCAGCCTTCAGTACTGCCTCTTCTTTTTTTTTGTGGTGAGTTTTTCTACCTTGTCATTTTGTCCAGATAAGATTTGCTTTCTCCTCCTCTGGAATTCTACTCTTCTCCTTGGTGAGTGAAGTTGGTCTTGGCTGGGTTTCTTGTTGATCTTCTGTGGGAGGGGCCTGTTGTAGTGATTCTCAAGTGTCTTTGCCCCAGGCAGAATTGCACCGCCCTTACCAAGGGCCAGGCTAAGTAATCCGCTCGGGTTTGGTTTCTGGAGCTTTTGTTCCCTGAGCGCTTTCCATAGAGTTCCAGAGGACGGGAATGAAGATGGCAGCCTCCCAATCTCTGGCCCAGAGGAGCCGAGTACTTGGGGTCCCACTCCTCAGTGCACCCTCAAAGAAAAGCACCCAACTGCCTCCTTCTCCCTGACCTCTGGTTGTGCTTGGAGAAAAGCGCTCATTCGCTTCCATCTTCCCGGCCTCCTGCTGTGTGCTTGGAGAAAAGTCCTCAGTCACTCTGTCTCCCTGGCTTCCAGCAGCGCTCCAAGCTCATCCAGCCTGTGCCTGGTTCAAGGTTACCCCGAGTTGAGAGCTCACTCCTCGGCTTTGTTGCTGTAGCCGGCTTCTCTGCTCTAATACCTGCGAGCTCTGTGACACTCAGACACCCCCGGTCCTTCTGTGATCCAGTGGGACTTGGGGTTATGCTGACCCCGTATGGGCTTCCCCTCAGTTTAGCCTCTAGAGCAATGTCCCTTAGTGGAGCAGACTTTTAAAAGTCCTGATTTTGTGCTCCGTTTCTCTGCCACTTGCCGGGAGCTGGCCCCTCCCCCCACGGTCTATCTTCCCGTCACTTTGGATTCACTTCTCCGCAGGTCCTACCTTTCAGAAAGTGATCGATTTTCTGTTTCTAGAATTGTTGCTCTTCTTCTCTTCGATTTCCCCTTGGATTTGTAGGTGTTCGCAATGGTTAGATAGGCTATCTAGCTGATCTCCTGCTACCTGATGTCATCTCAGTCTGCTACGTCTCCACGATCTTGCCTCCTCCTCATCAGTATAGACATTTTAACAATGTTTATTCTTGCAATCCATGAGCATTGAATGGTCTTCCATTTTTTCGTGTCTTCTTCGATTTCTTTCATGAGTGTTCTGTAGTTCCTTGAGTACAGATCCTTTTTTAACTCTTTCATTAGGTTTATTCCCAGGTATCTTATGGATCTTGGTTCTATAGTAAATGGAATCGATTCTCTAATTTCCCTTTCTGTAGTTTCATTGTTAGTGTATAAGGAAGCAACTGGTTTCTATACATTGACTTTGTATCCTGCCACATTACTGAATTGCTCTATGAGTTATAGTAGTTTTGGGGGTGGAGTCTTTTGGATTTTCCATATAAAGTATCATGTCATTTGCAAAGAGAGAGTTTGACTTCATCCTTGCCAATTTGAATACCTTTTATTTCTCTTTGTTGTCAGATTGCTCTTGCTAGGACTTCTAATACTATGTTGAACAAGAGTGGTGAGAGTGGGCATCCTCGTTGTGTTCCTGATCTCAACGGGAAGGCTGTGAGCTTTTTCCCATTGATGATGATATGTGCTGTGGGTTTTTCATACATAGATTTTATGAAGATGAGGAATGTTCCCTTTACCCCTATATTTTGAAGCATTTTAATGAGGACTGGATGCTGGATTTTGTCAAATGCTTTTTCTGCATCAATTGAGAGAACCATGTGGTTCTTCTCTCTTCTCTTATTGATTTGTTCTATCACATTGATTGATTTACAAATGTTGAACCACCCTTGAAACCCACGTATGAATCCCACCTGGTCATGCTGGATAATCGGATAATCTTTTTAATGTGCTGTTGGAGCCTGTTTGCTAGGATCTTGTTGAGAATCTTAGCATCCGTATTCATCAGGGATATTGGTCTGAAATACTACTTTTTGGTGGGGTCTTGGCCTGGTCTGGGGATCAGGGTAATGCTGGCTTCATAAAAAGAGTGTGGAAGTTTTCCTTCTGTTTCAATTTTTTGAAACAGCTTTGGGAGAATAGGTATTATTTCTTCTTTGAAAGTTTGGTAGAATTCCCCAGGGAATCCATCAGGTCCTGGGCTCTTGGTTTTTGGGAAGTTGTTGATCACTGCTTGAATCTCATTACTAGATATTGGTCTATTCAGGTTGTCAATTTCTTCCTCGTCCAATTCTGGAAGTTTGTAGGTTTCCAGGAGTGCATCCATCTCATCTAGGTTGCGTAACTTACTGGCATATAACTGTTGAAAAAAATTTCTGATGATTGTTTCTATTTCCTTGGTGTTAGTTGTGATCTCTCCCTTTTCATTCATAATTTTATTATTTTGTGTCCTCTCTCTTTTCTTTTGGATTAGTTTGGCCAGTGGCTTATCAATCGTATTGATTCTTCCAAAAAACCAGCTTCTAGTTTCATTGTTGCGTTCCATTGTATCTCTAGATTCTATCTCATTGATCTCTGCTCTAATCTTGATTATTTCCCTTCTTGTGTGTGGAGCTGGCTTGATTTATTGTTGATTCCCCAGTTCTTTAAGGTGTAAAGACAGCTGGTGTATTCTGGATTTTTCAATGTTTTTGAGGGAGGCTTGGATGGCTATGTATTTCCTCCTTAGGGCCGCCTTTGCTGTATCCCCTAGGTTTTGGACAGATGTGTCTTTAATCTCATTGGTTTCCATGAATTGTTTAAGTTCTTTTTTGATTTCCTGGTTGATCCATGCATTCTGAAGCAAGGTGGTCTTTAGCTTCCAGGTGGTTGAATTCCTTCCAAACTTTTCCTTGTGACTGAGATCCAGTTTCAAAGCATTGTGATCTGAGAATATGCAGGGAATAATCTCAGTCCTTTGGTATCATTTGAGCCCTGATTTGTGACCCAGTATGTGGTCTATTCTGGAGAAGGTTCCATGTGCACTCGAGAAGAATGAGTATTCTGTTGTTTGAGGGTGGAATGTTCTATATATATCTATGAGGTCCATCTGGTCCAATGTGTGATTCAATGCTCTTGTTTCTTTATTGATTTTCTGCTTCGATGATCTGTCTATTACTGAGAGAGGTGTGTTAAGATCTCCTACTATTAATGTACTCACATCAATATGATTCTTTATATTGATTTACAGTTTTCTTATGTAGTTGGCTTCTCCCATATTGGGGGCATAAATATTTATAGTTGTTAGATCTTCTTGGTGGATAGACCCTTTAAGAATGATATAGTGCCCTTCTATATCTCTGACCCAGTCTTTAGTTTAAAATCTAATTTATCTGATATGAGAATCGCTACCCCAGTCTTCTTTTGAGGCCCATTGGCATGAAAGAGGCTTCTCCATCCCTTCACTTTCAGTCTGGATGTATCCTTAGGTTCAAAATCGTCTTTTGTAGACAACATATGGTTGGGTCCTGTCCTTTTATCAAACCTGCAACCCTGTGTTATTTTATGGGTGCATTTATTCCATTCACATTGAGAGTGATTATTGAGATACATTTTTATTGACATTGTGTTACCTGTGAAGTCTTAGTTTCTTAGACTGTCTCCATAGATTTCTGTTCAATGATAGTCTTAGGTTTTTTCTTCTTTTATAGAACCCCCCTTAATATTTCCTGCAGTGTCAGCTTGGTGGTCACATACTCTTTTAAACCTTGCCTGCCTTATAAGCTCTTTATCTCTCCATCCATTTTGAATGTTAGTCTTGCTGGATAAAGTATTCTTGGCTGCATGTTCTTCTCATTTAGTGCCCTGAATACATCTTGCCAGCCCATTCTGGCTTGGCAGGTTTCTGTGGACAGGTCTGATGTTATTCTGATGGGCTTTCTTCTGTACATAAGTAATTTCTTCCCCCTAGCTGCTTTCAAGAGCTCCTGTCTACAATTTTGATTCATCATTTTCACAATCAGGTGTCTCGAGGTCTTTCTAGATTGTATGATCTTGGGGGAGAGACCTTTCTGCCTCTAGTACATTAAAGCTGGTTCCATTTGCCAGATTGGGAAAATGTTCATGGAGAATATGTTCAACTATATCTTCTAGTCTCCTTTCTTTCTCCTCCCCCTCAGGGATTCCAATAATTCTGACATTGGAACATTTCATGGCATCATTTATTTCTCTAATTCTGTTTTCATGCTTCTAAGCTGTTTCTTCTAGGCTTCCTCCTGATCCTTTTTCTCTGTTTGTCCTCTAGATCACTAATTCTATCTTCTGCCTCAGTTACCTTAGCTTTTAGAGAATTTTAGATTAGATGGGAATTCACTGAGAGCATTGTTAACATAATCCCTGGTGGCTTTCACTTCTGCCCTAATCAATTTCATTTTGTCATTAAAAGCTTTCTCCAACCTAGCTATTGCCTGGTTAGTTGTTAGCCTGAATTACCTTTCTGATATTTTGTTTATGTCAATATCCAATAGCTCTGATGAGGAGACCCTGTCTCTGGTTTTTTCTTCTGTTAGACATTCTTCTTCCTAGTCATTTTGGTGAGAGATGCCTGAATGGATGTGTAGCTGAATGTATCAACCATGTTGCAGGCTAGATGCACCCTGGAATGCTTCTGAGCAACCAAGGGTCCCCACCAAAAAGAAAGAAAAAAGAAAAAAAGAGAGAGAGATAGGAAAAAAGAGAGAGAGAGAGAGAGAGAGAGAGAGAAGGCCCAGCCCAAATGGGCCCCAAAGTTAAGATTTATTAAGTATACAAACAAAAACAGACAAATGAGAAGACCGACAAAAGTAGATGGCAAGAGAAAAAAAAAAGTAAATGAATAAAAAAAAAGAAACCCGTCAAAATGAACCCCAGGTATAAGATTTATATACTACCAGAGCAAAAACAAATACACAGAAACACTGACAGAAGAAAAAAGATGGGAGTGGTTATAAATTCTCAGTGTGCATGAGGAAGGTTATTTTGATTCTTCCTGGTTGTATCTTGATATCTTTGTTAAAGGACTCAACTTTCCTGTGAAAGGGGGGGGTTAAAACTTGTTTACCTATAGGGGCGCCTGGGTTGCTCAGTGCGTTAAACCTCTGCCTTAGGCTCAGGTCATGGTCTCAGGTCCTGGGATTGAGCCCTGCATTGGGCTCTCTGCTCGGCAGGGAGCCTGCTTCCCCCTCTCTCTGCCTGCCTCTCTGCCTACTTGTGATCTCTGTCAAATTAAAAAAAAAAAAAAAAACAAAAAACTTGTTTACCTATAGTGGTAGCATTGATTGGGGAAAGGGGATTACCTTGAAGCTTATGTCTATATGAATATTAAAAAATAAATAAATAAAATAAAATAAGTTAAAAAATAGAAAAGCAAAAGCAAAACACAAGTATATGTATCCAAAAAGTTCAGGTTAAAAGGTTATTATGGAATTTGATGCACTGAACATTTCATTGTGATGGTAAATAGGTTAAAAAGTTATATAAAAAACAATGAAAAGAACCAGAACAGTGGGAACAAATTAAAAATAAAAGTTGTATCTATGAAGTAGTGGTGGTTGTCCTCTTGTTTTTGTTTTGTTTTTTGTTTTTCTTGTTTGTTTGTTGTTTTATTTTGTTTTGTTTTGTTTTGTTTTGTTTTGTTTTGGCTGGCTTTCTGGAGGAGGGGCCTGCCCTGTGGTTGTCAGGGAGTGTTGCTAGAGTTAAGTCCTCCTGCCCTCATCAAGGGGCTGGTCTCTGAGGAAACAGGTGTTTCAGGCTTTCGTTCTCTGGAGGTTTTTTTATTTGTTTGTTCATTTGTTTTCTCTCCCCTTGGCCATTTTTGGTGGTTCTTTGGAGGTTTAGAGGAAAGCAAACTGCACACAGACCTCCATCTCAGAGAGAAGCCTCAGTCTGTTCCCCTCTCAGTGCTCCAGAGCACATAAATTCCCCCTCTGCCGCTGGCAGAGCAGGCCTCTAGTCACAGTCCCTAGGGTCACAGGAACTCCCACTTATACCCAAACAACAAGAAATACTAACTGCGGCTGTCTGGGCAGCTCCAGACTGCCAGAGAGGTCCCAAGCAGAGATAGAGCACTGTGATTTTTCACTCTGGCCCAGACTGGGAGTGCTCAGCCTCTCTGGGTCCTAGAGAGCGCTGGCTGGCACCTGCAGGGACCTCTCTCAGGGGAGGGTGTAAGGCTGGACTTACACTCTGGTCTCGAAGTGCAAGCTCCTGCAGAGTGCAAAAGGCTGTGGTTCTGCAGGCTGGCAAGTTTCCCTCACCCTCACTGGTGCTGCCACCCAGAGGCTCTCAAGCATGGCAGCAGCTCAGGGACCAAGACCTGGCTTCTTCACTGCACTCTCTCTGGCTCAGCACCAGTGGTGGCTGTCCTGGGTTGGCCGGCTTAAGCCCCTGTCCCTAACCGCCCAATTCCCCCAATTTCCCCCTACAATCCTCTTCTTTCTTTGACTGCTTTCAAGCAAACTCCAAGTTAATGCTGGTCCCCAATCACAGGGCACTCTTGTATTGGGGTATTACTTTCCAATGGGTCACTTCTGGTGGCTCCCTCCCCATTTTGTTTATCTTCCAATATCAGTCCGATTGCTGTTCCCACTCCACTTTACCTGCCCAATTTACCTGCCCACTTCTACCCCCGTAGAGATCCAGAAGTGTATAATTCTAATCTCAGTCTGATTTCATGGGTGATCAGAGTTCTTTGGTAGGTAATCAGTTTACTTTAGGGGACAGGTTGAAACGGCGCCTCCTCCTACTTCTCCGCCATCTTGTCTCCCCCCAACTCTCTATTTTCTTAGTCTTTGACCATTATTACTACATTCTACATTGCCATTTAGAGTAAAATCAGGGTTAATAAGAACCTAAGGAGTTAGTGCCTACATTTAATTCAGTTTTTTTCTATGATCTTTGTTTATGAGAAAGAAGTAAATCACAAGGAAATAAGACAATATTAGGGTTTTTTATGTTTTCTTTTTATTTTAAGGGTTTTTTTTTTTTTTTAATTTGTTTCTTATATAGCCCTCTTGTACTGGATAGATCCAATTTGAGTTTCTGTGCCCTTTGTATAAAGAAAAAGAAAATGTTATGAGCAGAGTATGTAATTGCCTATATAATACAACTTACTATCAGTCATTTCACCATTATATGTTATCTATTTAGTCCCTTTCTTCTCTTTTTTGAACCCCCTTTTAACACTGAGAAAAGTTATGCCTTAAACTGGTTGTTTTCTAACATCCTAATTAATAGGTATCAACTGAGTTGACATCCAGATGACAACAGAAGCTGGCTAGAAAATAGACAGTTGGGTAGGGAAAAGAGCATGCCAGAAAGGAAAAGATGCTGATGGGGATCAAGGATGTAGGAAAATAGCCAAGGACAAATTTGGCTTCCTTCACACTTTTTTTGGCAGCTAGGCCCTGTTTAAATTAGCAAGGGTTAGTGTTAACAAGGATTAACCTAAGGCAATAAAACAATCCCAACCCATTAATGAAAATATTTAATTCTGTTGATTAGTTTGCAATTACTAAGGTAAAAGAATGAACACATGACTTTTAGAAAGTGACTCTCAAACCAATTCACAAGAGATAATATAATTCAAAATGAAGCCAACCTAACATTGCCAGTTTTATTGGGTTATGAGCATATAATCTCTAAGCTTTATTTCCCTTCCCTTTTATCTCCATTTCATGCATCAAATAAGTTTTCAAGTATTAATTATCTGATATGTTTACACAGAATATATTTGACAAGTTCTACAAAAAGTACAATAAATACCCATTTTTCATGGTAACTTACAAACTTCATTATAAATGAGTCCTAGAAAAAAAAATATATAATGCAAAGAAAGTGCCTATCACCCTACATTTACATTTTTTGCATCCACTATTTTATTTGAGATGGAAAAATGTGTCATCATTCCCCACTTTTCAGATGATGATACTGAGCACAGAAAGGATTAATAACTTGCTGAAACTCATTCAGCAGAAAAGTAGCAGAATCTGAGATCAAACCTCAAATTTTGTTCTCCAAACTCATCCTCTTTTCATCACACTTTGCTTTTTATGTTAATGGTAAGAGTTGATCTGAAGAAGGGACTTCAATTCTTTTTTTAACCAATGTCATTTTTTCCCTAGGTTAGTCTAGAGAAATACACAGTTATCAGAGTGACGTGATACCCTATGAAACCTGCTTCAGGGTTTTCATTAATTCACTTAAACATGGTTTGTTTTGAAAGTAGAGGGTGACTAAGCAATGACCTTCGGGACTAAAGACCAAGCTGGAAGTACTGCCAGCAAACAACAATCACATTAATTATTGTCTTATCTTTAATCCTATCACAAAGGTTTTACTAGGTCCCTTTCCTTGATTTCCATTGTCATCTGGAGAAAACATTGCCTATCCTATTAGAAATTAAGCTTCTTAAATTCACACTTAATTATGAAAGTCAAGCACACTTTCATTTACTGACAGCTACTGATGCTTCTAATAAAGTCAGGTGACTGTAGTTCAAATAAACAAATGATTATGGTTGACAGTGAAAGTGTAAACAAGGTCCTAATTAAATTAATGAATATGCTAACTGCTGTGGTTGTCCCCCTGGATACAACAATATGTGTTTAGTTGTCAGGCTTCCCACGCAAACAGAAACAACAACAACAAAAAAAACAAAATAACAAAAACTAAATGTCTGTGGTCAGAAAGTCATTCAAACAATGAAAATGATTAGAGGTACAACAATATAAGAACTTGTAGTGACCAATATTTATACAGTAACTTGTGGAATTGATATTAAATGTAAGTTATAACAGAAAAAGTATGTAATTAAATGGCTATGTTTTATATCAAAGTAGATATAGCACACTTATAAAAATGAAGGGGGATAGGGAAAAAGCATATGCAAAATATTTAACTATTTTCAGTAACAATATTAGGATGATAGCTTTAGTATTGTTATTCTGGAACTGTTGTGTATGTTATTGGATCAAGCAAATTAACAGTTATGTTATAATTTAATTCTGTCACTCTCTGTGTTTTGAGAAGCAGGGTTCTTCATGTAGAAAGAAGATATAGATAGTAAAAGTTAAATAACATTCTCATACTACTAATAATCCCATACTATTAGAATTGAAAGTGTTAATATGAATTCATAATTATACACAGACATAGGAGATTATATATACACACATATTATGTGTTATATGTAAAATTACTATGATGTGATATGCATATTATATTTCATATATTATATAATTATATGTATTATAAATATAATTTTATATAATTATATATACTCTATAAAATGATTTAATATATACAATTATAATTTTACATGTAATTTATATACACATGTATACATATATAATATTCTATTTTTGTTTATTGAAATGTCTGGAAACAATGGCTATCCCTGTAGCAATGGCCTTGAAATACCATTCTTCATGAAAATAAAACAGATCATTTTAGAGAAATGGTTAATTTCATTTCTCTCCAGAGAAAAGATCTGAGGTGGGAAAGGTACATGATAAACTTATAACATGTGATTATATTAGATATCAAAGAAGCTATAAAGAACTACTTTGGTCCTCTCAAATTGAACTCAGGGGCAAAATTAAAGAGGTTCTCCATGAGCAGAGATGGATAGAATTAAGCTTCAATAGGAATAATAATTAAAATGGTATGAAACCCATCAAATATGTTTAAAGTTACAATAATATACAGTAATTAGTACCTAAATAGGATAACAGTTAACAAATTTTATTTTCTGATAAAGAAAAAAAAAGAAAAAAGAAGAAGAAGGATGCCTAGGTGGTGCAGTCAGTTAAACATCAGACTTTTGATTTTGGCTTAGGTCCTGATCTCAGGGTCAGGGTACTCTGTACTCAGGGAAGTCTACTTGAGATTCTCTCTCCCTCTCCTTGTGCCCCTCCTGCTAATGTTCTCTCTCTCTCTAAAATAAATAAATAAAACTTTTAAAAAAAGAAATGAAAAAAAAACAAGGATTTATTCTACCTTTGCAATATAATTTTTACTATTGGGTAATCCATTAGTATATGTAGAAAAGTGTCTGTTTATGAAAGCATTCTAACTATAACAGAAATGACAGATTAAAATATCATTATATTCCAAATGTAATCAATTAATAAATGCAGGCATTGAACATTAAGTGCTCCTAAAAATTAAAAAAAAAAAAAAAAGAGAGAGAGAGAGAGAGAGATAGCCAGACTCTGTGTGTCTCCTGAGATACAACATGATCCTATTTTGCAAAAGGGATCAAACTTGAGTTTATCAAATTTAGGATCCAGTTGCCAATTATAGAAAGTATCAAGGAGAGAGGAATATATTAAATAGCACCATAAGATCACAATTAGCAAAATCCAAACTGGGAAACTACAAGTAAAATTGTCCAAGTTTATAACAGATAAACCACAAGAGACAAAAAAAAAAAAAATGAAGGAGACATTAATATATTAAAAAAGACCTAAAGGGGATATCAATTGAAAAAAAATGAGAATGATTAAACTATGATATCTAAGAATTCACATTTGTTTCATAAAACTATGAAGAAGTGTAGTTTTACTTTTGTGGTTACTTGGTGGGTAGGGAGTTGTGATTAAGAAGAGATACATGGGGGTGGGTTTTTGAGTGGTTAATGAAATTCTGTTTTTGGATCTAGATGGTGGTTACAAGGGTGTTTGTCTCATAATATTTTATTGAGCTACATTTGTGTGTGTATACATGTGTGTACTGTATTTATGTTTTATTTTACAGTGAAAATATTACTTTAAAAATCATTGCACTCTGATGTAAATGAAAGCTGAAAATATGATAAAATTGAGGTATCTGGAAATAAATTTGACATAACAAACAATCTCAAACCAAAAGTAAAGTAGCAACCTCAAGGGCTAAAAGAAGAGTTTTGATGGGACAGGGCACATTATTGGATTCACACGAAAAAGACTGCAAGGGAGACAGAAACAAATTTATTGGAGAATGCTCTTGAGATCCCCACCCAACAAAGGGAAGGGAAGAAAGAAAAATTGGGAAGGAGAAGTTGGACAGTGATACAGTCTCAGGGAAGTCCTTGGCTGACCCCATGAGAATTTAAAAATAAAACATGGCTCTCCAAAGTTGTGGCAGGTTGGACAATGGGACCAGAATTTGTCATTCCTCCCCACTGTATGATAAGCTCTTCTGGGGTGGGTATAGCTTGAATGCAGCCAAGGCAATTCTGAAGAGAGCTGAAAGCTGAGACACATCTGCTCACAGACTTCCAGAAACTGGAGGAATAAGTTCTTCAATTGCAAAAGGGATCTGGGAGGTGCAGGATTGCATCTTCTACAGCGATTATTTCCTGCCTCTGTTTCCTTTCTGCTCCCTTCCCTATGTACCTATCTCTTAACTATTGTATTCATATTACAAACACAAGTCTATAAGTCTCAGCATACTTGTGATTTGAAATCTTGTTCCCATTTCACACAAAGTCGAAAATGGTTCAGAAAAGTTAAGTTATAGTAACCCTGGATTGTGGGCCACCTTTGGACAAAACATGTTACCTTTGTTATTTTATTTGATAATCTCAGTAACCTTATGAGTTAAGCACTTCATTTCCTCATTTTATAGTTGAAGTAGATGAAGGTCATAAAATTTAAATGATTTGCCAGCCAGAATTCTAATTAGGTCTGTATGAATCCAGCACTCTACTCTCAACCAATATATTTACGCACCTCTCCAGAAATCATCTAGACTCACAAAATAAGGAAAAAGATGATTCAGGAATTTAACTCTGATTCCCATCTCTAAGGTGTTCAATCCCTCTTCCATAACTTCTCCAGGGTCTTGTTCCCACAAAAAAAGGCCCAACTGGCTGCTCAAGGACTGACATACATAGCACGTATGGTTATCCCTCTTAGCTAGCAAAGAAGAATTTTCAATCACTTAATCCGTAGAAGTCACAAAGGTAACATTGTATGTAAACTGTTGAGTTAATTAATGGGGACAAATGTTTAGGCAAATGAATGTCTTTTGGACCTCTCAGATGCCACCAAGCACACCATACCGATTCTTCCTATGTGGAGGTCAACTCTACAGGCCATGGAATAATTAAGGGGATGGAGACCATAATTAATAAGAACAAACTAAAGAAGAGCAAATCTTCAGTCTGGATGACATGAAGATCAAACGTGAATTTTTCTAAGGTAAGAGGAGTCTACATTGTGTAGAAATGATGAGATATCACATGTTTCAGAGTATTAGGAGTAAAAGATGACTTTTTAAAGACTTAACAAGGTCAATTTTGGAGAAATAGAGACAAAATATTAAACTGCAGGGAACTAGCCACTGAAACTCATTTACCTTAAAAACCAATATAAACTATCATAAATTTGTTCAAGATGGTTTTGGTCAGTTTATGGATGAGAAATTCAGAACAAGAGAATGAGTAATGGCCCTGTCTGAGTATGGATTGTAGCATAAAACCCTATCCTTCCTCATTATCTCAAAGGAGAGCTTTGGGTTATCTTTCTGCAATGCAGCTCTGGACTATGTGGACTGTGACCCTAATTTATGCTACTTGCAGGCTTCTTTTATCTTCCCTGAAACTACCAACCCCTGTGCCTCTGTGCCAATGCTTGGAATATTCTTCCCTCTACTTTTGTGAAGCTGCCTCCTTCTCATTCTTTACATATCAGTTTACAAGTTACCTCTGGCTCCCACTTCAAGTCCTGTCATCATCACAATATGTAATTATATTGTATATGAATTTGCTTACTTGTTCATTACCTATTTCCACAACTGCAAAGTAAGCCTTATGAAGACAGGGCACTTAGAAAGTTTTGTTCACAAAATAGCTCCTGCATCTAACCTACTGCCTATTATAAACACATATAATTATGGAATGAATGAATGAGTAAATAAATAAATGATTTAAGAATCTCATTTTGAGGGGTACCTGGGTGGCTCAGTGGGTTAAAACCTCTGCCTTCGGCTCAGGTCATGATCTCAGGGTCCTGAGATAGAGCCCCGAATCGGGCTCTCTGCTCAGCAAGGAGCCTGCTTCCCTTCCTCTCTCTCTGCCTGCCTCTCTGCCTACTTGTGATCTCTGCCTGTCCACTAAATAAAATCTATAAAAAAAAAATCTCATTTTGAGTAAAGTGAAAATTCTTCCCCCTAAAATAAGGTGCCATCACTTGGTATTTTTTCTTATTTTTATTTTTTATTCATTATATTTTTAAGACTCACTCTTTTTTGTACTTTTTCTGATAAGCATCTAAATTTATTTTAATATACTAGCATGGACACAAACACATTCACACACACAAGAAAACAAAGAAATCTTACCTCTTCCTTTATGGAAAGTCTTGATGGGATTGGAAAAATTTGCATGCATTAAGTATGCATATCTGGTCTTGAGTTCTTTGTTCATCAGTTTTCCTGGAACACTTATTCAAATCAGCATGACACTAGCAACATCCAAGGCCCATCTGACTGCTCAAGGACTTACATGCACAGCATGTTACTGCAGACCATGCTGTACTTTGTGGCAGCCTCTTTAAAGTGCAATACCTGGAATTCTAGGAAATCTGATTCTCCTGAAGAATCCTCCTTAATTTGGAATAGACTCCCCATTACAATGGTTGCCAGGATGCATGCATCATCTGGTAGCAAAGGAGGGCTGTTAAGTGATACAGTCCCTTCAATTCACAGCAAGTGACTAAGAATCTAAGTGAGTAAGTAAAATAGATTTATGAAGTAGAGTAAAGATGATTCTAGTACTTTGGAATTAAGTTCGGAGATCTAAATGTTTGTGACTTGTAAAATTTGGAGATTTTGAAGTGAAGTCCAATATGCTGTTCTCCTTAGGATGAAAAGCTCTGATTTATTTATAAAAAGTAACATTGCTGTTCTTCCAGGGTACTGCTCACTATAGACAACTCACAGTTTTCCAACTCACCAGCAGTGTCATTTTAGGGTTAATGTTGATTTATACATGAATATTGAGGAAAAAATGGCTCCAGAGGGATCTCCTTGTTTAATTTATTAAGTAATGATAGGCTAGCCTGTGGGTTCCTTTGTTCTGTAGATTCTACAGTCCTATAATGTACTAAGGGGTATCTTAGCTCCTTAATGGAGTGCAGCCAGTGTGCAGCAGTGAGCTCAGGGCTAGTCAGGATATTTTAGGTCCTGCTTGTTGGGGTGTAAGCAACTGATAAGGTAAAAATGGATCATTAAGAGTCAGTTGGAAAAAATGTAGTTCATTAACAACCTTCTTGGGAAAGAAATGATAGCACCAATCTGCTAAAGTCCAACCACTTCAGGAAAAACATTAGAAAACGTCTGATGATTGGATGGAATAGAGAAGAATAGGATACGGAAAAGGGAGTTAATTTCTGTAAGATATCTATGTTTTATGATCTCTGTTTCTTCTACTTCATGTCACAAATTTTTATTTCAAATATTTTATGCCCTTAAACCCAAATTCTTGGGGCACCTGGGTGGCTCAGTGGGTTAAAGCCTCTGCCTTCAGCTCAGGTCATGGTCCCAGGGTCCTGGGATCGAGCCCCGCATCGGGCTCCCTGCTCGGCGGGAAGCCTGCTTCCCTTCCTCTCTCTCTGCCTGCCTCTCTGCCTACTTGTGATCTCTGTCTGTCAAATAAATAAATAAAAATTAAAAAAAAAAACCAAATTCTTGTGTTTATAAGAAAGTATAATATGATTTTTCATAAATTCAAGAATCAGTACATTGTTAGTGGGTCATCTTTTAATCATAGTACTGGGAAATGTAAGCGACTACCTCCAGTATGATAATTACAAGGACACCTGCCAAATAGATGAGAATTAGTGGGAAATTTCTGCCAACACTTTTCTTTCGATGATACTCAGCTCTGCTGCCCCTTTCAGAGAATCACTTCAAGTTCTCACAGAAAAGCAGGAGACAAACGAGCAAGGACTTGGGAGAATAATAAAATAAACCCAGTAAGCATCTGGGTTTCAATAAAAGTCCACTGTTAAAAAGAACTTTATTTTAAAATTTAAACCCCTGTTAATTCCTCCTCTAATTGAAATTTAGTGGTGAGAAAATATTTAATTTACTCTATCCCTCAGTAAGCCATAGTTTATAGACCATGAATTAAAAAAAATATACAATCGGACGCCTGGGTGGCTCAGTTGGTTAAGCGGCTGCCTTTGGCTCAGGTCATGATCCCAGGGTCCTGGGATCGAATCCCACATCAGGCTCCTTGCTCAGCAGGGAGCCTGCTTCTCCCTCTGCCTCTGCCTGCCTCTCTGTCTGCCTGTGCTCATTCTCTCTGACAAATAAATAAATAAAATCTTTTAAAAAAATAATAATCAATATGTCATGTAGTAAATACCCATGCCATTGATGAGACTGGTCAGAAGGTTTTGAACCTTATGGTAAGAACTCTAATTATGAGGACTGCTCTAGTGTGGTGCAGTGATTGAGTTTGAGCCTATTCTAGAATGTTATTAAAATGTCAAATGCAGGGACACCTGGGTGGCTCAGTTGGTTAAGCAGCTGCCTTCGGCTCAGGTCATGATCCCAGCGTCCTGGGATCGAGTCCCACATCTGGCTCCTTGCTTGGCAGGGAGCCTGCTTCTCCCTCTGCCTCTGTCTGCCAGTGCTCACTCTCACTCTCTCTCTCTGACAAATAAATAAATAAAATCTTAAAAAAAAATGTCAAATGCAACTAGGGCAATACTGTGACACTGGTGGAATAACTTTTCTAAGTCACTCTCAAATGACTCCTCGATAATTGCAAACCAAACAATACAACAAAATAAGAGCAGCATAAACCACTTCAGTCCCCTATAAGCATCAACCTCCATCCTTTTGGAAAGCTTCACACATATAAAACTAAGTTTAGAAATTTGGTGACATCATTTTTATACTTACCCCAGTGCCAGATAAAACCCTGGGTCCAGAGCAAGTGTTTACCTCTAAATATCCATAGACTTCTCACCTTATGGGTAGGCAATATTAAGGTGAGGATGAAGTGCTCATACACGTGAAATGAAATTAAGCACATGAGGTAACAGTCATGATAAATGCTCTTGTCTCTTCTACCAGATGTTATCTTCAGTAGCCATTTCTATACTGGCCTGTCTGGCATATTAATGATGAGCTTAATTCTTCTCTTTCCTGTTCCCTCTCCTCATCCTCCCAACACACACACACACACACACACACACACACACACACACGTGCGTGCAAAGGAATGCGTTTTCTCTGAAGATCAAGGCAGCATCCCTATTCCTTTTTGGCTGCAATAGAACAATTTTCTCTCCAAAGAACCTATCCACAGCTACCAGTTCAGAACTTATCTCTCTGCTGTGCAGCATGTAAACTTCAAAAGAGTTGTTGCATCTTTTAGAGTAAAATGCCTACTAAGTGATCAGCAGGAGGCATGCATTCTTATTCTTGTTCTATTAACATATAAAAGGAGCTGAATTTTCTCACATTGGTCTACAATTATATAGCCTACTCTCTCAACCATGGGGAGGAGAATCATAAAGATTTTTTCTTACTCAAATGATAAAGAAAATAATGATGATGGTGGTGATGATGGTGGTGGTGATGATGATGATGATGATGAAGACATCAGAGACCAAAAGTCTTCAAACCATTATATATACAGTATTATTCAAACCACACATATGGTAGAACAGGAATGCAGATAGCCTAACTCATGACTGATTCTCTTCTTTTGTCTCTCACAAAAATCTGCTTTCATTGGTTCTTAAATTGTCTTGCCCCTTGGATTTGAGATTTAAGATAACAATCCATATTTTTCTGAAACGTTTTTGAGTATATGCTACCTGTTTCAGGTGCTGCCTCTGGGATTGGATTCTAACTTCACACCCATATGATGAAATGGTATGCTCCTAGCCTCTTCCTCTGCCAACCTGTGTTCCTCAGACTAAAAATGCTAGATATCCTTGCTTGTATTGATGCTAGGCTTTGTTTGGGAAAGTGTTTTCAAGATACAGTAATGTCAACCTCATGCATATGGTTAGAAGCTCCTTTTGTACAAGTTGATATAGAACAATGTTTATTTTCCCCTTGTAGTGGCATGCATGCCATTTCAGTGGTATTTCAGGTTCACAGGACACTTCCATAAGAGTTGTTATGTCTACATCCTAGAGCCCAGAACTCTGTAATCAATTGCCATTGTGGAAAAATATATATTGTAACATTTTGAGGGAGTCAGATAACTGTGTTGTGACTTTTCTGTTACCCCATCTATAAACCATGGGGTTTATACATGTCACCTCAGGAAGATATTATGAGATTTAATGAACCAGAATCTGTAAGGGCGATTTAGCCTGTCAGATGACAGGTGCTGCACAAGTATAGAGCATTCCAGTTTTATGTGTCCTGATTCTTCAGGGCCAAAGCAACATATCAGGAAGTCATGGTACTACTACGAAAGAGCAGAGGGCACCATGAGTACATTCTCAATGTAAAGTGTGAACAGTCTCCAAAAAAAGTGGTTTAGAAGACATCTGCAGCTAAGATGCATGAAAGGGTTTTTGTTATCACATCAGTGAAAGAAGATACAGCAAGACAAATGGGACATAATATGCCACCTCTAAGTAGCACTTTTTTTTTTTTTTCTAAGTACTGTTACTGAGATATGTCACACAGAGGAGACAAACACTTGGAGTATAAGTCCCTTCCAACCATTTTAATTAAATTACTAATTTTTGGGTTATTGAATTTCATAAATTCTCTATATATTTTGGATACTAACCCTTTATTAGATATGTCATTTGCAAATATCTTCTCCCATTCAGTAGGTTGACTTTTAGTTTCATCTTTAAGTTTTTATCTTTTACATAATCTCTATACCCAATATGGGGCTTTAACCCACAACCCTGAGATTAAGAGTTGCATGCTCCAATGACTGAGCCAGCCAGGTGTCCCAGGATGCCTTTTGGTTTTGTTGATTTTTGCCTTCACTGTGCAGAAACTTCTGATTTTTATGAAGTCCCAATAGTTTGTTTTTGCTTTTGTTTTCCTTACCTCAGGAGACATATCTAGAAAGAAGTTGCTATGGCCAATGTCAAAAAATGGGTAGAAGACATGAATAGATATTTTCCCAAAGAAGACATCCAGTTGGCCAACAGACAAATGAAAAGATGCTCAACATCATTCATCATCAGGGAAATGCAAATCAAAACTAAATGAGATATCACCTCACACCCATCAGGATGGCTAAAATCAACAACACAAGAAAAAAGTGTTGGCAAGGATGTGAAGAAAAAAGGAGCCCTCTTATGCAAACTGGTGCATCCATTGTGGAAAACAGTATGGCACTTCCTCAAAAAGTTGAAAATGGAACTACCCATGGGAAGGGAGATGGCTTAAATAGGTTATGGGAATTAAGTGGTGTACTTGTGATGAGCACCAGGTGTTGTATGAAGTGTTGACTCACTATATTGTACACCTGAAGCTAACATAACACTGTTAACTGGAATTTAAAAAAAATTTAAAAGATAAATCCTTTCTAAAGGCCTCTCATTCTGCTTATGTAACATTGTGACAATTCTGTGGGCTCATTTGATTTGACTTGGGGTTTGCTTTGAGTTGATTCCCCTACTGACCACATTAACTCTCATCTGCTCTGAGCTCAACCTTTTCTATCCTGCACAAGCTGCTACCAAAAGGGTCCTTGCAAAGCACCTAGAGTTCACTGCTTTGGGGGACATTTATTTATTAACATTATAAATTAGTGTGTTTTGAATATATTCTTGCCTACCATTGAAGAAAAATTCACATTTATAATGAGATTAGCTGTAAGCAATTTAGAATGAATTTCATTTTGGTTATAATTTCTGCAGACACTTCTCACTTTCCATAATAAAGCTGGTTTTCCTAACCAGGGGAAAAGGTCATAAATATTCACAAATTTGGAGAAAAAATACATTTTTGAATAATGAAAGACCCAGTAGTGTGAAAACGGAGAAGTCAGGGAATTTTGTGTTTCATGCTTTTCCCCCCTCCTGGCATTCTTTCCTTTAGATAGCCCTACCCTCCTTGTAAGAATAAGTAAAGTAGAAATAAAAGACTCCCTCTTGGTTTCCCCCCACTGTGAGATATCCTAAGGCTTACAAGATGATACTTTCTCCATTATAGCCAGTCACTGTAAATCAGCTGTGTGATTAAGAACATTGGAATCCTTCTAGACCTGTGTGTTTACTAAGTTTTACAAGCTAAAAAGCATGGCTCTTGGGTACTATGGGTTGTTTTAAAATTAAAGTGGTTCTGCCTGATGCTGTGAATACAACTACAAAAAACACAAAAATCATTTTTTTCTTTCCTCAGCCATGGAGTTGCAATTTTTTCCAGGAGGCTTTGACACTTTCTACTTTATGCACCACTTCCTCTGATAGCATATCGTCTCTTTCATATTCTTTTTTGAAACACTTTAATGTTCAGTATTCATTCATATTTTAATAGGGAGACAACAAAGTTTTGCATGTTTCTGAAGATTAACAGTATTTACTCCTGGTAATACATAATTAAACCACTTTGATTACTGCCTACATTTGGTCTCTGTTGCAGAGGCAGGAGAGATATCCCTGATGTTACATCTCAGCTATTCTGGTACTTTTTTGCTTTGAGAAAAGATATCAGGTCACTGTGATATATGTGAGATGGCAGAGTGAAACTTGTTTCTTTTGCAGGGCATGGGACTTAGAGAACCTGATAAGTAGCTAAATTTTCAATGAGTCAAATATCAGGAAAGAAGTTCCTTTCATTTTCCTTTGCACTAGTTAATTTGCAGAGGTATTGATTTTTCTCTTCAGATTTATAAAGCCAGAAGACACATTTCTGAAATGGCACAAAAGAATCAAGAGAAAAAAACTGCCTAACAGGAAAGAAGAGAGGCAGATATATCCTAACAGGGACAATCTATTAGGCATTCTTATTTTGTTCTGTTTTTCTTCCATTGATGAAGTTCTATAATATAGGTGAGGTTCGGTGGGGTGAGGTCCAGAGCTGATGACCAAGAAAGAATTCTTGAGACATCTTTGGTGCAAAATGGTGGTTTACTAAAGCATGGGGACAGGACCTGTGAGCAGGAAGAGCTGCTGTCCCAGGCTTGTGAGGGGTGGCAGGTTTTGTGCCTTGGAGTTGGGGAAGGTAAGGAAAAGGGAGGTTTCAATAGAACTTTCATATGCTAAAGAGGACCTACAAGATACCAGATACCTGAGGCCTTGCCATTGCCAAGGTCGTTTTGCCCTCTAGCAAGGTATTAACATTAAGATGGGTTGGAGATTCCTAAAGAATATGTGAATATGTCCCACCCAGGAGTGGGGGTGGGGGGAGGTTGGAGGGTGTAAGCTTTTGCTTTGTCCTCAGCCAGCCTTCTGTCCCCTCATCATTCTGCCCTGAACAATTTTGACCCTTGAATCTTTAAGGTAGTTGAAGGTGGAAGGTCTCATCATCTGTAACATCTTCCTGCTGGACAGGCGTGTAGAGTTGTCCCTACCTACTCAGGTCAACACTGGTCAGTTGGGGAACTTGTAGGAGAGTTACAAAAGACAGAGGCAGCTGAATCCAGGGGATACTGCTCAGGTGGTCTTCCCAGGTAGAAAGAATCATCTGTGGAAATTATGGCAGCAAAGGAGTCGACACCAGGTGGGGAGACATGGGAGAAAACAGCAAAACATGATTAGTGTAACAAAAAGAAAATGAAGCTCAAATAAGTTTTTTTGCTAGTTGACAAAAAACAAAAACAAAAACAAAACATTTTCCAGTCCAGGAGTTTAATCAATCATGAAAGGAGAGAAGGACTGTTTTAAGTGCCAACTTGAGTATGTTAGAACCCAAGAAATATTTTGTGATAATCTCGAACATAAACATAGTATTTTGTTTTTGTGATAACACAACTTCTACCTTGTGTAGCAGTTAAAACATTTGATACCATTCTATTTTGTAAAGCTACTTTACATATTTGTATTACCATAGCATTTTAATAGAGAAATGTTAATTTGAGGGTCATTTAGGACTGACCATGTACTTAGTAAGAGCTTCCATGGGCCAAACATCCTCCAGTTCCAAAGGAGGAACAAAAGTGGATGTTATTTGGTCATACCAATGAGACAGAACAAGTTCACTACTGTTTTAAGTTTTGGAAGGTTGGCCAGGTTGGTAATGGTTTTAATAATGCATTCGTGATTCCAGGCAAAACCCAGAGTACAGTGGCCTATCCAGCCTGGGGGAAACCATGAGCACAAGTTAGAGTCATATAACCATTGGGTCCTGTTAGGAGACAGTCCTCCAATTTTGGGTTTCTGTCAAGGGCTATTCAGTTTTGGAAGGCCATTTTTTTTTTTTTAATGTGTAATAAAAAGCAGTCCATTGTTACTTTGTAGGAACCAAGGGAGTCCAAACCAAGGGACAATTTTCTTTCATGAAGTTTTTGTCACCTCCATGGCCAAATGCAAAAATGCCCAAGTCAGTGGCCTGGTGTAAACCCTTTATTACTTTCATTGGTTCTTAAGATCATATCCTTTGACATCCTTTGAAGTGAATTACAGCTATCTCTTTAAGTAAGTATACAGCCTTAAGAAAAGTAATAATTTTAGGCCTGTATTTGATTGTGGAGTTATAGCTTGATAATAATCCCCCCCCCTTTTTTTTCCAAATTGCTCCAGGGACCTGTAGGACTAGGAAAGCCTATTTGGAGTCAGTATTAATATTAATTTTTAAGACTTTGGCAATTGCAAAGTGCTAGTGAGCACTACGGCATACCCAGCCTTTCTTATTCTTTTTATGAAAACTACTGTCATCAGCAAACCAACTATCATTTGTATTTTTAATAGGAGCATCTTAAATCTGACCTACTTGAGTAAGATCAATAACCTCTGAACAGTTTTTGCTCTATAGAGAAAGAAGTACAATGGTCAGGTTCAGGCATATGGGTAACTAGGTTTAAAGTTTGACAAGTTTTAAGTATTATTTCTGGTATTTCTGTAAGTGTATCCCAGTATTTAATAAGTTGGCCTCCATCATCCATTGGTGGCTTTTGGTTTCTAAGACATTTTTGACCTGATGTGAAGTCATTACAGTCAGGGACTGTCCCATACTGAGCTCTGAGGCTCCTCTTATGAGGAGGGCTGTTTTATGCTTAGCTAAAGCATTTGTTTGCAACTGTACCTCAATAGAGATGGTTTCTAGGATAAATATGACTAACGGATGAAACCATTAAGAAGTCCTTTGAGTAATCCAGCCTTAATAATATCCTGATTACAAAGGATCACTGGCAAGTGGGAGAAAACTTGTCAAGAGATAAGGGGAGTCTCACATGCATCATCCAATCCAATTATAAAGAAAGTGGGGTCGTCCATTATCTCCACAAATCCATAGTTAATCCTATGGAGTGGGGTATGCTGGCTTTTAGGCAATTATCTTAGCCCCACAGAATTGGTAAAGGTGATAGTTGAGTTATACAATTGTTGGGGAATTAATCTCATTTTTCAGCTGTTTAAATTGTTATGTGTCCATGGGGTTTGGTTATTATCCCCACAGGATAATCAGCAGAAGATTGTCTATACATGAGTTACTGTAGTAATTTCTCTTAAGTTTACCTCTAGTTGTATAACTTAGGTAAACAACAAACATTTAAAGACAACATCCACAAAGGTGTGTTATTGAAACATAATTTTTCTCTCTAAAATAACCCTCATTTCCAGAAATTGCCAAATCAGGACTAATTTATTTGAAAAACAAGTCCAGTTTTAACAAACTTGGCCTAATTATTTACATAAGCTCAGCAAGAACAGTGAGTGATCATATAGATCTTTTCGAATCTGCTTTGCTGGAACTTCTTATAAGGAATCTCTAGGTTGAACTTTTAAGTAGTCTCTCCAGGCCAGAAGCCAAGCCACACACTTGCCATCAGACATGTCTTCAATACCTGTAGATTTGGGCAGATTCCTCTTCATCAGGTCCCCAATGTATCCTGAGGTTCCTGCACCTGCCAGGAAGTGGCATTCTTTACTCACCTGGTGAAGCTGCTGGGAACTCTGTAAGCAAGGTATCTGGCCAACAGTTCCAAGGGGCTTTATGGCTCCAGGTTTCATAAAGTTAACCTTAGTTCCTTAAAGCTGTCTGGTCATATCTGAGTCTATGCATGTCCTTCTCAAATATGACATCCCAGTCAAAGCCCTGGTAAAATAACCAATGATTCCAATGGTGTCCTGTTACAAGGAGAACAGATTTTTATTGAACTTATGCAAATGACTGATTGCCATGGAAGAATACTTACTGAGACCATTTGAGTTTCAGAGGGTTCAGATAGAGAGAAAAGTTGAATACTTTGATTTGTTTACAAATGAATATTTTTACATTTCTGTAAGTCACAGATAACTTAAGTAAAATTTTCCTTAGTGTGAAAGAGCAAACATGAGAGAACCAGCAATGTTTAAAATGAGACACAACATTAAGAGACACAACACTATAATCTTTTAGTTCATTTAGTCCCATGTTACTAATTCTGATTTAGTTTGAATGCAGCTTTAGTTAGTTCTTACTCATTTCAGTTCTGATCTTAAAGATATTGAATACCTGTGTTGTCCTGAAAGGCTTTTTTATGAAACTCCTTTAAGATAAAACTCGTTTTACAAGAGAATTAGAACAATTATAAATGACAAAAAAACTCAGAAATGGACATTGTTAATGATCTGATTAGAGATTTCACTATGATACTGTAGACCAGGAAACAAGTTATCCTGCAACCCACTGACACATAACACTTCAATAATTACAATATCAAGTGATGATCTATCAAAACATTAAAATTTTAGGAAATGCATAGAATTTCTAGAATAGTTATAGCCTTTACCCAGATGTAACCCAAAGTTTATCATTTGTTTAGCAGTACTTCCAGAGTAACTTAGCATACCAAGGAAAAGCCTAATGAGTTAAAGAGATTTCATTTACAATTTAAATCTTGTCAACATTTGTTAAAATCTTAAAAAGTTTTAAAGCACATGCCTAAATATAATTAAGGAAGTTAAAGACCTGATATAGGCAAAATGTGGAAAATGGTTTTTCTGAACAGGCAAAGAGGAAACAACTGTTTACACTTTCTACTTAACAGATTAACTTAAGAAAACTGTCTTTCTGAATGGAGAAAATTATAATCTTATACCAGTGCACTTTAAAACCCATTTGTTTTAAATCTTAGTCTGTCCTGACCATGCCGAAAATTCCATTCCAAATTTTCCCCTACACAAACCTTCTACAACTTTTCTTTGCTTTCAGATTGTGTCCCAAGCCATTTATTTCCAACCATCTCCTTTAGAACAAATTACCTTTTATCTTTAGCAAAATGCATTCCCATTTCTTATCCTTCTTATGTATCTACTTTTCCACATACAAAGTTGTTTCCCTTATTTCCATTAGTCTTAGTTACAGTTAGAATTTTGTACTCTTAGAAACACCTTAGTATCTAGTCAGTTATTAACCAATTGTGAACTGTTATAACAGAATACTTTAGATGGCAAGTTTATGAATCAGTTAAGCACAAAACGTGTTTACCAACAGATTTAAATATTCTTATTTTCTTTGCTGTAAGAAGTCAAAAGCACAAACCTACATCCAGTAATGACTTAGCATTTTATCCTATTTGAAAGACCTAGATGTCCAACGAATTTAATTCCATTTGTCATCCAAGCAAAACTTTATAAACTTTCATGTTACCAAAGACTCTGAAAGCTATCTCAACAATTACCCATGAAAACTTTGAGACAGACAATGAACCATCAGTTTAGTGATCTTTCAGCGAACAGCCCAACAGAGGTAACATGAGGTTATTTGACCTTCAGTAAACCTTGATAGAATAAAAGTTTCACATTTACTGCTGTAACTTCAAAGACATGTCTACCTTAATTAAACCAATACACTTAACTTAGTTTAAATACTGATTTATGTGAGAAAGGGGAGACAGAAGAAACAAAGTGCTGCCAGAGGGCAGAGAAAGAATTCCCAGTTTTAGAGCTCATCAACCTCAACAGAGGAGCAGACTGCATGTTTTCCCACCAGCAAGGAGGGAGGGGTCAGGTAGTCCATATCAGGCCAGAGAAGACAGTGAATTTCCCTGAAACTAAGAGAGTTTTGGCACCTGCTTGGAAATATTCCTTAAAGTCTCTGTCTCAAGTTAGACTAACTCCAATTGGCTACAGTTATCAACATTAACACAGGAAATGAGTGAGGGGGAAGCCCCCACATCTATCAGGAGGAACAGAGAGAGATAAAGTCAGAGTCCCCTTTGCTAGGGATGGCCTGTGTACTCTCCAGCAACCTGGGTTTACTAGAAGTCTTATTTACATAATTATCATCCAATATGTCAGGAGGGAGTTTACTAGCTGACTTATTGGGGCAAACACATTCTGCAACAGGCCCTTAGGTCGGGGTCCTGGTGTAGAGCAATGAATTCCTAGGTATGAGCAATGAAGGTATCCTAGGTCCATTTGCCCTGTTTCCTGCAGAGGAGATCTGACTGATAGATCCCACTGAGGCCATGCAGTGTTACAGGAGCTCAGTACTTTCCTAAGTTTTGCAATCCAAATTATTTCCAGTGGGTTAAAAGGCACCCCAACGTAGAGTCCTTGGGAACTGAAGAAGCCTACTGAGGTCATGCTCCCAGAAAACTAAAGAAGGTCCATTACCAAATCCCCCCTGACTCCTGAGTGGTGTCCCATGCAGGATATGTCAGAGGTTCCCGTGTGTCAAAAGCGACTGGAGGCATCCCTCAGCAAGACATTTCTATTGATCATGATCCTGCCTTCCCTGGGAAGGCATTCCTGCTGTAAAAGGCCCTGGAGGGGTGCAGGTTCCCCTACCCTTCCCCATTGCATCCTAGGCTGCCAATGGGTACCTGGTGAATGGACCAAAATACTGTGCCGTGCCATGCCATGCCATGGTCTGTCCTGAAGATTGCATACTGTTTTACCATTTTAACCCATGAAAATACTAGAAAAATTTGGCAAGGGGAAATTACCCAATTTCATAGCTTTAAGTAGTTTGTAGAAGACACTGACAAGAAACAGACTGAAATCCATCATAGTCTATGCGACATTCCAACACATGTGGTCCTTAAGGCCAACTTCCCTAGGAAAAGGTCCCCAGTTGCATTTTTATTCAATTAGGTACTGGTTTTCGCCAGCTCCCAGTGGAGGTCCCTTGGCTAGAAGTGACTAGACCAGGGATGTGGAGGGGATCACATTACATCAATCAGGAGGAAACCTCACACGGGAGTCTTAAGATTGGCAGCCGTTCTGGTGACTTAGGTGACTGTCCCATGCCCAAGAGAGACAACTTTATATAAGAACAGGAAAAAGAGGGCATCAACTTTCTGTGGATCTTATTACCATTCCAGCCAGGGTACAAACTTCCAGTCAAAAGGCAGACTTTCTCCTCCCCATGGAGTAGCCATGGGCTAGAGGATTAGAGCCTGAACAATCAATATGCAAGTATTCCAATAAGACTATACTCCTTGAAAAACCCCTGAAATGAGAGTAAGGGAAGAAGTGAGAAAGTACTCACCAATTTTGCACCGAGGCTCAGAGTTCAAATGTAAAGACTCACAGTCCCTGTTCGGGTGCCAAATGATGAAATTCTAAAATATAGGTGAGGTTCGGTGGGGGGAGGTCCAGAGCTGATGACCAAGAAAGAATTCTTGAGACATCTTTGGTGCAAAATGGTGGTTTACTAAAGCATGGGGACAGGACCTGTGAGCAGGAAGAGCTGCTGTCCCAGGGTTGTGAGGGGTGGCAGGTTTTGTGCCTTGGAATTGGGGGAGGTAAGGAAAAGGGAGGTTTCAACAGAACTTTCATATGCTAAGGAGGACCTATAAGATACCAGATACCAGAGGCCTTGCCATTGCCAAGGTCGTTTTGCCCTCTAGCAAGGTATTAACATTAAGATGGGTTGGAGATTCCTAAAGAATATGTGAATATGTCCCACCCAGGAGTGGGGGTGGGGGGAGGTTGGAGGGTGTAAGCTTTTGCTTTGTCCTCAGCCAGCCTTCTGTCCCCTCATCACCATGGCTATTCAAGTTTGGGTCTACAAAGATACCTGCTGCTGTTAAAGTGTAGATCAAAGGCTAGATGAAGTTGCACCTTTGCTGTTGGCACCATACATGCAACATCAGCAAAGCACTGTTATGTTGTGGGTATTAGTTATTTGCTGCATTTAACTCCAATTTGAGAATCCTGTTATTGGCTTGGAAGTCTTTTCTTTAAAAGTGAGAGAGAAAGAAGTTATCTTTTTGACAAATAATGTAAGTGAAGCAAATGAGAAATTTCATAGTGTAGACCTAATTACTACCCACAATTGTTCATGAAAATGAACTGAGGGACTCATTTCCACGAGGGATCTTGTCATTGAATAAAGAGGTTGTAAAGTTCTGGGGTGGTTTATATTTCAAAATTAAAGCCGTATAAGAATCTTAGAGCTATAGAATGTCCTTTCTGATCTGGAAGTAAGCATCTAATGAAAAAATTGATTGTAAAAGTACAATTAATTAGCTAACTTTCAAATGAATCTCTTTCAGTGATAGGTCATTGCAAAATGAACAAACCTTTTAGAATTTCTTTAAAAAATAAGGGAAGAAAGTTTTATTTGAGTCCAAGTGAAGACAGCTGTGTAGGATTGTGAAGACAATCTTCACAAAGAGAATGCTCCAGAGAAGGAATATTTAACCCAGGGATATAGATATTTTTGTTGTTGTTACATCAAGAGTTACAAATCATCTGGAGGACATTTCAGAACATTAACAAACTTTATCTTATGCTTTTTGTATGTACAAGATTGCAGGCTTCAGAGGCATGGAAATGGAATTTAGGGAGCTTTTTACTCTTATCTTTAGTTTTAAATGTTTCTTTTAGGTAATTTGCTAAAGAAGCAGATGAACAATGTGTGCTCAGGGCAGAAATAGAGCTCCTGCTTTGAAGTTTGGTGAAGTCATTCTGATCTTGGTATAAGTATAGCTTCCGTGGGAGCCCAGGAACAGGGCTTACAAATATTAAAAGTTGAAATTTTCCTTTATCAGATATTACCATGTGTTAATGAACATTTTCTAGTGTCCACGAACTGTCCAAGTCAGAGGATATCCAAGCATAATTCTTAACTTAATACCTTAACTCCACAGTAACTGTTGTCAAATTTGAAATCTTCAAAGACTGTTTCTTATTCAGTCTACACTCAGTTTTGTTTCCCTCCCTGCACCCCCCAAGCTTTCCTCCATATCATCTCTCATTTTTTTCATTCTATTCCTTTCTTATTGCTATATGCCAGTACCTAACTTCACTCACTAGCTTCTGAACTCTGTTGAGAGTATTTATTCATCTCAGAGGATGTAGTTAGGCAAAATATGTTACATGGATAGACAAATATATATAATTCATTGTTCATAGTCACCATTCTAACAAAATTCTCACATTTTTTTCTATGTTTTATTTTATATTTCAAAGTCTCTGTCATTATAACTGTGATGGACCAGTTGTATGTCTATATGTGACGGTCGATGATGAGAACAGATTGAGGGAGCACAACCTATTTTAGCTCTATCATTCTGCAGTTGAATGCTGCCAATAACATCAATCATGGAACTCTTTTACCATTGTGCCTGACACGTGGTAAGCATGCAATAAATGGTAGTAGTTCTTTCTGTTATTGTTGTTGTTTCTGTTCATTATGTTTATTCACCTACACATAACACTGTTTAATATAAGGGTCCTCGGAGGAAAAAAAAAAAAAGTCCGCTTTTTTTTAGATGTAACAGTATGCTACATAATGTTGCTCTGTCTTCTCACCCATTGAACATGCCTCCTCACATTTTTTCAATAGTGAAATTCCTGGAAACTTGTATGGACACTATATTTTTCCCTTACCCATCCTTATTTTTGCTCTCTTCTTATCCTGTTTTTCTCACCATAGGCCTTACCATGTCAGAGGTGAGATTGCAAGTACGGATGATAAAGAAACTGTCCTGAATCCTCATACCTAAAGAATATGTTCTATTTCTTATCAAACTTTCACCTAGATGAGTCAAAAGATTTCCAAACTCTTTGATGTATACCTTATTTTAAATTAAATATTGTTTTAAAAAATAGACATTTTGATGTTAAAAAATATGAAACTTGTTTTTTTTGTTGTTGTTGTTTTTCTATGAACCTTCTTAATAACTAGAATATCCTGATGAATGGGATTCATAAGGTTTATTCAAGGGAGCAAGAAAGATAGTGTCCCAATAGGAAAATTAAGGTCACTCTGGGGTTCAAAGAATTCATACTAAGAATTACATTTCTCATTTCATACTGCTCTGTTTCCAGCCACTGTTGAAAGTTTGTTAAGAAATCCACATAAATCTGCAGAATTGTATCACCTACATGTAAATTTTTAGTAAGTTTTTAGCTGAAAACATCACCTTATATTTAGCCCAGGTACTTATGCAATAGAGAAAATGTATCATGATTACAGAAATATTGTAACTGCACTTAATAATCAGAGGGAACATCAGGGGGGCATTTTGAATGAAATGAACATTGATATGCTTTTCCTGAGTATTCATCTCAGGAAACAAACATTTACTCTTTCCCAAGAATGGCATTTAGAGCATGTTTTTACACATCTTGAAAAGTAAAGCATTAGGGCAACTATAGAAAATGACTGGACTACAAGTAAAAGGATGTTTGTCATGTACTTCCTAGGCCTCACAGTAGTTATGCCTACTCAACAAATCTTAATAAATGTGATCTGGGATACACTAGGTGGATAAGACTCTAACCTCTAGAAAACTCAAGGCTTTCTACCTTATCACAGACCCTTTAACCTTTCAAGAATAAAATTCAACAACAGAACCAAGACATGTGGCTTTCAGTGAATGGAAAAAGGGATTCTACGTAGAACTTAACTAAATCCAAAAATCTTTTGGCTCTTGCTATTGAATTTCTTTGAGTCATCCTCTTCTCCCTCTCTCTTATGAGGAGCTGAGGTAGTAAGATGAGCCCATGAGAAAAGATTCCCTCCTAACTTCCCATTGCTTCCCTTAGGGTAGATTGAGCTCCAAGGAAGGCCCAACAAAAATGTAGGACAAGGGGCTGATGGACTTATATTTTCACTGACTTCCACCAGTATTTATTGTGTACCAACTCTGTATTAACAACCTCTGTAGGCACTAGGAGATAGCAGTGAACAAGATCAACAGGGTCCCTGCCATCCCGAAACTTAAAGTATACTAGTCCTAAAGCTAGAGGAGAAAAAAGAAGTTCTAGTACTCATATTTATTCTTAAATTAGTTTCAATCTAAATTTTTGGGTAGTAATAAGTATTTTTTATTTCCATTTTTAGGAGGAATTTTTGTATTTTTGTAAGAGAAAAGCTGGATATCTCCAGTAACCCTAGGCCAGTGGTTACTGTGATTTTTTTTTTATTCCTATGATTTATTTTTTTAATTCAATTAATTAACATATAATGTATTATTGGTATCAAAGGTAGAGGAAAGTGAATCATCAGTCTTATGTAATAGTCAGTGCTCATTACATCATAAGCCCTCCTTAATGTCCATCACCTAGTTATCTCATGACCCTACCCTCCTCCTCTCCTGCAACTCCTCAGTTTGTTTTTTTTTTTTTTTTATTTTCTATAGTTAGGAGTCTCTTATGCTTTGTCTCCCTTTCTGTTTTTGTCTTATTTTATTTTTTCCTCTGTCCCCTTATGACCCTCTGTTTTGTTTCTTAAATCCCACATATGAGTGAGATCATATAATAATTGGCCTTCTCTAGTTCCATCCACATCATTGCAAATGGCAAGATTTAAATTTTTTGATGGTTGAATATTATTCCATTGTATATATATATATATACCACATCTTCTTTATCCATTCATCTGTTGATGGACATCTGTGCACTTTCTACAGTTTGGTCACTGTGGGCACTGCTCCTATAAACATTGGGGTGCAGGTGCTCCTTCAGAACAGTATGTTTGTATCTTTGGGGTAAATACCCAGTAGTATAATTGCTGGGTCATAGGGTAGCTTTATTTTCAACTTTTTGAGATACCTCTATATTGCTTTCCAGAGTGGCTGACCAAATTTTCATTCCCAACAACAGTGTAATAGGGTTCCCCTTTCTCCACATCCTCACCAACATCTATCATTTCCTGACTTGTTTATTTCATCCATTCTGATTGGTGTTAGGTGCTCTCTCATTGTGGGTTTGATTTGTATTTCCCTGATGCCAAGTGATGTTGAGCATTTCTTCATGTGTCTGTTGGGAATTTATATGTCTTCTTTGGAGAAATGTCCGTGTCTTCTGCCCCCCCTTTTTTATTGGATTGTTTGTTCTTTGGGTGTTGACTATGATGAGTTCTGTATAGATTTTGGATACTAGCCCTTTAACTGATAAGACATTTGCAAACATCTTCTCCCATACTGTTGGTTGTCTTTTGGTTTTGTTGATTGTTTCCTTTGCTATGCAAAAACTTTTAATCTTGAGGAAGTCCCAATAGTTCATCTCTCCCTTGTCTCTGGAGATGTTTCTAGGAAGAAGTTGCTGCAGCTGAGGTCATGGAGGTTGCTGCCTGCGTCCTCCTCTAGGATTTTGATGGATTCCTGTCTCACATTGAGGTCTTTCATCTATTTTGAGTCTATTGCTGTATGTGGTTTAAGGAAATGGTCAGTTTCATTCTTCAACATGTGTCTGTCCAATTTTCCCAACACCATTTGCTGAAGAGACTGTCTTTTTTGCATTGGATATTCTCTCCTGCTTTGTTGAAATTTAGTTGACCATAGAGTTGAGGGATCATTTCTGGGCTCTCTATTCTGTTCCATTGGTCTATGTGTCTGTTTTGGGGCCAGTAACATACTATCTTGATGATTGCAGGTTTGTGATAGAGCTTGAAGTCTGGAATTGTGACGTCACCAGCTTTGGTTTTCTTTTTCAACATTCCATTGGCTGTTCTGGGTCTTTTCTGGTTCCATACAAATTTTAGGATGGTTTGTTCCAGCTCTGTGGAAAATGTCAATGGTATTTTGATAAGGATTGCATTGAATGCATAGATTGCTCTGGGTAGCAGAGACATTTTAACAATATTTGTTCTTCCAGTCCATGAGCATAGAATGTTTTTCCATTTCTTTGTGTCTTTCTCAATTTCTTTCATGAGTGTTCTATAGTTTTCTGAGTACAGATCATTTGCCTCTTTGGTTTGGTTTATTCCTAGGTATGTTATGGTTTTTGGTGCAATTATAAATGGGATTGACTCCTTAATTTCTCTTTCTTCTGTCTTTTTGTTAATGTATAGAAATGCAACTGGTTTCTGTGTATTGATTTTATATCCTGCCACTTTTCTGAATTCCTATACAAGTCCTAGCAATTTTGAGGTAGAGTCTTCTGAGTTTTCCACAGAGACTATAAGGTCCTCTGCGGAGAGTGAATGTTTAACTTCTTCTTTGCCAATTCGGGTGCTTTTTTTTTTTTTTTTCTTTTTGTTGTCTGATTGCTGAGGCTAGGACTTCTAATAATTTTGAACAACAGTGATGATAGTGGACATCCCTGCTGTATTCCTGACCTTAGGTTAAAGCTCTCAGGTTTTCCCCATTGAAAATGATATTCACTGTGGCTTTTTGTATATAGCTTTTATGATACTGATGTATGTTCCCTCTATCTCTACACTGTGAAGAGTTTTAATCAAGAAAGGATACTGTACTTTGTCAAATGTTTTCTGCATTTATTTAGAGGATCATATGGTTCTTATCCTTTCATTAATTTCTGTAGTGTATCATATACTCATTGATTTGCAGGTGTTGAACCACCCTTGTAGCCCAGGAACGAATCCCACTTGGTTGTGGTGAATTATCCTTTCAATGTACTGTTGGATCCTATTGGCTGGTATTTTGGTGAAAATTTTTGCATCCATGTTCATCAAGGATATTGGTCTGTAATTCTCATCTTTGGTAGGGTCTTTGTCCAGGGAATGCTGGCCTCATAGAATGAGTTTGGATATCTTCCTTCCATTTCTATTCTTTTGGAACAGCTTCAGAAGAATATTCTTTAAAGGCATGGTAGAATACACCTGGAAGCCATCTGGGCCTGGACTCTTGTTTTTGGGGAGATTTTGTAATACTGCTTCAATTTCCTTGCTGGTTATGGGTCTGTTCATGTTTTCTATCTCTTATTTTTTCAGTTTTGGTAGTTTATATGTCCCTAGGAATGCCTCCATTTCTTCTAGGTTGCCTAATTTGTTGGCATATAGTTGTTTATAATATGCTCTTATAATTGTTTGTATTTCTTCAGTGTTGGTTGGGATCTCTCCCCTTTCATTTATGATTTTATCTATTTAAGTCCTTTTTCTTTTCTTTTTAATAAGTCTGGCAAGAAGTTTACCAGTCTTATTAATTCTTTCAAAGAACCAGCTCCTAGAAAATTTTATTTTTTAAAGCATGCAAGTTTTATTCCTTTAAGTTTCCTAATCTTACACAGATTACTTTTGTCATCAGAGTAATAATAGGACAGTTTTCTTGGGAATTTTGGTATTAAAATTTCCACAAAAAGATCATCATTCTCTCCAGTTCTATCACTAGATAATTTATTACATGACTTAACTTGACTTTTCCATATTTGGCACACTTAAGAAAGGAGTAAGAACATGGCCACTCTCAACTGGTGATATACAAAGTATAATTTTGATTTGGGCTTTAGGAAAACCACTTGTGCATTTACAAATAATTGCAACAACAACAACAACAAAAACAAATTAATAAGAAGACAAAAGAGTCTTCTACATATTATAGTTTGAGACATGCTATTTAGGTACCCATACCCAATAATATCTCCACAGGTACAGAAGGGGAATTTCAACTTCTTTTTTTTTTTTTTTCCATTCATTCATCCATTCATTCAATGACATTATATTGAATTATGGGCCTACTTTGTGTCTGTACTTACTCTAAATATTAGAGGAAATACAGAAAGATAGAAAGAAAGAAAGAAAGAAAGAAGAAAGAAAGAAGTTCACAGCTTAATGAAGCAGAGTGAGAAAGGTAAACAAGTTGTAATGATCTCTTAGTGTAAGTACTATGATATAGTAGTAGTAAGAAGGGGGTCGTCTGGGTGGCTCAGTAAGTTTTAAGTGTCCAACTGGTGATTTTGGCTCCAGTCATGATCTCACGGGTTGTGAGATTGAGCCCTATGTGAGTCCCCATGCTCAGTACAGAGTCTGCTTGGGATTCTCTGCATTTCCTCTCCCTCTACCCCTCCCCCTACTCATGCTTTCTCTCTCTGTCTCTCTCTCTCTTTCTCAAAAGAATAAATAAATACAATCTAAAAAAAGTAATTTCATGGAGCACTGGGTGTGATGCATAAACAGTGAATCTTGGAACACGGAAAAAATAAAATAAAATTTTTTGAAAATTAATTGAAGAAGACACAAAAAGATGGAAAAAAATTCCCTGCTCATGTATCGGAAGAATAAACATTGCTAAAATGTCTAAGATGCCCTGAGCAATCTACACTTTCAATGCCATCCTGATCAAAATACTATCAGCATTTTTCAAAGTGCTGGAACAAACTATCCTAAAAATTGTGTGGAAGCAGAAATGACCCTGAATTACCAAGGAAATGTTGAAAAAGAAAAACAAAACTGGGAGAGTCATGTTGCCTGATTTCAAGCTTTATTACAAAGCTGTGATCAGCAAGACAGCATGGTACTGCCACAAAAACAGACACATAGTCCAATGGAACAGAATATAGAGCCCTGATACAGACCCTCAACTGTATGATCAACTCATCTTTGACAAAGCAGGAAAATATATCTAGTGGAAAAAAGATAGTTTCTTCAATAAGTGGTGCTGGGAAAATTGGACAGCTATGCATAGAAGAATGAAACTTGACCATTCTCTTACACCATACACAAAGATAAACTCATAATGGATGAAAGACCTCAACGTGAGGCAGGAATTCATCAAAATCCTAGAGGAGAACGTAGGCAGTAACTTCTTCGACACTGGCCACAGCAACTTCTCTCAAGATGTATCTCCAAAGACAAGGGAAACAAAAGGGAAAATCAACTTTGAGGACTTCATCAAGATAAGAAGCTTCTGCATAGCAAAGGAAACAGTCGGCAAAACAAAGAGGCAACCCAGAGAATGGAAGAAGAGATTCTCAAATGACACTACCATCAATGGGCTGATATCCAAGATCTATAAAGAACTCCTCAAACCCGACACCCAAAAAACAGCTGATCAAGTAAAAAAATGGGCAGAAGACATGAACAGACACTTCTCCAATGAAGATGTGCAAATGGCTAACAGACACATGAAAAAAATGTTCATCATTAGCCATCAGGGAATTTCAATTCAAAACCAAATTGAGATAACACCTTAAGCAGTTAGAATGGCAAAAATTAACAAGGCAAGAAACAACAAATGTTGGAGAGGATGTGGAGAAAGGGGGACCCTCTTACACTGTTGGTGAGAATGCAAATTGGTGAAGTCACTTTGGAAAACAGTGTGGAGATTCCTCAAAAAAAAATAAAAATAGAGCTACCCTATGACCTGACAATTGCACTAATGGGTATTTACCCCAGAGATGCAGATATAGTGAAAAGAAAACCCATATGTACCACAATGTTCATAGCAGCAAGGTCCACAATAGCCAAAGTGTGGAAAAAGATGAGATTCCATTCAACAGATGAATGGACAAAAAAGATATGGTCCATATACACAATGGACTATTACTCAGCCATCAGAAAGGAAGAATACCCAACTTTTGCATCAACATGAATGGGACTGGAGGAGATTATGTTAAGCGAAATAAATAAAGCAGAGAGTCAATTATCATATGGTTTCACTTAGTTGTGGAACATAAGGAATAACATGGAGGACATTAGGAGAAGGAAGGGAAAAATGAAGAGAGGGGGAATCAGAGGGGGAGATGAACCATGAAAGACTGTGGACTCCGAGAAACAAACTGAGGGTTTTAGAGGTGAGGGAGCTGGGGGGATGGGTGAGCCTGGTGGTGGGTATTAAGGAGGGCATGTATTGCATGAAGCACCGGGTGTTATATGTAAACAATAAATCTTTAAACACTACATTAAATACTAATGATGTACAGTATGGTGACTAACATAACATAATAAAAATAATTTAAAAAACAAACATGCTATGAAAATGAAAAAAAAAATAAAAAAAAATTAAAAATAAAAAAAAATAAAAAGTAGGAAGGAATTTCCAGATCATGGATGACTGGGGGCAAGAGGAGTTTGGGGGATTTTGATAGGAAATTATTTGGTAACTTATCAATATAATTAGCTGATTTAATTGGTATGTATGAAGTTCCTCATTCAACTCCACACTGACCTGCTCTAACCTTTATTTAATTAGCACTAAACGTATTAAAAACTTAACCAAATACTTTCATGTTAGAAGTTTTAAGTTAGCTTGTACCTAGAGAGACCTACAGAATCATAAATATCCAAGAAGTGGGAAACAATAATCTCCTATTAAGTCTTTGAAATTAAAATATATCATTGTTACTGCCAAGAATGACCAGTAATCCCTGTACTGACAGATGAAAGATTACTCCAAACTACTGTGAAAGAGAGAAGGCAAGGGGGTGAACGCTCAGAGATGAAGACACTTTGCTCTTATTGTTCCTGCTTTTATTGGTCCTTCAGGATAATGACAAGTCCTTATCACTATTTCTCAAGCAAGTCACGTGTGACAAGGGGTCTCACTGAAACTAGGAGGCTCTGTTTACAGGAAAGATATGATATGCTAATCTGCATGTTCTACTAAACATAGCCTAAGGGGCGCCTGGGTAGCTCAGTGGGTTAAAGCCTCTGCCTTCAGCTCAGGTCATGATCCCAGGGTCCTGGGATCGAGCCCCGCATCGGGCTCTCTGCTTGGCGGGGAGCCTGCTTTTTCCTCTCTCTCTGCCTGCCTCTCTGCCTACTTGTGATCTCTGTCTGTCAAATAAATAAATAAAAATCTTTTAAAAAATAAATAAATAAATAAACATAGCCTAAGGGACAATGCATACATCTTAGATCACAGGGTGGCTGTATGGACTAAGAAACCTTCAGGAAGGCAACTCCCTACAGCATTCCAGTGGCAGAGTGGTCAGCAGGCCTTGGCATTCCAAAGGCCAACACCCCTGTCTTAAACCTTCCTTTGCCCCCAACAGCCTCTGTGTTACATTTTAGCAAGCCAGGCATTATGGCTGAGTTCATGCCCTACATTAACCCCAACATGTTACTACTCAGAAATTGAACTACTATGTATTTAACCAAATGATACATAGTGATTTGAAATGGCACATGCATCCCAATGTTTATAGTAGCAAAGTCCATAATAGCCACAATATGGAAAGAGCCCAGATGTCCATCAACAAATGAATGGATAAAGAAAATGTGGCATATATGTACAATTGAATATTATTTAGCCATAAAAAAGAATGAAATCTTTTCATTTGCAATGATGTGGATGGAACTAGGGGGTATTATGCTAAGCGAAATAAGTCAGTCAGAGAAAGAAAAATACCATATGATTTCACTCATATGTGGAATTCAAGCAACAAAGCAGATGAACATGGGAGATGAAAGCGGAGAGGGAGGCTCTTAACTATAAGAAAAATACTGAGGGTTGCTGGAGGGGACGTGGGAGGATGATGGGGTAATTGAATGATGGGAATTAAGGAGGGCATTTGATGGAATGATCAGTGGGTATTATATGCAACTGAGGAACCACTAAATTCTACCTCTGAAACTAATAATACAGTATATGTTAACTAAATTGAATTTAAAATAAAAAAAAATAAAAATATATATCATTGGTGTCCAGAGGTAGTAAAGGCTTCAGTTCCATGACTTCCTCAACTCACAACACCGTTAATACTCTACTTCTAGCTATGGGAAAAATTAATGATTCTACAGGGTTATGTTATGGGGTTGGGGGTCATAAGATAATTATTTGCTTCTAAACCCCAATAGCCTTCCTCATCTAAGAGATGCATTTAGTATTTAATACCAGCAAAACATCCAACATGAACTTGAGATTTATAAAGCCAGAGACCAGGAATTATACTTATTTTTGCCCCTCACTGATTCAGTCACAGTCCCTTGCATATAGTAGACTTGAAAAAAATATCTGTTGTTTTTTAATAACCTGGAAAAAGAGATAGCAACCTGGGAAGTATGCTATAGGGGTGAATTGATTTAAATCTGTGCCCTAAGAGCACAAAGACACAAAAAGTAGCTGCCAAGATTGCTGCTTAAAAATATGGAGGCAGCATTTTGACTCTTCCAAGATTAGAGTTTAGGTTCATCACACATTAACAACAAAAATCCTTACACTCCATCCACTAGAGGGCAATCAATACATTAGACACAGACATTTCCCCCTGCCCTGACAGGAACTTAGTAACTTTAAGGGGTTCAGATAAATACAAAGAAGGAGATATACATGGAACTCTTCTCACCAAAAATAACACTGTAGTTTCTTTTGAGTTCCCTTCATGGACAGTGGGACTGGAAAAGCCAGCTTTTGGTGTTACTTAACTAAGTGTCTTTCGGAGACTTAATATAGCTCAGTAAATAAGCATTTACTTGTGGGTAAAGAAGCATTTACCTGAGGTAAATGAGATTTCACTTTAAACGAAGTAGCATTTGAGTTTGTCACAGAATTCACCGTAACCACTGCCTCTGGCAGGAAGCAGCGGTAATACACATGTAGATACAAGTATTGTGTATAATGATTTTCAAGCCATCTTGGTTATTGGACTATTTCTCTTCTGATAAATTTTCCTACTAAAAATATCTCTCTAGCTTTTGTTAACACTGATGTTATGAATGCAAAAATAGTTGAAGGAAGAGGACTTTAACACTTTTATGATGAATAGAATACCAAAAGGGCTTGGAATCAGAAAAATAAACAAACAAACAAAAATCATGAACTGCTGTTATAGGGAGGACACACATCAAGTATGATTGACCCTGTGGACAGTTATTCTGAAGGCTTTAGTATTTGGGGAAATCTATTAATTCATTGTAGGAGAGAGATCCCAAATCAGTTGTGAGCCACTAGTTTCTTTCCTACGAATGGGTATGATACCTTTCCATTTCATGCACAGGCCGTTAGGAAGTTCTCACAAATCAAAATAATAATAATAATAAAAATAAATAAATAAATAAATAAATAAAATAAAAATAAGATTCTCCAGACTATCAAGGAGAGATCTTCCTTCAAAACTGACAATGAAACCATATGTACACATGGCATTGTTTTGCTCATTTGCACATTATAAAGTTGTAGATATGTTCCTCCACAAACTAAGCACACTATTATATAGTAACATCTTTCTCAGGAATTTAACAAAACTTTTAAATGTATACATTCAAAGTATATTAGGTTTGCTGAAAAAAATGAAAATTAATCATAATTCTCAAATAACTTTACAAAATAAAGATACTAGAATCTACAGAAATTGCTTTGCGAGACTAGTTCTCAATGTTTTCTTAATTTAATGACAGTGTTTATTCAGCCTGAGCTGTTAACACTTCCTTAGATACCTTAGGGCTCCTTTCTTAGGGAACAGCTATTAAAATGAAAGCAGCAAACTTGTTTCAAGATTTCCATTGATATAATATGAATTTCTAAGATCTGGCTTTCCTCTAGATTTAACTTATATCTGGAATCGTCACATATTAGCACATCTATTTGCATTCATTCCTAATTTCCTCAATGCTTCTAATTTTAAATCTAAACTAATGCTTCTAATTTTATGTCTACGTTAAAACAAATATATATATTTTGGCACTTTTGTTATCACTTGTATATAGTGACCTCTTCCTAGACAGTTTTAGACTCCCTACTTAACATAAAGGTTTCAAAGAAGGATAAATAGACATCTGTGTTATACTGGAATAAACATTGTTCTTGAAATTAGATGCATGGGTTTGACTCTTGGAACTTGACTCTTAACACTAACTTAGTGACACTGAGCAAGTGCCCAAACATTCTGAGACTCTTATTTTTCATTTAAAAATGAAGATAGCAGCAGTTACCTCTTTGGAATGTTGTGGAGCTTCAAAACATATGATACATAATTAGTAGCAGATTCTTCCTCTTAGTTAAATCTACATGTTCAAGTATGTCAACAAACATTTTACTTGCCTCTGGGTCCTTTCCTACCCCCACCTCCACTGTTCCATAAAACCTTAGACAAAATTTTAAATAGCCTATATATATATATATATATATATATATATATATATATATATATTCTCTTCTTTAAAACTAGAAAACACATGTTACTGGGTTTCAAAGTCAAATAAATAATTTTTAGAATATGGCAAATCCATCTATTTAAAATTTTATCATAATAATTAATATCAAATACTGTAGTTTAATTCTACAAACGTTATTAAATGTCTTTGATGTAAAACAAAACAAAACAAAACACTGTGCTGGGCTCAGGAGAAAAAAAGGTATTTCTCTGTTCTTGAGGGACTCATGATCTAGTGAGGGAGACTGATACCTGCATCATGACTCTGGTTCAAGGTTGACTGGAGTAAGCATTATCACATGGGTGCAAATAAGGTAGGGATACGTGTGTTCACCCATTTTGAATTTTCAGTAGTACAAGGCTGAGAAGGGACAGAAGCCAGGCTTTCTTCTGAATCAGAGACACAGAAATTACTAAGAAGGTTTAGACAAATACAAGATTGCATTAGTCTCCTTCTCTAATCACTGAATTATTGTTTAATTAAATTGTCTATAAAACAGAATATTTTTAGTGCCATGCACTATTCTATCAATTTTAGTACAATGTTGTTTCCCTGTCATATTCCCATCAATGTCTAAAGCCACATTGCTTTCTTTTCACTAAACATCGCTGTTGATGACTGTCCTAAGTGGTACAAAGCACTCCTGCAGTGAATTGTCACTATACCGTATTCTACCTGCCCCTATAGTCATCATTATCTGAAAGGGACAATACCTAATGCAAAAATCCCTAGTGAGAGCCTTGGAGACACCTGTAGAGACAGTCATCAAATGTGAGCAGTGATCCAGGGAGCAATAGTGGGTGGCACTGAGGCTGTTAAGGTGTCAGCTACTTATGTTGCATTGGCAGTCTCCAGAATTGTCTTGGATTCCGTAGGTTACAGAGGGTGGAGTTTCTTTTTTACCTTCAAAACATTTTTCATGCTACACTAAGAAAAGAGTGAACACTATACCCTATACATTGTACACTAAATGTAGAGTATATTACTTTTTTTTTAAAGATTTTATTTATTTATTTGACAGAGAGAGAGAGATCGCAAGTAGGCAGAGAGGCAGGCAGAGAGAGAGGGGGAAGCAGGCTCCCTGCTGAGCAGAGAGCCCAATGCAGGGCTCAATCCCAGGACCCTGGGATCATGACCTGAGCTGAAGGCAGAGGCTTTAACCCACTGAGCCACCCAGGTGCCCCGAGTATATTACTTTTAAGAAAATAGTTAAATTCAGGTGTCTTGTGTATTTCCCTGTCACTTTCATGTATTGGTGAACTACCGCTTTGAGTTTTTCTCAGAAGGAATGGTGCTTAGAAATTGTGTTTTATTTTGGTTGGATTACCCTCCAGGAACTTATTTTGATAGTAAATGTTTTTATATATAACATTCACATACATGTAAAGTTGTTGGACCATTATGTCAAGAACTTACATTGTGGTGTTTTCAAACTTAAGAAATTACTGAGGAAAACATGTATCTAGATGATATACATAAATGTTTATTTGTAAATTTGTATGTATTTCCACATGTATTGAAAACAAATGTTTGTTCATTTGTTTGTTTCAGACCAGAAATATTTCTCTTCCAGAACCAGATAGTATGCTGGTAGCATGCACCAGTCTCCTTAGAAGAGTTGACTTAGATTATGGCCAGAAGTCCCCTGGTAACTGGCTTTGATTTTCTAATTTGTTGATAATAATTTTTGGCCTACCTGCCTCTTCAGGATGTTGTCAAAATCAACCAAGTAATTTCATGAAAATATTTGAAAAATATTAAGGTCTGCAAAAAGCAAACAGATAAGAAAGGAATATCATTTTGTGGTACAGACAATTATATTTTCCCACTCAGCACAATAATCCTGTAAAGTAAGTACTATTATCTTCATTTACAGTGAGTTGATGAGAGTTTAACTCATAAAAATTCATACAGCTAGTAAGGGAAAGAGCTAGGCTTTGACCCCTGGGAGAGATGATTACAAAGCTAGCTAATACTGCCTCACAGCAACCAAAAAAATTAACTGTTTCTGAAGAGCAATGTAAAATGTAGTTTCTTACTGTTACCAAAGTCTGATCTCTCTTGAGTTTGATGCCATATGGCAGGGGGCAAGGGTTGGTTGATTATGCAATCATTTGAATAGGAATTTAGCTTTAGAGCATCCTGTGGTTTAAAAATGTCTACAAAACTTAGGTTAAAATGTACAGATTGAAATATGACATAGGTGTGATAATGGCACAGTACCCAGCATGCCTTGTTTTTTAGAGGGATGGTGAAATATAACTTATCAGTATAGCAATAAACTTAACACGAAACCCTTTTTCCCCCTTTAAATAAATGCTTATACACTACACACACACACACACACACACACACACACACACAGACTTTTAATTTATGGATATGGTTGCTCTGCAAAAATGACTGATACAATAAAGAATAAAAACAGACTTTTCTTATATATCTCAACATCCTTGATATTAACTGAAATATAGTAATTATTAGCATGGTTTCTTATGAACATATAGTGTGTTACATCTGCAGTATCTTAGCAATACTAATGTATAGTGGCTATGTGCTCTTAATATTAGCAAGCTACATTCAGAAAGACATTCTAAGTAGATGCGTGGTGCCAATGAGTAGGATAGCAGGAAAGTAGGAGACAAAGGATTTTAAAGAACAAACAGAGAAAATATCATTATCCTGAACTCCAAAGTAGAAATATGAAATTGCTATTTCTTCCATAGTGACTCAATATATGGGGATAAGAGTATTAATTCACAGAAGGACTCTAGATTCTTGTTGGAGATTTTGTTTCTTTGGGATGATTTAATTTTCTTAAGTGAGGAGTAAGTATGCACAAAGAACATTATTCTTAAGCATTTTACTCCATCAGAATTCACTAAAGGAGATCTGAAGTTTTCATTATTCTTTAAGAGTACATTAATAAAACCACCACACACTTATTTTTAATACTATGTATATGTATTATTCTGACAGTCAGTTGCAAAGCCAACATATCAATCCTGAAATTAAAAATGTATTAGGACAAATTGGTGTGTTCTACCCACCACAGGCCAAGCTGAACAATACACTTTCTACTTGGAATATAGGACTGAGCTATCCTACAGGTGAGAAATGAAAGCAACCACTAAACTGGCAAGAAGCTGGAGCTTAACTGCCATCTGAATAAAAGGAATACATTTCTACATACCAAATATTCTCTCCAGACCTATAGTTTCTTGTTTCCTTCACAAGTATCCCTTCCCAAAAGTAACATGGCAACCATGGCACCTGGGCTTACAGTGTCCATTTGTGAAAATCTTGACAGGATGCTTTATTTAGTTTAGTTTCCTTTTCTGCATATATCACAAAACATTAAAAAATACTTGGAACAAATTGTGTTGCTAACTTACGGCTCCATGTAGTAACACACCACACTAGGTTGCATCAGTTCTCCAGGCCTAATTCAGCTTCCCTCAGTGGCTCTTGTGCCCTGGGGAGAGATACTGTGTCTGTTTCATTTATGAGTAGAAAGATAAATGATTTTGCCCTTAATAAATGTAGAGGACTAGATGAAGAGCTCAGGACAATGTGCTTTTTTACTCCCTTAAGCAGCAAGACCCTTTAATCCTCCTCATTCCCTCCTCCACTAATTTTGTATGAACTATGCTTTTAGCCACATAAGATAATAAATGTTTGAAATAGTCCAATAAGGCTGAGCTAATGAGAGTGTTGTCATTAAAACTGTGCATTATAGCTAAAAGGCAGGACCCAAACTTCTGAGGACAGTTAAGTTTTATACTTTTTTTCCCCAATGCTGCTGATGTAGCAGTACACATTTAGTCCTTTTTCAGCACTGGGGTTTAGTCAATGAAGAGACAATTTGTCATCTAGTGTTGATGATATTTTTGACTGCCCTTAGATAAGATTTTAGCCATTTCCTCTGTGCTATAGGATTCTGAGCATTCTCTGTGCAGCAGTTGTGTGCCAAGTCTGTTCCTACAGTGTCACACTACGAACTGTGACTGTTAATAAAGTATTTGCTGTGTGTCCTTTTGTAAGTTGTTACACTTCCTCAGGTAGAGAGGAATGCATGGAGAGGTCAATCATGAAACTAAAATGTTTTATATCTTGTTAGGGGAAATCATGTAACTTCCAGAGAGGCAGTTTCTAACCCTTGCTTTAATCAGCTAGGACAGATAAAAGCATAATAGTCTAAAATTAGTTGATCATCGATAATTACATTCATTAATTATATTGGTTTATATATTTGTTCTTCAGAGTTTATAAAAGGTGCACATCATTGCACACCCTTTGGGCACAATTAAAGAAGTCAATTAAAATTTTGATGTAGTTGAAGAGTTGATTTTATCTACTTCAATAAATCTTCTATTTCAAACCATACTGGTGGCACAGTTCAATATTAAGCTTAAATGTCTATTATACATTTCCTCTCTTCTTTTTAAAATTGCCTGGTAAGAAGGTAATTGCAGGTCTGAATGGTTATTTATCATATTTTCTCTTTGATTTTCCCCCACCCAGCAAAACCATTAGGGTATGACAGAAATCAAGAGTAGAACTTGATATTTAAAATTCTTATTTTACGCAGCATAGCACATCAACATAAGAATGGTTTACAGGCAACTATATATAGTCATATAATTGGAAAAATGAAAGCCATCTTAAATAGTATAACAAATCAAATTACTTATTCCATGGTCTGACTTGGTGGGAAAGGAAGATGGGAGGAAGTGGGGAAGGGAGGAAAGGAAGGAAGGAAATAAGGGGGAAAAAAGCCAAATATATATATTTTTTAATCCTGTAGAAGTTATTTCAGAATACTATGAAATTATCACATCACAGTAAATTGATGAACTTCTGTTAATGATACTAAGACCATTATGTTAACTCCTTTGGTGCATTAAACCAAATTTCTCTCTCTCTCTTTCTCTCTCTCTCTCTCTCTCATAAATCAACATGTGGTTTCTCAAAATGAAACAGAGGAAAGTCTCATTTTTGTGGGATGTTTTTAGGTGCTCATGGGGTAAGAAAGGAAGAGGCAAAATATGACTGGTTACTGAATTATTATTTTAATTGTGCAACAAACTAAATCACTCATGTGGTGAGCTAATGCAGGTAATAAAACTGCAAAAATAACTATACTACCTATGTATAATTATGTTCAAATATGGATATGTTGATATTTAGTCTATAATTATATGGCCTGTCCATTAAAACATGAAATGGAATGGAAAGTTGAATATTAACCATTAAAGAAAGGGAGGTAAGATCATTTGGATTTGGGACCAAGGAACTTTATTACCTACCTTAGATGTATACATTAGGCAAGTCAACCAGATATATACAGTAAAATTATATTTTGCCCTATAGACAATTTTCTTAGTCTAATGTAATGATTATATTTTCAAACTGGCAATTAATTTCAATGATCAAATCGACTGGATCAATAAGAAAAAAAATTCCTATATTCTTCCCTAATGTCCATAGTCTCTGTGAAGATCCAGTGTTTTTAGTCCATCTCTCTAATTGCCTTTCCATCACACCCATTTCTTTCAAGTGTTGAGCAGCTGGACATGTGGTAATTTCTGATGTTAGTATCTAACACAGTGGTTAGCAGCATATGTGGATGTCTTTGATGAAAGCGTATCAAACCATCAGGAAAATCAAGAGGGATATTGCCTCAGCTTTGTATAGGATACCAGATGTCATCAATTTGGATATTCCAGGTTTGTAGATTAGAATTTTCACAAATATTCCTATTTAGTATTTCTGTAAATATTTCTAATATATATATATATATATATATATATTCAGTTTCTGAAAAAGACAATTGATAATTTAATTCAGTCACAACTTCATTGTCTTCATGATAAAGAGTAATTACCAACAAAACCAAAAATCAATCAAATGGCAAATTGTATTTCTGATTTTTTTTATTTATTTTCAGCATAACAGATTTCATTGTTTTTTTAACACACCCAGTGCTCCATGCAATCTGTGCCCTCCCTAATACCCACCACCTGGTTCCCCCAACCTCCCACCCCCCGCCCCTTCAAAACCCCCAGGTTGTTTTTCAGAGTCCATAGTCTCTCATGGTTCACCTCCCCTTCCAATTTCCCTCAACTCCCTTCTCCTCTCCATCTCCCCTTGTCCTCTATATTATTTGTTATGCTCCACAAATAAGTGAAACCATATGATACTTGACTCTCTCTGCTTGACTTATTTCACTCAGCATAATCTCTTCCAGTCCTGTCCATGTTGCTACAAAAGTTGGGTATTCGTCCTTTCTGATGGAGACATAATACTCCATAGTGTATATGGACCACATCTCCCTTATCCATTCATCCGTTGAAGGGCGTCTTGGTTCTTTCCACAGTTTGGCGACCGTGGCCATTGCTGCTATAAACATTGGGGTACAGATGGCCCTTCTTTTCACTCCATCTGTATCTTTGGGGTAAATACCCAGCAGTGCAATTGCAGGGTCATAGGGAAGCTCTGTTTTTAATTTCCTGAGGAATCTCCACACTGTTCTCCAAAGTGGATGCACCAGTTTGCATTCCCACCAACAGTGTAAGAGGGTTCTCCTTTCTCCACATCCTCTCCAACACACGTTGTTTCCTGTCTTGCTAATTTTGGCCATTCTAACTGGTATAAGGTGTATCTCAATGTGGTTTTGATTTGAATCTCCCTGATGGCTAGTGATGATGAACATTTTTTCATGTGTCTGGTAGCCATTTGTATGTCTTCATTGGAGAAGTGTCTGTTCATATCTTCTGCCCATTTTTTAATATGATTGTCTGTTTTGTGTGTGTTGAGTTTGAGGAGTTCTTTATAGATCCTGGATATCAACCTTTTGTCTGTACTGTCATTTGCAAATATCTTCTCCCATTCCGTGGGTTGTCTCTTTGTTTTGTTGACTGTTTCTTTTGCTGTGCAGAAGCTTTTGATCTTGATGAAGTCCCAAAAGTTCATTTTCGCTTTTGTTTCCTTTGCCTTTGGAGACATATCTTGAAAGAAGTTGCTGTGGCTGATATCAAAGAAGTTACTGCCTATGTTCTCCTCGAGGATTCTGATGGATTCCTGTCTCACGTTGAGGTCTTTTATCCATTTCGAGTTTATCTTTGTGTACAGTGTAAGAGAATGGTCGAGTTTCATTCTTCTACATATGGCTGTCCAGTTTTCCCAGCACCATTTATTGAAGAGACTGTCTTTTTTCCACTGGATATTTTTTCCTGTTTTGTCGAAGATTATTTGACCATAGAGTTGAGGGTCGATATCTGGGCTCTCTACTCTGTTCCACTGGTCCATGTGTCTGTTTTTATGCCAGTACCATGCTGTCTTGGTGATCACAGCTTTGTAGTAAAGCTTGAAATCAGGTAACGTGATGCCATCAGTTTTATTTTTGTTTTTCAACATTTCCTTAGCAATTCGGGGTCTCTTCTGATTCCATACAAATTTTAGGATTATTTGCTCCAGCTCTTTGAAAAATACTGGTGGAATTTTGATTAGAATGGCATTAAAATATAGATTGCTCTGGGCAGTATAGACATTTTAATGATGTTTATTCTTCCGATCCAAGAGCATGGAATGGTCTTCCATCTTTTTGTGTCTTCTTCAATTTCTTTTAGGAGTGTTCTGTAGTTCCTCGAGTACAGATCTTTAACATCTTTGGTTAGGTTTATTCCGAGGTATCTTATGGTTCTTGGTGCTATACTAAATGGAATTGATTCTCTAATTTGCCCTTCTGTATTTTCATTATTAGTGTATAAGAAATCCACTGATTTCTGGACATTGACTTTGTATCCTGCCACATTACTGAATTGCTGTATGAGTTCTAGTAGTTTGGGGGTGGAGTGTATTTCTGATTTTAAAATTTCATAACCATTCCAGGATCTGTTTATGTTACCTGTTTTGGCTGATGTTAATCTTACATCAATTACTGATTTATACATCAGTTCTGTCAAGCAATCATTGATCTAGTGGAATAATTTGTTGTAATAGTTGATGGACTGAATTGACCATTAAATTCCAGAAAATATTTAATCACTTCAGTATCATTGTTTATATACATATACAAGTATATTTTAGGTGTTATTCTTAAGCTATGCCCATGAGGAAAAATAAAAAGAAATGAAATCAGTCTTTCTAGTATTTTTAGCAACCTTAGGTATTAAAGAAGGTCTGTCTAGAGTCATCGTTATGACTGAATTGTGGTTTAACCAGAAACAGGTCAGATGGTCAAATATGAGGTTCAGTAATATGGCAGTGCTAGAAAAGAACAAATAAAAAGAGAAAACTTATGTATTTTAAGAAGATAATGCCCAGTTTCTAACTCACAACCTATATAACATATAACACATAAATGACTTAACATATGCATGATTTTCATTTTGTTCAATTCAGCACTTTCTTAAAAAATCACATACATAATTTAACATTCTAAATACAAAGATTTTTAGTTCATCCAAAGGCTATTTCTGTGTATGATTTCAGAGCTTTTTATCTCATCAAAATGGAAATTTTTAAAAAAAGCTTTTAACATTTATACCATTGTTTTGGAGAGAAATGAAATAACCACAAACCATAGAATATAGGTTTATTGAATAACACATAAGATCAGGTGAAAACTGAAGTCACAGATTATGAAGTTAGCCATTGTATATAGATCATAGTAGCAGTGACACAAGCAGAATTAGATATTTTTCAAAGAGCCCCATTCCATGCTCTTAAATGACTTTAATGACTTTTGCTGGACCAAGTTATTATGCTGGCCTATATGATAGTTCAAAATTCTTAGGTATATCCAAAAATAGCCAGGGGTGCTACTGAAGCAGCTGTTGCTGAGGGTGGTGGTGGTGGTGATAGTAGCAAACATGAAAATTTAATAAGAATTCACTCCAAATTCAAATGAACAGAAAATTTTAAAAAATCAAGATCCCTACATTTCTTAGGATATAAACTGGCAGATAATGCACTTCAAGTAAGGTAAAAAGAGGTCCTAGACAACACCATAATTTTCTTTTTTCAGTAAACAGAAACAGTCACCAACAAACATACTGATAGTAAGCCTATACCTGAATAGCTGGGCCACATATTATTATACCTTCTGTCTCATTCTTATAATTAATGCATTGTAATAAAAAAAATACAGCTAATAAGATAAAGAAAGCTTAATGTAGAGTAATTTTTTTCTTCTTTAAATATTTTATTTTAATTCCAATTAGTTAACATATAGTGTAATATTAATTTCAGGTGTACAATATAGTGATTCAACACTTCCATGCAACAACTGGTGCTCATCACAACAAGCACATCACAAATTAAGCACTACTTAATTTCCATCGCCTAGTTCACCCATCTCACCACCCATCTCCCTTCTGATATCCATCAATTTGTTCTCTGTAGTTGAGAGTCTATTTCTTGGTTTGTCCCTCTCTCTCTCTCTTTTGTTTCTCCTTGCTCATGTCTTTTATTTCTTAAATGACACATATGAGTGAAATCATATGGTATTTTTCTTCCTTTGACTACTTCACTTAAGATAATATTTTCTAGCTCTATCCACATCATTGCCAATGGCAAGATTTCAATCTTTTTATGGCTGAATGATATTCCATTTTATATACATATAAATATATATATTACCATATTCTATTTCCATTATATATGCATCTAATATATATATATATATACACACACACATATATAAGATATGATGTGTGTGTACACACATCATATCTTCTGTATCTATTCATAAATTGATGGACACTTGGGCTGCTTGCATATCTTAGCTATTGTAAATAATATCACTATAAATATTGGGGTACATGTGTCCCTTTGAATCAGTATTTTTGTATCCTTTGGGTAAATGCCTAGTTGTACAATTGCTGAATCATAGGGTAATTCTATTCTTATCTTTTTGAGGAAACTCCATACTGTTTTCCAGAGTGGCTGCACCAGACTGCTTTCCAAACAACAATGAATGAGGGTTTCTTTTCTCCATATCCTTGCCAACACCTCTTGTTTCTTGTGTTGATTTTAGCCATTCTGACAGGTCTTAGGTGATATTTTATTGCAGTTTTCATATGTATTTCCCTGATGATAAGTGATGAGCACCTTTTCATGTATCTGTTGGCCATCTGGATGTTTTTGGAGAAATGTCTGTTCATGTCTTCTGCCCAATTTTAATTGGATTATTTGTTTTTTGGGTGTTGAGTTTGATAAGTTCTTTGTATATTTTGGATAATAACTCTTCATTAGGTATGTCATTTGCAAATATCTTCTCTCATTCTATAGTTCATCCAAGGTTGCCTTTTAGTTTCATTGAATAGTTCCTTCACTGTGAAGCTTTTTATTTGATACATTCCCAACATTTTATTTCTGCTTTTATTTCCCTTCTCTCAAGAGACATATCTAGAAAGAAGTTACTATAGCTAATGTCAAAGAAGTTATGGCCTATATTTACTTCTAGAATTTTTATGGTTTCAGGTTTCACAATTAGGTCTTTAATCCATTTTGAATTGAATCCATTTTTTAAAATTTTTGTGTATGGTCTAAAAGATCCAGTTTCATTCTTTTGCATACCTCTGTCCAGTTTTCCCAATACCATTTGTTGAAGAGACTGTCTTTTTCCCATTGCATATTATCTCCTGCTTTGTTGAAGATTAATTTACCAAAGAGTTGTAGATTCATTTCTGGGTTTTCTATTCTGTTCTATTGATTTTTTGTCTATTTTTATATTAGCACTGTACTATTTTGATCACTACAGCTTTGTACTATAACTTAATGTCATGAATTGTGATGTCTCCAGCTTTGCTTTTCTTTTTCAAGATTGTTTTGGCTATTTGGGGCCTTTCGTGGTTCCATACATATTTTAGCATAATTTATTCTATGTGTGTGAAAAATGTTGGTGATATTTTGATAGGGATTGCATTAAATGGGTAGTGTTTCATTTCTTGTTCTTTTTCTAGCTCCTTTAGGTGTAAATTAGGTTGTTTATTCAATACTTTTTCTTGCTTCTTGAGGTAAGTCTGTGTTATATATTTCCTTCTTAAGACAACTCTTGTTGCATATGAAAGGCTTTGGACCATTGTGTCTTCATTTTCATTTTTATCTATGTATTTTTTTTTCTATTCTTCTTTGATTTCTTGGTTAACCCATTCATGTGTAGCAGCATGTTGTTTAACCTCCATGTATTTGTGATCTTTCCACATTTTTTCTTGTAGCTGACCACTAGTTTCATAGCATTGTGGTCAGAAAAGGTGCTTGGCATTATTCCAGTCATTTTGTATTTGTTGAAGCCTGATTTTTGAACTAATGTATGATCTATTCTGGAGAATTCCCTATCATTGTATTATTACCAATGATTTCCTTTATTTTTGTTATTGTTTTATATATTTGAGTATATTTATAATATTTACAATTGTTAAATCTTCTTGTTGGATTGTCCTCTTTATTATGATATAGTGCCCTCCTTCATTTCTTATTATAGTCTTTGTTTTCAAGTCTGGTTTGTCCAATACACATATTGCTTTTGACATCTATTTGTGTGATAAATGTTTCTCCATTCCTTTTCAATCCCACTTTTCAGTCTCACTTTAAATCATCCCACTTTCAATCTTCAGGTGTCTTTAGGTCTAAAATGAGTCTCTTGTAGGCAACATATAGATGGGTGCTTTTTTTGTTTGTTTGTTTTAATCCATTCTGACACCCTATTGATTGGAGCTTTTAGTCCATTTACATTCATAGGAATTATTGATAGATATGTATGTATTTAGTGTCATTTTATTACATGTTTTATCATGGTTCCTGACCTATTTCTCTGATCCTTTCTTGTCTTTGTCACTTTTGGTCTATCCCTTGCACTGAAGGATTCCCTTTTAATATTTCTGGCATGGCTGCTTTAGTAGTCATGAATTCCTTTAAGTTTTGTTGTTGTTATTGTTAGTTTGTGTGTTTTAAGATTTATTTTACGGAGCACCTGGGTGGCTCAGTGGGTTAAAGCCTCTGCCTTCGGCTCAGGTCATGGTCCCAGGGTCCTGGGATCGAGCCCCACATTGGGCTCTCTGCTCTGCCAGGAGCCTGCTTCCTCCTCTCCCTCTGCCTGCCTCTCTGCCTACTTGTGATCTCTGTTTGTCAAATAAATAAATAAATAAATAAATAAAAAGATTTACTTTACTTACTTATTTATCTATCTATTTATTTGTTTATTTAAGGGGAGGGGAGAGAGGGGCAGAGGGAGAGAATCTCAAGCAGACTCCTTGATGAGCATGGAGCCCAACACAGGGCTGGATACTTACCACCCTGAGATTATGACCTGAGCTGAAATCAAGAGTCAAACGTTAAACTGACTGAGCCACCCAGGTGCCCCAGGAACTCCTTTAGTTTTAGTTTGTCTGGAAAACACTTTATTTCTCCTTCTCTTCTTAACAACTTTGCTGGATAGAGTATTCTTGGCTGCAGGTTTTTCCCATTTTACACTTTGAATATATCATGCCACTCCCCCTGGCTTGTGAAGTTTCTGTTGAGAAATCTCTAGCTAGTGTTATGGGCCATCCCTTGCATGTTAAGAACTTCTTTTGTCCTGCTGTTTTTAAGATTTTTTTCTTCATTATTATGTTTTGCAAATTTAATGACAATATGTCCTGGTATTGACCTGTTTTCACTGATTCTGATGAGAATTCTCTGTGCATCCTGGATCTAGGTATCTGTTTCTTTCCCCAGATTAGGAAAATTTTCATTTATCATTTCTTCTTATATATTTTCTGACCACTTTTCTTTTTCTTCCAGGACTCCTATAATATGAGTGTTATTTATTTGATGGAGTCACTGGTTTCCCTATGTCTATTCTCATTTTGCATTATTCGTCTTCCTCTTTTGTTCAGCTTCATTGTTTTCCATTCCTTTGTCTTCTACATCACTAATTCCTTCTTCCATTACTTCCAGCCTGCTATACTTTGCAACAAGTATGTTTGTAGTATTGTTTATTGCACATTTCACCTCTGGTTTATTCTTTTTTTAACTTATTTATGTATGTGGTAAGGGTCTTGTTGATATATGTTATTCTTTTCTCAATTCTAGTGAGTACCCTTATGATTTTTGCTTTAAATTCTCCATCAAACATGTTACATATATCTGTTTCATTTAGATTTCTGGCATTGGCTTTATCCTGTTGTTTCATTTGAGATATATTTCTCTGTCTTTGCATTTTGTTCAAGTCTCTGCCTTTTTCTCTGTTTTAGAAATGCCTGAAAGTAATGACCTTATGAGGAAGAGGTCATGTAGTGCCCAGGGTCTGGAGCTTCAGGGTGTGTTTTTAGTGGGTGATGCATGTGCTCTGCTGTTGTTTCCTGGCTGTTCTATCCTATGAGCTAGTCGTGTGTAGAGGCTCTCTTTGTCAAGAGTAGGCAGGGTTTTGTCCCTGGCTTGCACGTCATGAGATTTAATTAGGTGTGCTCTAGTCTTCTTTTTAAATAAGACCCTATACTTCCTCCACCAGAATGAGGCCCTGTAACACTCTCTGGTAGGAAGACATGGAGTGGGCAGGGGTTTGTGCTTGTTTTTTCAGGGAGGAGTCCACTACAATGGGACTGTGGAAACTAGACAAGAAGGCAGTCTCACCAGAGTGCTGGGAGTGGGCTTCATGTAAGTAAGTTAGACAGCCAGTGTTGGGTGATGATCTGCTTCTTGCAGGTGGCTTTGTGTTTATGCGGAAGGGCTCAGAGGCAAATGGGGCTTGCCAGCTCCTTTGTTCCTGGAAAGGGGTCTCTGTTAAACCTTTATCTCAAGGACACTCTGAGAAGAATGAATAATCTCACACTTGTGTGCCCCAGGCATTCTTTAAGTCACTATTTCCATGCTGTCTGCCTCCCTTTTCTCCAGGAACACCACAGTGCCCTCTGGGCTCTATTCCAGCCAAGCACACTGACCTTCAAAACTCCAGGTGTTAAGCCCCACTGGTTGCAAGAACCCATGAAATTCAGCCCCTCTTATCTTCCAAGTCAGTTGCTTTAGGGCAACATTCTCCCGTGAATTCTCCTGCACACTCCCCTCTGACTCTTTCTCACCCTTCTCCATGACCACAACTCCCTCCCTTCCATGCACCCATGATCTGTTTCTCACCTAAACCTTGTTTCTGCACTTCCTGTTTTCTTTGATGTAGCCTATCCTGTCCCTTCATTTTGGAGTTTGCTCTGTTTGTTTTCAGGTGGATTTCTGGGGTATTTAGAATAATTTGAAAATTGTCTAGTTATGTCTATGTGATGAGAAGAGCCTAACATCCTCCCACCCCTCTGCCATCTTCCTCTTCTCTCCAGGCAATCATTTTTTGAAAGATACCCCCTGTTCTTGATCTGTAAGTCTGGAGTTTCGCTGAGAACAGCACAAAATCAAGGGCAGCAAGATATAACACTATTGTGCTTACTTTCAATCTAAAATATATAGAATTTCCAAAGAAACTTTTAAAGCCTGAGCTCTTGTCTCCTATTTTTCTCAGAGAAAAATTTCTCCACATCCTGCCACCAATATCTATAGTTAAGTTCAATTGAAAAGAAAAATTCCTGTCAAATGCAAGCATATTAATGAATGATTCTTCCTAGCTCTTAATTGTTGAAGAATTTCTTTTTTTCTTTAGTATTTATTTATTTTATTTTAGAAGGGGGGAGAGAGAGAGAAAGAGAGTAAGTGAGGAGAGGGACACTGGGAGAGAGAGGATCCTCAAGTAGATTCCATGCTGAGCATGGAGCCTGATCTCAGGACCCTGAGATCATGACCTGAGTTGAAATTAAGACAGCTACCTAACTGACCGAGCCACCCAAGCTCCCCTTTGAAGGATTTCTATGTGCATTTGATGTGGTACCTTTACTAAACCTTAATTATTAAAAAGTTTCCAGTTAAAAACAAAATTAATAGAATTGCTGGAATGTCTTGGCTTTATATTCTAATGGTGATATTGGCTTTAATTCAAGCAAGTTAAAACTCCTATTTGTGTAGTTATTATTCAGATAATCCTAACATTTTTCCAATTGCTAATTCATTGAAACAAAATGCATGTAGAAAATATTCTAATGTTCTTCTCAAATGGATAATTGACTCCTAGTGAGCCTAATTTTTCCTAGGCATCCATGGAGAAAAAGTAAGGGCACATTATCTGTTGATTTACGATCTTTGATACAGTTTTTTTTTTTCCTTTTTTTTGTGAAAATCACCATTTGACAGCCACTACATTATCTTTAGGTGCATTGAGAGCAGTACGTTTTGTCTTGGCAACAGATAAATTGTATTGTACATTAATGTACATTAATATGTACATTTTGTCTTGGCAACAGATAAATTGTATTGTACATTAATGTACATTAATATGTACATTTTGTCTTGGCAACAGACAAATTGTATTATACATTAATGTACATTAATATGTACATCTGTTACATTTAGAATGCATTCTCCCTAAACCTGTATTATTTCTCCTTCCTCTGATATTATTATTGGCTATCAGGTATATGCACACAGCATTTTGTAGAGTACTAGTTTTAGAAAAATGCAATATGCTTCCTTAATTTTATTTTTTATCTTATTTAAATTCAATTAATTAATATACCATGTATCATTAGTTTCAGATCTAGAATTCAGTTATTCATCAATTGCATATAACACCCAGTGATCATTACATCACATGCCCTCCTTAATGTCCTTCACCCATTTACCCCATCCACCTATGCATCCCCTCTAGAAACTCTGTTTATTTCCTATAGTTAAGAGTCTCTTATGGTTTGTCTCCCTGTTTGATTTCATTTTATTTTATTTCCCCTCCCTTCCCCTATGATCCTCTGTTTTGTTTCTTAAATTCCACATATCAGTGAAATCATATAATAATCATCTTTCTCTGATTGACTTATTTGCTTAACACAGTACTCTCCAGTTCCATCCATGTTGTTACAAATTGTAAGATTTCATCCTTTTGGTGGCTGAGTAATATTCCATTGTATATATATACCACATCTTTATACATTCATCTGTCAATGAACATCTGGGCTCTTTCCACAGTTTGGCTATTATAGACATTGCTGCTATAAACACAGGTGCAGGTGCCCCTCCAGATCACAACATATGTATCCTGTGGGTAAATATCTAGTAGTACTATTGCTGAGTCATAGGGTAGCTCTATTGTTAGCTTTATGAAGAACCTCCAGTGTTTTCCAGAGTGGCTGTATTAGCTTACATTCCCACCAAAGTGTAAAAGTGTTCCTCTTTCTCTGCATCCTCACCAACATCTGTTTTTTTTCTGACTTGTTCATTCCAGCCATTCTGACTCATATGAGGTGGTATCTCAATGTAGTTTTGATTTGTATTTCCCTGATGCCAAGTGATGTGGAGCATTTTCTCATGTGTCTGTTGGCCATTTGTATGTCTTCTTTGGACAAATGTTTGTTCATGTTTTCTGCCCATTTTTTTACTAGATTTTTTTTGTTTTTTGGGTGTTGAGTTTGATAAGTTCTTTATAGATCATGGATACTAACCCTTTATCTGATAAGACGTTTGTAAATATCTCCCCCATTCTGTAGTTTGTCTTTTGGTTTTGTTGACTGCTTCTTTTGCTATGCAAAAGCTTTTAATCTTGGTGAAGTCCCAATAGTTCATTTCTGCTTTTGTTTCCCTTGCCTTTGAAGATATGTCTAGCAGGAAGTTGCTGCCTGTGTTGTCCTCTAATTTTGATGGCTTTTTTTAGAATTTTTATTCAATATAAATCTATTTATGGACATTTTATAAAATAATACTTTGGATAATAGAGGCTCTGATGGCTTGTTTGGAATCATCATAGACCATCAAGTTTCAATGTTTCCTATATAATAAAGCTACATTTTTTTTTTCTCAAATGCCTTATCTTTTATAGCCCCATGCTATAGAGGATGGATATAAATGAATGAAGGATTTTTTTGTTTGCTTTTGTAGTATTGAATCAACGCATATTAAATAGTGATATTTAGTGTGTGATAAGGCTACCAACACTCCCATTTCTTGCTCTCTAGAGTGGCAATATTTACAGTAGTGACTGAACCAATTTTCAGGGATTCAGACTTCCTAAGCACAAATCTTGGTTCTATTATTTATTAGTTTGATGGCCTTAGGCCAGTTGCTTATATTCTCTATACCTTAATTTGCTCATTGATAAAGTAAATACAGTCATAGTGTTAATCTCCAGGTTGATTTAGTGAATATATAATAAGTTAATAAATTTGAAAAAGTTAGGAAAGTACCTGCTTTAAAACAAGGGACACAATAAATTTTAGCTCTCATCATATTACTAATTTTTCATAAGGTGATGATGAAATTTGATCATATATTTAATGGACTTATTTACTACATGATGCAAGATTCCAGGAGTATTTAGCTTGGATTCAAGAGGATACAGTGTTTGAATGATGATTGATTTGGCTCATAGTCTCTGAATTTCAGTTCCCCTCCCTCAAATAAAAATCATAATCTGTCCTGTCTTCCTTCAAGACCTGTTGGGAAAAACAAATTAAAGAATATCTTTGATAATGTTTTCATACCGAAAAGCTCAACACAAATTCGAAGTGTTATTTTCAAAATGACCTTAAGCTCAATTGCTTAAAGAAATATTGAGCCATATTTTGAACCACAACATTTGGATGCCTGTGATTTTGTCCCTAGTTTGGAGTGTTTTGTTTCTTCCAAACAGAGTAGAAAAATTACTACCCAACAGTCAGCTGATCAAGATTCTCTTTCTTGGACTTCCATCTATTAGCTGTGCAACCTGGGAAATTCACTCCCTATTTCTGTGTCTTAGTTTCCTCATGTAAAATTAATATCTGGAGTCAGCTGATCTCTAAGGTGCTTTCCAGTTCTGACATCCAAGAACATTAATTAATCTCTGGAATTAACTCTTATATGTTTCCAGAGAAAGGGGAATGGCATGCATTATTGAGGGTGCTTATAAAGTCAACAGTGAAATTATATTTTTACTTGAACTCTTGAGTTCCATCAATACTGATAGCCACGAGGGTACACACAAAATCAGGCTCTGATTATAGTCCAAAATTTGACCAGAGTCTATGTAATAGAGCTGCTGCAATAAGTCTCCAAAAAATTTCTTATACTGGAAAGATATTCATAAAGTCATTTTTAGACTTTATTTGTGGACTCCTAAAGATGTGTGGTCCCCTTGGCACTTCCCTCTGGAATTAAAATGAGGTCTTATTTAGAACTCCTCAAGCTATATTCATGGGAGCTCATTATGTGCCATTCCCTCCAGAACAGTATTTCTGAGACTTCAGGTGGTAGGCAACTTAAATGAGGAAGTTAAATATCACTGACTGCCCTGCTGTAGCTTTGCTGAGGTTCCCACGGTGTATGGGGTAAGTCATTTGGAGATTTTAGGCTCTCAGTAGTCCTCTTAGGAAAGCTGGAGCAATTACTTTAGAGGCAAACATGGACTAATCATTTTGAACTTTCAGTTTAAGCCCACAGCCTTTTCGAGTCAGACAAGCACTAAAATGATCACAAGAGATTCATGTCTCAGGGCCTGGTGACAGGCCACAGCCTAGCATTGCTGACAAATCTTTCAGTACCACACATGTAAAACTGCTTTCCTTGCTTCCCCACTCTAAAAAGCGCATTGCCAGAGATCCAAGTAACTTTTATACTGTAGATAATACAGTCCTTATGACTAAAGGATCCTATAAACTTGAAGAGGATATCTTCATTCCTGAATAGTTATTAATAAAAAAGGGGCAGCCAGACATATTATTTAACACTGATAAGGCTCATCATTCATGGCTCTGAACTTACAAAATTTATCATTTGATTTGTAAACTTAGGAATGAGTCTTACATCTAGAAAAGTAACTTCAGTACCCTTTATTATAGTACTCAATATTGAACTGTGATGTTAAGGTTAATTATAAGCAATTCAATAATGGAGCCCTCTTTTGACTTTAAAAAAATGTCGTGGTAGGTAACATTCACATGAGTGAAGCATGTAGGGCTAAACATGCTGAGACATTAAGTGTACATTTCCATTGGTTGCCTGAAAAAGAATCATTCCTGTCTTAGACACTAGAGTCAAGAACTGGGAAGTAGTTCTAAAGTGTTTCCAGTTCTTAAAATTGGTATTTCAAGGCTAGGCTGGCCAAGCGAAAAGTAGAGTGGGCCCTCCAAATGGGAGCTGTGCTATGAAATTATTTTTAGGTTTTAGAATGTTTTATTGGTCAAACTTAAGTAAGTTAGGGGGGAGGAGTCAAGATGGCGGAGAAGTAGCAGGCTGAGACGACATCGGGTAGCAGGAGATCAGCTAGATAGCTTATCTAACCATTGTGAACACCTATAAATCCAACGGGAAATCGAAGAGAAGAAGAGCAACAATCCCAGAAACAGAAAATCGATCACTTTCTGAAAGGTAGGACCTGCGGAGAAGTGAATCCAAAGCGACGGGAAGATAGACCCCGGGGGGAGGGGCCGGCACCCGGCAAGCGGCGGAGCGACGGAGCACAAAATCGGGACTTTTAAAAGTCGGCTCCACTGGGAGACGTCGCTCCAGAGGCTAAACTGGGGGGAAACCCAGGCGGGGTCAGCATAACCCCAGGACCCGCAGGGTCACAGAAGGACTGGGGATGTCTGAGTGCCGCAGAGCTCGCAGGTATTAGAGCGGGGAAGCCGGCTACAGCGACAAAGCCGAGGAGTGAGCTCTAAGCCCGGGGTTACCTTGTGCCGGTCGCAGGCTGGGTGGGCTCGGAGCGCGGCCGGAGGCCACGGAGACAAAAGCGACCCGGCGCTTTTCTCCAGCTCCAACAATTGACTGCTTTCCTCGAGGCGCGACCGCAAGCCAGGGAGGCGGGGCTATTGGGCGCTTTGCTCTGAGAGTGCACTGAGGAGCGGAACCCCAAGCTCTCGGCTCCTCCGGGCCGAGAGATTGGGAGGCCGCCATCTTCATTCCCGTCCTCCGGAACTCTACGGAAAGCGCTCAGGGAACAAAAGCTTCCGAAAGCGAACCCGAGCGGATTACTTAGCCCGGCCCCTGGCAAGGGCGGTGCAATTCCGCCTGCGGCAAAGACACTTGAGAATCACTACAACAGGCCCCTCCCCCAGAAGATCAACAAGAAACCATCCAAAACCAACTTCAGTCACCAAGAACAGCGGAATTCCACAGCAGGAGAAAGCAAATCCTACCTGGACAAAATGACAAGGCGGAAAAACTCACCTCAAAAAAAAGAACAAGAGGCCGTACCGAAGGCTGGAGACCTAATCAATACAGACATAGGTAGCATGACAGATCTAGAGTTCAGAATGACAATTCTCAAGGTTCTAGCCGGGCTCGAAAAAGGCATAGAAGATATTAGAGAAACCCTCTCCGGAGAGATAAAAGCCCTTTCTGGAGAAATAAAAGAACTAAAATCTAACCAAGTTGAAATCAAAAAAGCTATTCATGAGGTGCAATCAAAAATGGAAGCTCTCACTGCCAGGATAAATGAGGCAGAAGAAAGAATTAGTGACATAGAAGACCAAATGACAGAGAATAAAGAAGCTGAGCAAAAGAGAGACAAACAACTACTGGAACACGAGGAGAGGATTCGAGAGATAAGTGACACCATAAGACGACACAACATTAGAATAATTGGGATTCCAGAAGAAGAAGAAAGAGAGAGGGGAGCAGAAGGTATATTGGAGACAATTATTGGAGAGAATTTCCCTAATATGGCAAAGGGAACAAACATCAAAATCCAAGAGATGCTAAGAACGCCCCTCAAAATCAATAAAAATAGGTCCACACCTCGTCACCTGATAGTAAAATTTACAAGTCTTAGCGACAAAGAGAAAATCCTGAAAGCAGCCCGGGAAAAGAAGTCTGTAACATACAAGGGTAAAAACATTAGATTGGCAGCGGACCTATCCACAGAGACCTGGCAGGCCAGAAAGAACTGGCATGATATATTCAGAGCACTAAACGAGAAAAACATGCAGCCAAGAATACTATATCCGGCTAGGCTATCATTGAAAATAGAAGGAGAGATAAAGAGCTTCCAGGACAAACAAAAGCTGAAAGAATTTGCAAACACCAAACCAGCTCTACAGGAAATATTGAAAGGGGTCCTCTAAGCAAAGAGAGACCCTAAAAGTAGTAGATCAGAAAGAAACAGAAACAATATACAGTAACAATCATCTTACAGGCAATACAATGGCACTAAATTCATATCTCTCAATAGTTACCCTGAATGTTAATGGGCTCAATGCCCCAATCAAAAGACACAGGGTATCAGAATGGATAAAAAAACAAAACCCATCCATATGCTGCCTACAAGAAACTCATTTTAGACCCGAAGACACCTCCAGATTTAAAGTGAGGGGGTGGAAAACAATGTACCATGCTAATGGACATCAGAAGAAAGCTGGGGTGGCAATCCTTATATCAGATCAATTAGATTTTAAGCCAAAGACTATAATAAGAGATGAGGAAGGACACTATATCATACTCAAAGGGTCTGTCCAACAAGAAGATCTAACAATCTTAAATATCTATGCCCCTAACATGGGAACAGCCAACTATATAAACCAATTAATAACAAAATCAAAGAAATACATCAACAGTAATACAATAATAGCAGGGGACTTTAACACTCCCCTCACTGAAATGGACAGATCATCTAAGCAAAAGATCAACAAGGAAATAAAGGCCTTAAATGACACACTGGACCAGATGGACATCACAGATATATTCAGAACATTCCATCCCAAAGCAACAGAATATACATTCTTCTCTAGTGCACATGGAACATTCTCCAGAATAGACCACATCCTGGGTCATAAATCAGGTCTCAATCGGTACCAAAAGATCGAGATCATTCCCTGCATATTTTCAGACCACAATGCTCTGAAGCTCGAACTCAATCACAAGAGGAAATTTGGAAAGAACGCAAATACATGGAGACTAAACAGCATCCTTCTAAAAAATGAATGGGTCAACCAGGAAATTAAAGAAGAATTGAAAAAATTCATGGAAACAAATGATAATGAAAACACAACAGTTCAAAATCTGTGGGACACAACAAAGGCAGTCCTGAGAGGAAAATATATAGCAGTGCAAGCCTTTCTCAAGAAACAAGAAAGGTCTCAAATACACAACCTAACCCTACACCTAAAGGAGCTGGAGAGAGAACAACAAAGAAAGCCTAAACCCAGCAGGAGAAGAGAAATCATAAAGATCAGAGCAGAAATCAATGAAATAGAAACTAAAAAAACAATAGAACAAATCAACAAAACTAGGAGCTGGTTCTTTGAAAGAATTAATAAGATTGATAAGCCCCTGGCCAGACTTATCAAAAAGAAAAGAGAAAGGACGCAAATAAATAAAATCATGAGTGAAAGAGGAGAGATCACAACCAACACCAAAGAAACACAAACAATTATAAGAACATACTACGAGCAACTCTATGGCAACAAATTTGACAACCTGGAAGAAATGGATACATTTCTAGAGATGTATAAACTACCACAACTGAACCAGGAAGAAATAGATAACCTGAACAGACCCATAACCAGTAAGGAGATTGAAACAGTCATCAAAAATCTCCAAACAAACAAAAGTCCAGGACCAGACGGCTTCCCAGGGGAATTCTACCAAACATTTAAAGAAGAATTAATTCCTATTCTCCTGAAACTGTTCCAAAAAATAGAAATGGAAGGAAAACTTCCAAACTCATTCTATGAGGCCAGCATCACCTTGATCCCAAAACCAGACAAGGATCCCACCAAAAAAGAGAATTACAGACCAATATCCTTGATGAACACAGATGCGAAAATTCTCACCAAAATACTGGCCAATAGGATCCAACAGTACATTAAAAGGATTATTCACCACGACCAAGTGGGATTTATTCCAGGGCTGCAAGGTTGGTTCAACATCCGCAAATCCATCAATGTGATACAATACATTAATAAAAGAAAGAGTAAGAACCATATGATACTCTCAATAGATGCTGAAAAAGCATTTGACAAAGTGCAGCATCCCTTCCTGATTAAAACTCTTCAAAGTGTAGGGATAGAAGGCACATACCTCAATATTATCAAAGCCATCTATGAAAAACCCACCGCAAATATCATTCTCAATGGAGAAAAACTGAAATCTTTTCCGCTAAGGTCAGGAACACGGCAGGGATGTCCGTTATCACCACTGCTGTTCAACATAGTACTAGAAGTCCTAGCCTCAGCAATCAGACAACAAAAAGAAATTAAAGGCATCCAAATCGGCAAAGAAGAAGTCAAACTATCACTCTTTGCAGATGATATGATACTATATGTGGAAAACCCAAAAGGCTCCACTCCAAAACTGCTAGAACTTATACAGGAATTCAGTAAAGTGTCAGGATATAAAGTCAATGCACAGAAATCAGTCGCATTTCTTTACACTAACAACAAGACAGAAGAAAGAGAAATTGAGGAGTCAGTCCCATTTACAATCGTACCCAAAACCATAAGATACCTAGGAATAAATCTAACCAAAGAGGCAAAGAATCTATACTCAGAAAACTATAAAGTACTCATGAAAGAAATTGAGGAAGACACAAAGAAATGGAAAAATATTCCATGCTCATGGATTGGAAGAACAAATATTGTGAAAATGTCTATTCTACCTAAAGCAATCTACACATTTAATGCAATCCCTATCAAAATCCCATCCACTTTTTTTTAAAGAAATAGAACAAATAATCCTAAAATTTATATGGAACCAGAAAAGACCTCGAATAGCCAAAGGAATATTGAAAAAGAAAGCCAAAGTCGGTGGTATCACAATTCCAGACTTCAAGCTCTATTACAAAGCTGTCATCATCAAGACAGTATGGTACTGGCACAAAAACAGACATATAGACCAATGGAACAGAATAGAGAGCCCAGAAATAGACCCTCAACTCTATGGTCAACTAATCTTCGACAAAGCAGGAAAGAATATCCAATGGAAAAAAGACAGCCTCTTCAACAAATGGTGCTGGGAAAATTGGACAGCCACATGCAGAAAAATGAAATTGGACTATTTCCTTACACCACACACGAAAATAGACTCAAAGTGGATGAAGGACCTCAATGTGCGAAAGGAATCTATCAAAATCCTTGAGGAGAATGCAGGCAGCAACCTCTTTGACCTCCACCGCAGCAACTTCTTCCTAGGAACATCGCCAAAGGCAACAGAAGCAAGGGCAAAAATGAACTATTGGGATTTCATCAAGATCAAAAGCTTTTGCACAGCAAAGGAAACAGTTAACAAAACCAAAAGACAACTGACAGAATGGGAGAAGATATTTGCAAACGACATATCAGATAAAGGGCTCGTATCCAAAATCTATAAAGAGCTTATCAAACTCAATACCCAAAGAACAAATAATCCAGTCAAGAAATGGGCAGAGGACATGAACAGACATTTCTGCAAGGAAGACATCCAGATGGCCAACAGACACATGAAAAAATGCTCCACATCACTCGGCATCAGGGAAATACAAATCAAAACCACAATGAGATACCACCTCACACCAGTCAGAATGGCTAAAATTAACAAGTCAAGAAATGACAGATGCTGGCGAGGATGTGGAGAGAGGGGAACCCTCCTACACTGTTGGTGGGAATGCAAGCTGGTGCAACCTCTCTGGAAAACAGTGTGGAGGTTCCTCAAAAAACTGAAAATAGAGCTACCCTACGACCCAGCAATTGCACTCCTGGGTATATATCCTAAAGATACAAACGTGGTGCTCCGAAGGGGCACGTGCACCCGAATGTTTATAGCAGCAATTTCCACAATAGCCAAACTGTGGAAAGCGCCTAGATGTCCATCAACAGATGAATGGATAAAGAAGATGTGGTATATATACACAATGGAATACTATGCAGCCATCAAAAGACATGAAATCTTGCCATTTGCGACGACGTGGATGGAACTAGAGGGTATCATGCTTAGCGAAATAAGTCAATCGGAGAAATATAACTATCATATGATCTCTTTGATATGAGGAAGTGGAGATGCAAGGTGGGGGGGTTTGGGGGGAGGTAGGAAAAGAAAAAATGAAAAGATGGGATTGGGAGGGAGACAAACCATAAAAGACTCAATCTCAAGAAACAGACTGAGGGTTGCGGGGGGGAAGGGGGATGGGAGAGGGTGGTGGGGAAATGGACATTGGGGAGGGTATGTGCTATGATGAGTGCTGTGAAATGTGTAAACCAGACGATTCACAGACCTGTACCCCTGGGGATAAAAATACATTATATGTTTATTAAAATAAAAAAATTAAAAAAAAAAAAAAAAACTTAAGTAACTTAGAAATCCACAGAGTCTTGCTTCATAAGGGTATCTCTTATGAGTACTTTTGTAGAACATCGCCTGACAATTCAAATACATAAGAAAATATGTTTTCTATAAATCTGGTTAAAAGACTCATTTCCATTACCCAAAGCTTATTTAACTACATTTTATTTTGTTATTTATTTCAAGAGCTACTTTTCTTTGTCTCACTAAAGCCTAAGTACCTTTCGAACAGGGGACAGACCATATTTCACTTGCACCCATGCCCCAGTGGTGCTGGAGCACACTCTTTTGCACATGTAGGTGCTCAATAAATCCCTTGTGAGTGACTCCTTTTCTTCACACATACAAACTAGGAGCTATATGTAATTGGATAGCCTAGGGAGTTTATCTAATTCTAAAATGTTAATTTCTGAGCTAATTGTTATTCAGATTTGGCTTCTCTGATAGTGTCTACTAAGGAAAGAAAAGAAAATGCTCCTTCCTGGGGTCATTTGACTTCACAGTCTGCTTCTTCCTGAAACAATGAAGTTGAAACTTTTTTTTTTTTTTTCAATCCGCCAGGCTTTCTAAATGCTAAATACTTGCATGCAATTGTACTCAATATGAAACACCCTCTCTTTTGGGAAGGAGGCTTTCATCCTAGTCCTGTGTAAGATCAAGTTACCAGATCAGTTAGTGCAGGGTAAGGCATTCTGTTACTGGCTGGATCTCATTGTCTGAGAGTTAATGATAAACTGAATGTCATCTAGTTCATAAGCTTCTAATGATGACCGGCTGGTGTTTATAGGTCTTCTGCCAATAAAGGCATCCAAAAATGACAAATGTAACTGGATCAGTGAGCATTTGGTTTAAATTCACTGTCAGTTAGAAATCAAATGAGAGATTCCAGATCTTTTTTTTTTTTTTGAATTGGTGTGTATATCAAATTTCGACCCCAAACGATCTCTGCAATGCAGCAAAAAGGAGCATCATTTGAAAAACTCATTCAAGATGAGAAGAAGCTATTTTCTCACTGTTTTCATTTCTAAATGGTTCCAGTTTTTGTATTCTTCTTTTCCAAATATTAATACTGCTTAGCCTAATGGAAACAGACTTCAGTGGAGAAGAGGAAGTGTTCCATTTTAAGCTGACTTCTAAAGACCAAAAAACAGGATGAAGAAAAATGGGTGTAGGAGATAAGCTCTCTATGAAAAATTATTCCAAATCCAAATGTGGAATCTTTCAAATTCCTACCTTTATATCACTGACTGGTTAAAATTCAGGTTATCCTTTAACTGTGTATTCAGTGATAAACATAGTCTTAGGTGCTGTAGAGAAGCACCAGAGGAATAAAAGATATAGTCTCTATCCTAGCAGAAAAAATGATGAGATTTGAGACAGTCAGGAGACACATTTAAGGACTGCATAATCAATAATTACAGATTCACATTTGGCACTGGGAAATCAGTGCAAATGGAATTCTTAGTGAACAAAAGGGGGATTGATCACAGATCATTTCTAGAATATCTGTTGAATTTAGTAACTTCCATTCAAACCTATAACCAGGACTCTTGTCCAGTTAGCCATTGTCTCTCAAATGGACTATGAAAGACATGCCTTACTGGTTTCAATTCTTTCTGTCTTACACCCTTCCTGTTAATATCCTACATGGTAGTCAAGCTGGCTTTTCTAAAATATCCTATGTGGTAGTCAAACTGGCTTTTCTAAAATGTAAGCAGAAATTTGTCATTCTTTTCCCAAAAGTTCTTGCATACCTTCTTATTTCTCTCAGGATGAAGTTAAAGCTACTTATCATTTGCCAAATAAAGGCCCCTAAAAAAGTTTTATGATCTGATCATAAAAAGTTGACTTCTTCCTCATTTCTTATTATTCTCATTGCTCTAATCTATGAATAATTCATCCATTTATGCTTTTATTCAACAAATATTTATTGAGCACCTAGTGTACATTAGGGACTATTATAGGTGCTGATGATACAAAAGAAGGAAAAGAAGGTATTAAACATTTTCAGTCTTCACTAACATTACATTCCAGTGGAAGCTACAAATTGAAAATATCTAAGGCATAACCTTTTTCAATGTGTTTAAAAAAGAGCAAGGAACTGGAGCACCTGGGTGGCTCAGTCCATTGAGCATCTGACTCTTGGTTTCAGATCAGGTCATGATCTCAGAGTTGTGTGATCTAGCCCTGCATCAGGTTGCATGTTTGATGTGGAGTCTGCTTGGGATTCTTTCCCTCTTTCCCTCCCTTCCCCTGTACCCTCTCCCCCTGCTCATGCTCTCCCCCTGCTCATAAAAAAAAAAATGTTTTATTTATTTATTTAGAGGGAGGGAGTGCACACGTTGGGAAGGGACAGAGGAAGAAGGAGAAGCAGACTCCTCACTGAACAGGGAGCCTGACATGGGGCTTGATCCCAGGACCCCGAGATCGTGAGCTGAGACAAAGACAGATGCTTGACCTACTAAATCACCCAGGTGCCCCTAAATAAGTAAAATCTTAAAAAAAAAAAAAGAGCAAGTGATGAATGTGTTTGAAGACATATGAGTGAGAGGGAGAGTAATAGGTGAGGCATTCAAGGAAGGGAAAGTTTGTGGAGGCCTTCTGGGCCATTATGAGGACTTGGCTTTTATTCTTAGTGTACTGAGTAGCCATTGCACACTTTGAGCTGAGAAACATTATGGTCTTACTTGCTTTTCCAAATATTCAGATTCCTTGGTTTCCTATTATGTTACTTTTTACAAATGAGGTATGATTTATGTACATTAAAATTCACTTTTTTAAATGTTTCATTTAAAAAAGTTTCAAAAATACATATAATTATGTAATTACCATGATAATCAAGATATTGAAGAATTTCACTGCTTTCGAAAATTCTCTTCAGCCCCTTTGTAGTCAACACCTACCCCATGCATAGCAACTGGTAACCACTGATCAGTTTCCTACTTTATAATATTGCCTTTTCCATGTGTTATATAAGTGGGATCATAGCATATACAACCTTTTGAGTATGCCTTCTTTTACTTAGGAAATACACTTAAGACTCATTCATGTTGTTGCATGTGTATCAGTGATGCATTCCTGTTTATTGCTGAATATAATTTCATTGTATAGATGCACCAGTTTGTTTATCATTTCATCTTTGGCAGGACTTTTGTGTTGTTTACACTTTTTGGCATTATAAACAATAAATAATATTATGAACATTCACATAAAACTCTTTCTCTGGACATGTTTCCATTTTCTTGCATAGATACCTAGAGGTGGGTTTGTTGGGTCTTATTTTAAGTATATGGCAAATTGTTTTTCCAGAATGGTTGTATTATTTTACATTACTACCAGTAATGTATCAATGTTGTCACTTATCATACTTGACAAAATTCATTAGTTTTTTTTTTTTTCCCCATCTTAATATACATATAGTGGTATCTCTTTGTGGATTTATTTTGCTTTTCCTCCATGTAGTGACATTGAATATCTTCTCATATGTTTACTTACCATATATATATATTTTTGGGTCAAGTTTCTATTCAGATCTATTCTATTCAGATCAGCCCAGTTTGTTTTATTGAGTTGTTTGTTTGTTAATATTGAGTTGTAAGGTTCTTTATATATCCTAGATTCAACTCCTTCACTGATATGAATTTTGAAGTTATTTTTCTCCCATTCTGTAGTGTACTCTTTCATTTATTAACAGTTTCTTTGCATTTTACATCTTATTAACATATAATGTACATCCACTAAACTGTGCATATTTAAACAATGCAACTTGATAAATTTTGACAAATACATACATACATGAAATCATTACCACATTTAAGATGGTGAACATATCTATCATCCCCCAAATTTCTTCATGCCCCTTTGTAATTACCCCCTCCATTCCTCCATCCTCCTTATTCTCAGACAACTACTTATCTATTTTCTGTCACTCTTGAATAGTTTGTGGGTTTCAAAATGTTATAATATAGAATCATACAATATTTATTTTGTTATCGCATGGCTACTTTGACTCAGATAATTATTTTGAGCTTTGTCCATGGTATTCTGTTCATCAATCGTTCATTCTTTTTTATTAGTTTTATTTCATTGTACGGATATACTGTAATTTAGTCAGTCATTTGTTGATGAACATTTAGATTGGTAGCAGTATCTTTTAAAAAATAAACTTTTAAATTTAGAGGAATTTAATTTTTTACTTTTATTTTAACAATTTTACATTGTTTGTATCTAAGACATTGTTTACCCCTGCAAGTTTATAAGTGCATTCTCTTGCATTTTATTTTAGAAATTCAATGGTTTTTTATTTTACATTTAATTCTATGTCATTTTAGTATATGATGCAAGATCTGGATTGAGGTCTTTTTTTTGCATCTGAGTTTCCAATTATTAAAGCAACATTGTTGAGAGAGTATATTTCATCATTTAATTGTCTTTTCATCTTTGTTGAGACTCAATTGACCAATACAACACTGTATTGAATAGTGTGTCCTCCAATTTTGCTCTTCTTCCCTAAAATTGTTTTAGATATTTTAGATACTTTGATTTTACATAAATATTTTATAAATAGCTTATGTATTTCTATAAATTGCCTTGAATTTAAACATCAGTTGGGGGGAAAATGACATTTTAACAATATTGAGTCTTCCAAACCATAAAGACAACATATAGTATATATCTCCATATAGATAGGTCACCATTGACTTTCTCCTCAGTGCTTCGTTGTTATTCAACATACAGTTACTGCACACATTTTCAAAAATTTACATCAAAGTAATTCAAAAAACACTATATTTTAAAGTTTAATTTCTAATTTTTCATTGCTAGTGTTGAGAAATACAAATGATTTTTAAATGTTGGCCTTTTATCTTCTAAGTTTGCTGAATTAATTTAATAGATCTGACCTTTGAATAGACAGACTCCTTAGGAGTTTCTATTTAGAAGATCATGTCATATGAAAATACAAATAGTATTATTTCTTTCTCATTTGAATTACTTTCTCTTAAGTTTTTATTTAAACTTTGCTTAGTTAATATGCAGTGTAATATTAATTTCAAGTGTACAATATAGTGATTCAGCATTTCCATATAGTACTGGGTGCTCATCACAAAAAATGTATTCCTTAATCCCAGTCCCCTATTTAATCCACCCCCACCTACCTCCTTTCTGGTAACCACCAACTTTTCTTTATAGTTAAGAGTCTGTTTCTTGGTTTGCTTCTTTCTCTCTCTTTTTTTGCTCATTTGTTTTGTTTCTTAAATTCTACATATCAGTGAAGTCACATGTTGTTTGCTTTTCTCTGACTGCCTTATTCTGCTTAGCATAATAACTTCTAGCTCTATTCATATTATTGTAAATGACAAGATTTTATTTATTTATTTTTTTTGGCCAAGTAGTATTCCATTGTGTGTGTGGGGGGGTATGTATGTGTACCTCTATATCTACTTATATGTCTGCAGCTATATGATATCTTCTTTATCCGTTCATCAGTCAATGGACACTTGGGTTCTTGGGTTCTTTCCATAATTTGGCTATAGTAGATAATGCTGCTATAAACATCAAGATGCACATATCCCTTTGAATTAGTATTTTTATATTCTTTGGGTAAATACTAGTATAATTGATGGATCATAGGGAAGTTCTATTTTGAAATTTTTGAGGAATCTCCATACTGTTTTCTAGAGTGGCTGCACCAGTTTTTATTCCCACCAACAGTGCAAGAGGTTTCCTTTTTCTTCACTTTGTCACCAATACCTGTTGTTTTTATGTTGTGGATTTTAACCATTCTGACATGTGTGAGGTGATATTTCATTGTAGTTTTGATTTGTATTTTCCTGATGCTGAGGTATGTTGATGCTGAGGGATGTCTTTTCATGTGTCTGTTATCCATCTGGATGTTTCTTTGGGAAAATGTCTATTCATTACTTCTGTCTATTTTAATTGGATTATTCACTTTTGGGTGTTGAGTTTCATAAGTTCTTTATGTATTTTGAATATATCCCTTTATCAGATAGGTCGTTTGCAAATATCTTCTCCCATTCCATAGGTACCTTTTAGTTTTGTTGTTTCCTTTGCTGTGCAGAATCTTTTTATCTTGATGAAGTCCCAATAATTTATTTTTGGTTTTGTTTCCCATCCTTCAGGAGACATATCTAGTAAGAAGTTGCTATGGCTGATGTTCAAAGTGGTTACTGCCTGTGTTCTCCTCTTGGATTTTTGTAGTTTCAGGTCTCACATTAAGGACTTTAATCCATTTCAAATTTATTTTTGTGTATGATAAGAAAGTGGTCCAGTTTCATCCTTTTACATACTGTTGTCCAGTTTTCCCAACACCATTTGTTGTAGAGACTCTTTTTTCCACTGGATATTCTTTCTTGCTTTGTCAAAGATTAATTCCCCATACAGTTGAGGGTTCATTTCTGGGTTTTCTATTCTGTTCTATTGTTATGTGCCTATTTCTATTCTGTTCTATTGTTATGTCTCAGTACTGTACTGTTTTTTGTCTCAGTACTGTACTGTTTTGATCACTACAGGTTTGGAATAAAACTTGAAGTCTGAAACTGTGATGTCTCCAGTTTTTCTTTTCCTTTTTTTAAAGTTTTTTATCTAAATCCCAGTTAATTAACATAGTTTAATATTAGTTTCACGTGTACAATTTAGATCAACACTTACATACAACACCCAGTACTCATCACAACAAGTTCACTCCTTAATCTCCATCACCTAATTAACCCATCATTCCACCCACCTCCCTTCTGGTAACCATGACTTTGTTCTCTATAGTTAACAGTCTGTTTTTGGTTTTCCTCTTTTTATTTTTCTATTTCAGAATTGCCTTGATGATTCAATTTCTTTGTGCTTCCATACAAGTTTTAGGACTGTTTATTCTAGCTCTCTGAAAAATGTTGGTATTTTGATAGAGATTGTGTAGATTGCTTTGGGTAGTATAGACATTTTAACAATGTTTGTTCTTCCAATCCATTAGTAAGGGATGTATTTCCATTTCTTTGTGTCATATTTATTATTTAAAGATTTATTTATTTACTTTAAAGAGAGGGAGAGAGCACGGGATGAGGGGTGAAAGAGTCTTAAGTAGATTCTAGCTGAGCATAGAGCTTGATGCAGGATTTGATCTCATGACTGTGAGATCATGTCCTGAGCTGAATTCGAGAGTCAGACACTTAACTGACTCTGGCACACAGGCACCTCTATATTCAATTTCTCTTATTAGTGTTTAATAGTTTCTTTTTATTTCTGATCAAAATGGTATGAAAGTAGAAGTCAACCACAGAAAAAATTTGGAAAGTTCACAAATACATTGAAATTAAACAACATGTTACAATGAACAAGTCAACCAGGAAATCAGAGGGGAAATTAAAAAAAAATACATGGAAGCAAATGAAAATGAAAAGACGATGGTCCAATACTTTTAAGATGCAGCAAAAGTGGTCCTAAGAGGGACGTATAGAGCAATACAGCCCTGCATCAAGAAGCAAGAAAAATATCAAATAAACAATCTAACCTTATACCTAAAGGAACTAGAGAAAAGAACAAAAAATGGAGCCTAAAAGTCAGCAGAAGAGGGGAATAATAAAGATTAGAGCAAAAATAAATAATATAGAAACAAACAAACAAACAAACAAAAACAATAGAATCATGAACCCAGGAGCTGGTTCTTTGAAAACATTAATAAAATTGATTAACCTCTAGCCAGATGCATCAAAAAGAAAAGATAAAGAGTCTAAATAAATAAAATTAAAATGGTAGAAGGGAACTAACAACTAGAACCAGAAAAATATTCACAATTATAAGAGAACATCATGAAAAACTATATGCCAACAAATTGGAAAACCTGAAAGAAATGGATACATTCCTAGAAATATATAAACTACCAAAACTGAAACAGTAAAAATAGAAAACTTGAACAGATCAATAACCAGCAAAAAAATTGAATCAGTAATAAAAACAAAACAAAACAAAACAAAACAAAACCTCTCAACAAACAAAATTCCAGGCCAGATGGCTACACAGGCAAATTCTACCAAGCCTTTAAAAAAGAGTTAATAACTATTCTTCTCAAACAATTCCAAAAAAATAGAAAAGGAAGGGAAACTCCCTAAATCTTTCTGAGGCCAGCATTACCTACAGTATTCAACATAATATCAGAGAAAAATAAAACTGGATGGCTGACACTACCAGACTTCAAGAATCACTGTAAAGATATAGTAATCAGGACATTGTGGTATTAACAAGATTAATTCAGTAACACTGAAAGATATAAAAGATAAAGATATAAAAGATAAAGATATAAAATTAGTATACAGAAACCCACTGCATTTCATTACCTTAATAATGAAGTAGCAAAAAGAGAAATTAAGAAAACAACCCCATTTACAATTACACCTAAAAGAATAAAATGCATAAGAATAAATTTAATCATGAGATGAAAGACCTATATATTTTTAAAAGATTTTATTTATTTGTCAGAGAAAGAAAGAGAGAGAGAGTACAAGCAGAGGGAGCAGCAAGCAGAGGGAGAAGCAAATTCCCCACTGAGCAAGGAACTTGATGTGGAACTTGATCCCAGGACCTTGGGATCATGACCTGAGCCAAAGGCAGATACTTAACAAACTGAGCTAACCTGGCACCCCAAAAGACCTATATTTTGAAAACTATAAAACATAGATGAAGTAAGTTGAAGATGACAGAAACAAATTGAAAGATAGTCCATGTTCATTGATAGGAAGAATTAATATTGTCAAAATTTCCATACTACCCAAAGCACTCTACAAATTCAATTCAATTCCTATCAAAATCCCAGTAGTATTTTTCTGGGAACTAGAAGAAATTATCCTAATTTTTAAAAAATATTTTATTTATTTATTTGTTTGACAGGCAGAGATCACAAGTAGGCAGAGAGGCAGGCAGAAAGAGAGAGGGGGAAACAGACTCCCCACTGAGCAGAGAGCCCAATGCGGGGCTTGATCCCAGGACCCTGGGATCATGACCTGAGCCGAAGGCAGAGGCTTAACCCACTGAGCCACCCAGGTGCCCCTATCCTAAAATTTGTATGGACCCAAATAAGACTCCAAAATAGTCAAAACAATCTTGAGAAAGAACAAATCTAGAAATATCATAATCCCAGATTTCAAGATCTACTACAAAGCTATCATAATCAAAACAATATGTACAGTCACAAAAATAGACACATGGATCAGTAGAGTGGAATAGAAAGTCTAAAAATAAACTCATACTTAAATTGTCAATTAACCTATGACAAAGTAGGCAAGAATAACCAATGGAGAATAGACAGTCTGTTCAATAAATAGTGCTGGGAAAATTGGACAGCTACATGCAAAATAATAAAACTGGATCACATTCTTACACCATGCATAAAAATAAACTAAAAATGAATTAAGGACCTAAATGTGAGATCTGATTCCATAAAACATCTACAAGAAAAGATGGACAATAATCTTTTAGACATTGGACTTAGCAACAGATTTATGGATATGTCTCCTCAGGCAAGGGAAACAAAACTCAAAATGAACAATTGAAACTACAACAAAATAAAAAACTTTTACAAAGAGAGGAATCCATCAATAAAACAAGGCAGTCTGTTCAATGGGAGAAGATATTTGCAACTCATATAATTGATAAAAGACTAATATTCAAAATATAGAAAAATAGACACAAGTCAACACCAAAAAAATCAATAATCTGATTAAAAAATGGCCATAGAGAGATGGAGAGAAGGGAGTTGGGGGAAATTGGAGGGGGAGACAAACCATGAGAGACTGTGGGCTCTGAGAAACAAACTGAGGATTTTGGAGAGGAGGGGGGTGAAGGGTTGGGTGAGCCTGGTGGTGGGTATTATGGAAGGCATGTATTGCATGGAGCACTCGGTATGGTGCATAAACAATGAATTCTGGAACACTGAAAAGAAATAAAATAAAATAAAATAAAATAAAATAAAATAAAATAAAATAAATAAATGAAATAAAATTAAAAAATGGCCATAGGACCTAAGTAGACGTTTTTCCAAAGAAGACATACAGATGGCCACCAAACACATGAAAGTATGCTCGACATCACTAATCATCAGGGGAATGCAAATCAAAACACAAGGAAATATTATCTTACAGCAGTCAGAATGGCTAGAATAAAAAACACAAGAAATAATAAGTGTTGGTGAGGTTAACCCTTCTATGCTGTTGGTGGGAATGCATATTGGTACAGCCACTTTGGAAAACAATATGGAAGTTCCTTAAAAAATTAATAATAGGGAGCACCTGGGTGGCTCAGTCATTAAGCATTTGCCTTTGGCTCAGGTCATGATCCCAGGCTCCTGGGATTGAGCCCCACATCAGGCTCCTTGCTCACCAGGAAGCCTGCTTCTCCCTCTCTCACTCCCCTTGCTTGTATTCCCTCTCTCAATGTGTCTCTCTGTCAAATAAATAAATAAAGTATTTTTAAAAATTCATAATAGAATCACCTTATGGTCCAGTAATTCCACTACTATGTATTTACTAACAAAACAAAACAAAACAAAAATGCTAAATGAAAAAAAAATGCACCCCATATTTATTGTAACACTATTTACAGTAGCCAAGAAATGGAAGCAGCCCAAGTGTGCATCAATAGATGAATGAATAAAGATGTAGAATATATATATGTTCTATCTATCTACCTATCTATCTATCATCTATCTATCTATAATGGAATAGTACTTTAAAAAATGAGATCATGTCATTTATGACAACATGGATGGACCTAGAGGGTAGTATGCTAAGTATGATCTGAGCCAAAGGCAGATACTTAACAAACTGAGCCACCCAGGCACCCCAAAAGACCTATGTTTTGAAAACTATAAAATATAGATGAAAGAAGTTGAAGATGACACAAACAAATTAAAAGATAGTCAGAAATAAGTCAGAAAGAAAAAGATAGATACTATATGATTTCACTTATTTGTGGAATCTAAAAACAAACAAATGAGCCAAAAAAATAATCCAAAAAGCAGAATTAGATCCATGAATACAGAGAACAAATTAATAGTTTCCAGAAGAGATGGGAATAAGAGATGGGCAAAATGAGTAAAGGGGAGTGGGAGATACAGGCTTCCCTTTATGTAATGAATAATCATGAGGATAAAAGATACAACATAGGAAATATAGTCAATGGTATTGTAATAGCATTTTCTGGTGACAGATAGTAGCTACATTTGTGATGAACATAGCATAACATATTAAATTGTTGAATCACTATGTTTTATGCCTGAAACTAATGTAATATTGTTTGTCAAGTATAATTTTTTAAAATAGTATGTAGACAAATAGATCATTGAAACAGAACAGAGAGCCCAGAATTAGGCCCCAATAAATATAGTCAATTAGTCTTTGACAAAGGAGAAAAGATGATACAATAGAGCAAAGATAGTCTTTTCAATAAATGGTTCCACAATCACTAGGCATCCACAGGAAAAAAAAAAATGAATGTAGACATGATATCTAACACCTTTCACAAAAAAGAACTACAAATAGATCATAGAACTAAATGCAAAACACAAAACTATAAAACTTTTAAGATGACATAGGAAAAAAAATGGATGCTCTTGGACATGAGGATGTGCTTTTCAATACAACACCAAAGACGTGATTCATGAAAGAAATAATTGACAAGCTGGACTTCATTAAAATTTAAAACTTCTACTCTGTTAAAGATAATGTAAAGAGAATGAGAAGACATGTCACAGACTGGGAAAAATATTTGAAAACACACATCTAATCAAGGACAGCTATCAAGATACATAAAGAATTCTTAAAACTCAGGGTGCCTGCGTAGCTCAGTCAGTTAAGCATCTGCCTTTGGCTTAGGTCATGATCCCAGGGTCCTGGGATCGAACATTATGACTGTGCTCCCTGCTCAGCGGGGAGTCTGTTTCTCCCTCTCCCTCTGCCTGTCCCCTGAGCTTTTATCTCTCTCTCTCTCAAATAAATAAATAAAATCTTTTAAAAAAATTCTTAAAACTCAAAAATAAAAAGACACATAACCTTATCAAAAATGGGTCAAAGCCCTTAACAAACACCTTATTAAATAAGATATACAAGATACACAGATAGCAAATAAGCATATAGAAAGATGCTCAACATCATGTCATCAGAGCAATTGTTATTAAAATAATAATTGGATACCACTCTACACCTATTAAAATGGTCAAAATCCATTTCACTGACAAAACCTAATACTGATGAGGATGTGGAGCAACAGAAACTCTCATGCATTGTTGGTGAAAATAAAAAAATGTTATTTTATTTTTTTTTTAAGATTTTATTTATTTATTTGACAGACAGAGATCACAAGTAGGCAGAGAGGCAGGCAGAGAGAGAGAGGAGAAAGCAGGCTCTCCATGGAGCAGAGAGCCCGATGTGGGGCTCGATCCCAGGACCCTGGGATCATGACCTGAGCCGAAGGCAGAGGCTTTAACCCACTGAGCCACCCAGGCGCCCCAAAAATAAAAAAATGTTATAACAATTGTGGAAGATGTTTTGGTGGTTTCTTACAAAAATAAACATACTCTTATTGTATAATCTAGCAATCGTGTTCCTTACTATTTATCCAAAGAAGCTGAAATTTTATGTCAACACAAAATCCTGCACAAGGATGTTTTTAGTAGCTTAATTTATAATTGCCAAAATTTGCAAGAAAGCAAAATGTCCATCAGTAGATAAATGGATAAATAAAATGTTATACATTCATCTATAACAATGAAATATTTGTTCAGCACTAAAAGGAAATGAGCTATAAGTCATGAAAAGACATGGAGGGAAGTAAAATATATATTACTAAATTAAAGAAGCCAATTTGAAAGGTCACATACTGTATGTTTCCAACTGTATGATATTCTGTAAAAGGCAAAACTATGGAGACAATAAATGGATTAGTGGTTGTTGAGGTGAGGCATGGGGAGAGAGAATAATAAGTGGAACACAGAGGGCTTTCAGGGCAGCAAAAATGCTCTACATCATACTGTTATGATGGATATATGTATCATTTGTCCAAACCCAAGAATGTACAACACCAAAAATATACCATAACATAAACCCTGGAATTGGTGATTATGATGTGTCATTGTAGGTTCATGAATTGTAACAAATGTAATCTTTTGATGGAGGATTTTGGTAATGGAGGAGATTATGCATGTGTGGAGGCAAGCAATATATGAGAAATCCCTAAATTTTGCTGTGAACTTAAAATTACTCTTAAAAATAATCCTAATAATAATAATACTAAGAGACATATGGATCCAGAGACTTTTTTCATTGAAAAACTTTTATGTATTTTTTATAAATTGATACAATATTTTTCAGGTTATCTATTTCTTTTTTTTAATGCATTTTTTTAAAGATTTTATTTATTTATTTGACAGAGAGAGATAGATCACAAGTAGCCAGAGAGTCAGGCAGAGAGAGAGGAGGAAGCAGGCTCCCTGCAGAGCAGAGAGCCCGATGTGGGGCTTGATCCCAGGACCCCGAGACCATGACCCGAGCTGAAGGCAGAGGCTTAACCCACTGAGCCACCCAGGCACCCCAGGTTATCTATTTCTTTTTGAATCAGTGTAGGTAGTTTCTTTCAAGGAATTAGTCTATTCTAAATTGTAGAATCAATGCACATAAAATTGTTGTTATTCCCTTTGTATGTTTTTATGTATCAGTGGACACTACAGTAACTTTCCTTTTGTTCATGGTATATGTTCTCTCTCTCTCTCTCTCTTTTTTTTTTTTTTTCCTTTGTTAGTTTGGGTAAAACTTTAAGAGTTCTATTAATCTTTTCAAAGTGTAATTGAAACAAGTTGTTTTTCTGTTCTTAATTTCTGCTGTTATCTTTATTGTTTCCTTCTTTCTGCTTACTTTGAGTTTATTTTCCTCTTTTTCTTTTTCTAGTTTTTTAAAGTGGAAGCTTAAATAATAGGTTTTATTTTATTTTGGGGATTTTATTTATTTATTTGATGGATAGTGATCACAGGTAGGCAGAGAGGCAGGCAGAGAAGGGGAAGCAGGCTCCCTGCTGAGCAGAGAGCCCAATGCGGGGCTTGATCCTGGGACCCTGAGATCATGAACTAAGCTGAAAGTAGAGGTTTAACCCACTGAGCCACCTAGGCACCCCAAATCATCGATTTTAAACATTTCTTCCTTTATAATATAGGCAGTATTAAAACATTGCTTTCTAAATACTTTTTAGTTTGCATCCCACAGATTTTGATTTGTTGTGTTTTCATTTGGATTGAATTAAACATATTTTCTAATTTCCCTTTTGTCTTTCTTTTACCCATGGGTTATTTAGAGGTTTTGTTTGCTTATTTGTATATAGCTTTTAAATATATGGTCATTTCCCATGATTTGTTGTTATTGGTATCTAGTTTAATTCCTCTGTGGCTAGAGAACATACTATGAGTGATTTATTTTAATATTTTAAAATGTAATTTCACTGAGATATAATTGACACATAACACTGTGTAGGTCTAAGGTATAAGTCAATAAGTTTACTAATAGGAAGTAAGTCAGCTTCTTGATTTGATATATTTACATATTGCAGCATGATTATCACCATTGTGTTATCAAATACCTCTATCATACCACATAATAATAACTTCTAAATAATAAATTTATATATTTATTTTATAAACCAGAATATAGTTTACATTGAGTGTGCTTTAAAATTATATGTAATTAATGTGTGATATCTAATGGTTTTTTTGTTTTGTTTATTTATTTTTATTTTTTTATAAACATATAATGTATTTTTATCCCCAGGAGTACAGGTCTGTGTATCGCCAGGTTTACACAATTCACAGCACTCACCATAGCACATACCCTCCCCAATGTCCATAATGCCACCCTCCTCTCCCGACCCCCCTCCCCCCATCAACCCTCAGTTTGTTTTGTGAGATTAAGGGTCACTTATGGTTTGTCTCCCAATCCCATCTTGTTTCACTTATTCTTTTCATACCCCCCAAACCCCCCATGTTGCATCTCCACTTCCTCATATCAGGAGATCCTATGGTAGTTGTTTTTCTCTGACTGACTTATTTCGCTAAGCATAATACCCTCTAATTCCATCCACGTTGTCACAAATGGCAAGATTTCATTTCTTTTGATGGCTGCATAGTATTCCATTGTATATATATACCACTTCTTCTTTATCCATTCATCTGTTGATGGACATCTAGGTTCTTTCCATAGTTTGGCTATTGTGGACATTGCTGCTATAAACATTTGGGTGCACGTGCCCCTTTGGATCACCACGTTTGTATCTTTAGGGTAAATACCCAGTAGTGCAATTGCTGGGTCATAGGGTAGCTCTATTTTCAACTTTTTGAGGAACCTATATGCTGTCTTCCAGAGTGGCTGCACCAGCTTGCATTCCCACCAACGGTGTCGTAGGGTTCCCCTTTCTCTGAATCCTCGCCAACATCTGTCATTTCTTGACTTGTTAATTTTAGCCATTCTGACTGGTGTGAGGTAGTATCTCATTGTGGTTTTGATTTGTATTTCCCTGGAGCCAAGTGATGTGGAGCATTTTTTCATGTGTCTGTTGGCCATCTGGATGTCTTCTTTACAGAAATGTCTGTTCATGTCCTCTGCTCATTTCTTGATTGGATTATTTGTTCTTTGGGTGTTCAGTTTGCTAAGCTCTTTATAGATTTTGGATACTAGCCCTTTATCTGATATGTCATTTGAAAATATCTTCTCCCATTCTGTCAGTTGTCTTTTGGTTTTGTTAACTGTTTCTTTTGCTGTGCAAAAGCTTTTGATCTTGATGAAATCCCAATAGTTCATTTTTGCCCTTGCTTCTGTTGCCTTTGGCGATGTTCCTAGGAAGAAGTTGCTGCAGCTGAGGTCAGAGAGTTACTGCCTGTGTTCTCAAGGATTTAAATGGGTTCCTTTCTCACATTGAGGTCCTTCATCCATTTTGAGTCTATTTTCATGTGTGGTGTAAGTAAATGGTCCAGTTTCATTTTTCTGCATGTGGCTGTCCAATTTTCCCAACACTATTTGTTGAAGAGGCTGTCTTTTTTCCATTGGACATTCTTTCCTGCTCTGTTGAAGATTAGTTGACCATAGAGTTGAGAGTCTATTTCTGGGCTCTCTATTCTGTTACATTGATCTATGTGTCTGTTTTTGTGCCAGTACCATACTGTCTTGATGATGACAGCTTTGTAATAGTGCTTGAAGTCCATAATTGTGATGTTACCAACTTTGGCTTTCTTTTTCAATATTCCTTTGGCTATTCGAGGTCTTTTCTGGTTCCATATAAATTTTAGGATTATTTGTTCCATTTCTTTGAAAAAAATGGGTGGGATTTTGATAGGGATTGCATTACATGTGTAGATTGCTTTAGGTAGAATAGACATTTTCATGATATTTGTTCTTCCAATCCAGGAGCATGGAACATTTTTCCATTTCTTTGTGTCTTCCTCAATTTCTTTCATGAGGACTTTATAGTTTTCTGAGTATAGATTCTTTGCTTCTTTGGTTAGGTTTATTCCTAGGTATCTTATGGTTTTGGGTGCAATTGTAAATGAGATTGACTCCTTAATTTCTCTTTCTTCTGTCTTGTTGTTGGTGTACAGACATGAAACTGTTTTATGTGCATTGAATTTATATCCTGACACTTTACTGAATTCCTGTACAAGTTCTAGCAGTTTTGGAGTGGAGTCTTTTGGGTTTTCCACATATAGTATCATATCATCTGCAAAGAGTGATAGTTTGACTTCTTCTTTGCCGATTTGGATGCCTTTAATTTCTTTTTGTTGTCTGATTGCTGAGGCTAGGACTTCTAGTACTATGTTGAATAGCAGTGGTGATAATGGACATCCCTGCCGTGTTCCTGACCTTAGCAGAAAAGCTTTCAGTTTTCCTCCATTGAGAATGATATTTGCGGTGGGGTTTTCATAGATGGCTTTGATAATATTGAAGTATGTGCCCTCTAACCCTACACTTTGAAGAGTTTTGATCAGGAAGGGATGCTGTACTTTGTCAAATGCTTTTTCAGCATCTATTCAGAGTATCATATGTTGCTTGTTCTTTCTTTTATTAATGTATTATATCACATTGATTGATTTGCAGATGTGGAACCAACCTTGCAGCCCTAGAATAATCCCACTTGGTCGTGGTGAATAATCCTTTTAATGGACTGTTGGATCCTATTGGCCAGTGTTTTGGTGAGAATTTTTGCATCTGTGTTCATCAAGGATATTGGTCTGTAATTCTCTTTTTTGATGGGATCCTTGTCTGGTTTGGGGATCAAGGTGATGCTGGCCTCATAAAATGAGTGTGGACATTTTCCTTCCATTTCTATTTTTTTTGGAACAGTTTCATGAGCATAGGAATTAATTCTCCTTTAAATGTTTGGTAGAATTCCCCTGGGAAGCCGTCTGGCCCTGGGCTTTTGTTTGTTTGGAGATTTTTGATGACTGTTTCAATCTCCTTACTGTTTATGGGTCTGTTCAGGTTTTCTATTTCTTCCTGGTTCAGTTGTGGTAGTTTTTATGTCTTTAGGAATGCATCCATTTCTTCCAGATTGTCGAATTTGTTGGTATGTCTTTAGGAATGCATCCATTTCTTCCAGATTGTCGAATTTGTTGGCGTAGAGTTGCTCATAGTATGTTCTTATAATTGTTGGTATTTCTTTGGTGTTGGTTGTGATCTCTCCTCTTTCATTCATGATTTTATTTATTTGCGTCCTTTCTCTTTTCTTTTTGGTAAGTCTGGCCAGGGGTTTATCAATCTTATTAATTCTTTCAAAGAACCAGCTCCTAGTTTCATTGATTTGCTCTATTGTGTTTTTGGTTTCTGTTTCATTGATTTCTGCTCTGATCTTTATGATTTCTCTTCTCCTGATTAGTTTAGGCTTTCTTTGCTGTACTTTGTCCAGCTCCTTTAAGTGTAGGGTTAGGTTGAGTATTTGAGACCTTTCTTTTTCTTGAGAAAGGCTTGTACCACTATACATTTTCCTCTCAGGACTGCCTTTGTTGTGTCCCACAGATTTTGAACCATTGTGTTTTCATCATCATTTGTTTCCATGAATTTTTTCAATTCTTCTTTAATTTCCTGGTTGACCCATTCATTCTTTAGCAGGGTGCTGTTCACTCTCTGTGTGTTTGGGTTCTTTCCAAATTTCCTCTTGTGATTGAGTTCTAGCTTCAGAGCATTGTGGTCTGAAAATATGCAGGGAATGATCCCAATCTTTTGATACTGGTTAAGACCTGATTCATGAGCTGGGATGTGATCTATTCTGGAGAATGTTCCATGTGCACTAGAGAAAAATGTGTATTCTATTGCTTTGGGATGGAATATTCTGAATATATCTGTGATGTCCATCTGGTCCAGTGTGTCATTTAAGGCCTTTATTTCCTTGTAGATCTTTTGCTTGGATGATCTGTCCATTTCTGTGAGGGGAGTGTTAAAGTCCCCTACTATTATTGTATTATTATCAATGTGTTTCTTTGATTTTGTTCTTAATTGGTTTATATAGTTGGCTGCTCCCATGTTAGGGGCATAGATATTTAAAATTGTTAGGTCTTCTTGTTGGACAGACCCTTTGAGTATGATATAGTGTCCTTTCTCATCTCTTATTATAGTGTTTGTCTTAAAATCTAATTGATCTGATATAAGGATTGCAACCCCAGCCTTCTTCTGATGACCATTAGCATGGTTAATTGTTTTCTACCTCCTCACTTTAAATATGGCTGTCTTCGGGTCTAAAATGACTTTCTTGTAGGCAGCATATTGATTTTTTTTTTTTAATCCATTGTGATACCCTGTGTATTTTGATTGGGGCATTTAGCCCATTCACTTTCAGAGTAACTATTAAGATATATGAATTTAGTGCCATTGTATTGCCTGTAAGGTGACTGTTACTGTATATTGTCTCTGTTCCTTTCTTGTCTACTACTTTTAGGCTCTCTCTTTGCTTAGAGGACCCCTTTCAATATTTCCTGTAGAGCTGGTTTGGTGTTTGTAAATTCTTTCAGTTTTTGTTTGTCCTGGAAGCTTTTCATCTCTCCTTCTATTTTCAATGATAGCCTAGCTGGATATAGTATTCTTGGCTACATGTTTTTCTCCTTTATTGGTCTGAATATATCATGCCAGTTCTTTCTGGCCTGCCAGGTCTCTGTGGATAAGTCCGCTGCCAATCAAATATTTTTACCATTGTATGTTACAGACTTCTTTTCCTGGGCTGCTTTCAGGATTTTCTCTTTGTTGCTAAGGTTTGTAAGTTTTACTATTAGGTGACGGAGTGTGGACCTATTCTTGTTGATTTTGAGGGAGGTTCTCTGCACCTCCTGGATTTTGATGCTTGTTCCCTTTGCCATATTATGGAAATTCTCTACAATAATTCTCTCCAATATACCTTCTGCTCCTCTCTCTCTTTCTTCTTCTTCTGGAATCCCAATTATTCTCATGTTGTGTTGTCTTATGATGTCACTTATCTCTCAAATTCTCCCCTCATGATACAGTCGTTGTTAGTCTCGCTTTTGCTCAGCTTCTTTATTCTCTGTCATTTGGTCTTCTATATCACTAATTCTTTCTTCTGCCTCATTTATCCTAGCAGTAAGAGCCTCCATTTTTTTTTTTGCACCTCATTAATAGCTTTTTTTATTTCAACTTGGTTAGATTTTCGTTCTTTTATTTCTCCAGAAAGCGCTTTTATCTCTCCAGAGAGGGTTTCTCTAATATCTTCCATGCCTTTTTCGAGCCTGGCTAGAACCTTGAGAATCGTCATTCTGAACTCTAGATCTGACATATTACCAGTGTCTGTATTGATTAGGTCCCTAGCCTTTGGTACTGCCTCTTGTTCTTTTTTTATTGTCGTGAGTTTTTCTGCCTTGTCATTTTGTCCAGATAAGAATATATGAAGGAGAAAATAAAATACTAAAAGGGTGGCAAAGACCCTAAGAAAATGTGCTTTAACGAAATCAGAAGAGACCCCAAATCGTGGGGTGTAGAAAGGGAGTAAAAAGAAGTTCAGAAAAAAAAAATTAAAAATAGAAAACAAGTAAAGAAAAAAACATAAAAAAGAAAATATATATATATATATATATATATATATATATATATATATATATTAGACTGGTGACTAGAACAGTGTCACCCACTTAATTTTGGGAGTATTTTGGTCTCTTAGAAGAAACTACCTCCCCAAAATTTAAAGAATGCAAAACATATATAAGGGTATACAAATTGAAGGGATGGGCATATGCCTGTAAAGATGAAAAAAAAAATTTAATTTCTAAAAAAGGAGTTGATAAGGTATGTTGGTTGGGAGAATAAAGAAAAAGAAAGTGGAGAGAATTTCCTCAGGCTGGAGACTAGAACAATCCCAGAACTTGATTTAGAGTATATATTGATCTATTAGAAGAAGTTGTACCCCAATTTTTTAAAAGAAAAACCCTATCTGTATAACAAAAAATAAAGTTAGATACAATGAAGGATAAAATATGACTATAATAATGAAGGGTCAAGAAAGATTTTTTTTTTTTTAATGAAAGTTATTGTTAAGATAAACTAGTTAAAAAACGTTAAAAAAGGAATGGGTAAAAGTTAAAAAAAATTAGCAGAAGAAAAAGAAAAAGAAATAAAATTTAAAAAAAAATTAAGTTAACTACAAGACTAAGGAACCATGGGGAGAAAGCCATGAGTTCCATGCTTTGCTTTCTCCTCCTCTGGAATTCCGCTGTTCTCCTTGGTAAGTGAACTTGGTCTTGGGTGGATTTCTTGTTGATCTTCTGGGGGAGGGGCCTGTTGTAGTGATTCTCAAGTGTCTTTGCCCAAGGCAGAATTGCACCACCCTTACCAGGGGCCAGGCTAAGTAATCTGCTCAGGTTCGCTTTAGGGAGCTTTTGTTCCCTGAACGTTATACATAGAGTTCCGGAGGAGGGGAATGAAAAGGGCAGCCTCCCCATCTCCAGACGGGAGGAGCCGAGAGCTCAGGGCCCCACTCCTCAGTGCACCCATAGAGAAAAGTTCTCAATCACTCCCATCTCCCCGGCCTCTGGCTGCACTCCAAGCTCACCCAGCCTGCTACTGGTTCAAGGTAACCCCGAGCTGAGAGCTCACTCCTCGGCTTTGTCGCTGTAGCCAGGTTCCCTGCTCTAATACTTGCAAGCTCTGTGACACTCAGACACCCCTGATCCTTCTGTGATCCTGTGGGACCTGGGGCCACGCTGACCCCCCTGTGGGCTTCACCAGGGTTTAGCCTCTGGAGCAATGTCCCTCCACGGAGCAGACTTTTAAAAGTCCTGATTTAGTGCTCCATTGTTCTGTCACTTGCCAGGAGCCGGCCCCTCCCTCTGCGGTCTATCTTCCTGTCACTTTGGATTTACTTCTCCACCGGTCCTACCTTTCAGAAAGTGGTCAATTTTCTGTTTCTAGAATTGTTGCTCTTCTTCTCTTCCATCTCCCATTGGATTTGTAGGTGTTTGCAATGGTTTGATAAGCTATCTAGCTGATCTCCTGCTACCTGATATAATCTCAACCTGCGACTTCTCCGCCATCTTTACTCCTGCCCCCCGATCCAATGTTTAATAAATTGCTCTGTCAATGTCAATTAGGACAAGTTGAATGATAGTATTGCTTATGTCTTATATGTCCTCACTGATTTTGTCTTCTTGTTCTTTTAATTAGTAGGAGATGGGTTTTTAATTCCTCATATATAATCTTTCACTTATATTACCTTTCAGTTTTATCACTCTTTTGTTTTATGTACTTAAGCTCTGATTTTGTGTGCATGAGTAATTTGAATTGCTGTATCTTCTTGATGAACAAGCTCCCTTTATCACTGTGTAACATCTTACTTTATCCTTGGTAATATTTGTTCCAAAATCTACTTCTTTTTTTTAAAGATTTTATTTATCCATTCGACAGAGAAAGATATAAGAATAGAGGGAACACAAGCAGGTGGAGTGGGAGAGGGAGAACCAGGCTTCCCACCCAGCAGGGAGCCCGATGTGGGTCTCGACCCCAGAACCCCGGGATCATGACCCAAGCTGAAGGCCGACACCCAATGACTGAGCCACCCAGGTGCCCCATTTTTTTATATCAATATAGACAACCCAATTTATTTAATTTTATTAGAGTTTGCATGGCGTATCTTTTTCCATCCTTTCACTTTTACCTTAACTATTACTTTGTCTTTAAAGTGGATTTCTTAGGGAGCTTGGGTGGCTCAGTTGATTAACCATCTGACTCTTGATCTCTGCACAGGTCTTGATATTGGGGTCATGAGTTCAAGCACTGCATTGGGCTCCACAGTGGGCATGGAGACTACTTAAAAAAAAAAAAGCAAACCAAAAAACAACAAACAAAAGAAAGATGAATTTCTTGTATAGAGCATATGGTTAGCAGTTGTTTGTTCAATATGACAATTTCTGTATTTTTTCTCGTATACATAGTCTATTAACATTTAATGTAACTATGGCTATGGTTCACTTAAAATCAAATATTTTTCTAGCCATTTTTTGCTTGTTCTATCTTTTTTCTTCTGTCTTTAGTTTTTTGATTGGTTAAATATCATATAATTCCATTTTATCCCTACTTTTGATTTATTAGTTTAAATGTTGATTGTACACTTTTTTCAATTATTATTTGTAACTGTGAGGTTTATGACACACATATTTATTTAATCACAGTCTACTTTCAAATAACATTAAACTACTTCATTTACTGCTTCATTTATAATGTATGAGTTTTGTAACAGTATGCTCCCAATTCCACTTTCTCATCTTTTGTGATATTTTTATGTATATTTTTCTTTTACATGTGCTATAAACACACATTACATTATCTCCTCTATTTTTGCTGTATGTAACAATTATTTTAGCATGATTAAAATAGCATAAATAAATTTTATATTTATCCTAATTTTTATCATTTCCAGAACTCTTTATTTCTTTAGGAGAATCCAAGTTTCTTTCTGGTATCATACACCTTTGTCTGAAAAAATTACTCAATATATATTTATTTTAGTACAGGTCTGTTTATAATAAATGATTTTGATTTTATATCACTTGAAAATGTTTTAATTTTTGAAATATATTTTTACTGAGTACAAAGTTACTGGTTGATATATATATATTTTTCTTTCAGTGCTCTAATGATACTAGTTCATTGACTTTTGCCTTTTGTAGCTTATGACAAGAAGTCTGCTATTATTCTTATCTTTGTTCCTCTCTATGCAATGTGATATATCACTCCATAAGGCCTGCAAGATTTTCTATTTTTCATTTGCAGCAACTTAAATATGATGTATCTGTGTGTGTGTGTGTGTGTGAGAGAGAGAGAGAGAGAGACAGAGAGAGAGACAGGCAGAAACTGAGAGAGACAGAGATGGGGGGTTTGGGGAGGATGTATTAAACTTGGTGTTTTCTGATGTTCCTGAATTTGTCATTTAATCTCTTTCTTTACTTTTAGAACGTACTCAACTGTTATCTTCAAATATTTTTTTTTCTACCAAATACTTTCTCTCCTTCTTGGAATCCAACTACACATAAGTTAAACTGATGTTGTCCCAGTGTTTGAATACTTGGATAACCTTTTCTTTTTTGTGTGTTGCAGCTTGATAATACCTATGGAATTAGTACTTTTTCCTGCTCTATCCAGTCTAGTGATGAACCCATCAAAAGTATACTTTATCCCTGTTACTGTGTTTTTTCCCTTAAGTTCCTCTTGATTCTTTATTATATTTTCCATGTCTTTGCTGAAATTATTTATCTGTTAATGAATATTGTACATGTTTTCCACATATAACTTTCAATTTATTAGTTATAGTTATTTTAAATCCTTCTTTTATTAGCAACTTCTGAATCATACCTGAGTCTTATTTTATTGGTTGTTTTGGTTTTCAACAGTTTTTCTTTTATCATTTGACCTTTTTTTTTTTTTTTTCTAATTAAACCTGGACATTATGTGCAGAACAGTAGACACTGAGGTAAATAACACATATGCCTGAGGACATTTCTGTTAAGTCTTCTGTTAGGTCTACTGTGAGGGATTGAATCAGTCTAGTCAGGAGTTGAGCTGTGTTTGTCTTTTGTTGCTTACCCACGGTGCACCATAATATTTAAATTCTAATTTTACTTTGTTCTTAGGGTGTGAATTGGGTTGCTGGCAGTTTTTCTTTTTTTCACTCTTCAACTATCAACATCAGTTTTAGGATTTGCCTTTGGCTGAGAGCCAAAGAGAGGATCTCTCTCTCTCCCTCTCTCTGTCTCCACTCTTGCTCATCCACCAGAGGTCATCTGCTATTGCTTGTCAGTGTTTGCTGGCCTGTTTGGAAAATGTTGTTTGGGGCATTCTCTGTCATCCTGGTTCAATATAAGATTTAAGTAGACCCTTTTTCCTTGGTTCTTGGGAGTGGAATTTTCTCAAAGATCCTTCCCCTTCTACTTGTGACAGCTGAATTTTGCCTTGTGTCTTATCTTTAATAAAGCTGTCCAGAGGGTAGTTTCTGGTTCCTCCATTAGCAGATATGGATTTCTAATGATCTGAGCTTAGGATGGTTTCCTACACCTCTTTGCAGAGGGTTTTTATGGTCTATTTTTCCTTCATCTAATAATGGAAATTTAAATATGCCCTGGGGATTTTTCTCCCCTCCCTCAGTATCTTAAGGGTTATGTTCTATAGAAATATAGAAGAATAAGATCTAAGTGGGGCTTCTTGCCTTTCCTATAGCTAATACTGATCCTTTCAACCAGGCTTATACCAATAAGGGGTATTCTCTCTAGTTTTCTATTCTGGATCTCATGTCTCTCATGAGAACATAGTAAGATCCATGGGGACAATAAGTGGATGCATACTTCTCAGTATTTCCAGCTCTTAGAATTTCTATACTGTCACATTAAACTACACTAAGCCTTTAGCAATTAATTTAAAAATAATCTTAAATCTTCCCTATATCTACAGTAGCACCATCTTCTTTCTGTGTATATTTCCTGGTAAACAAATATGTTAATTCCATGAGACTTTGGAGATACCTTTCTTTCTTTGGTTTACTTCAGTTCTCTGATGAATTTAAGAACAGTTATGATTTTGTAGATTTTCTGCTTCATTATATGGTTGCTAATTTGGGAATGATTCTTTTCTCAGCTTTCTATAAATATCCAAAGCCAAAAGTCCTGACGTCCATTTTGAAAAGATCCTGTGGACATTGACATAAGATTAAACTATACAGTGGCAAATGAAAACAAAGAGTATAATTAGGAATCTGTGGCAGAAAGATAGGCAATAAATTATGATGATTTTATTTTATTTTTATATTTATTTGTAGTTTCAAATTTTTATTTAAATTGCAGTTAGTTAACATACAGTGTAATATTAGTTTCAGGAGTAGAATTTAGCGATTCATCAGCTGCATATAAGACCCAGTGCTCATCACAGCAAGTGCCCTCCTTAATACCCACCACCCATTTAGCTTATCCCCTCACCCACCACCCCTCCAACAACCCTCAGTTTGTTCTCTACACTTAAGAGTCTGTTTTATGGTTTGCCTCTCTCTTTCTCTCTCTCTCTCTCCCCACTATGTTAATCTGTTTCATTTCTTAAATTCTACCTCTAAGTGAAATCATACTGAATTTGTCTTTCCCTGACTGACTTATTTCACTTAGCCTAATACCCTCTAGTTCCATCCATGTCATTGCAAATGGTAAGATTTCATTTTTTTTATAACTGAGTAATATTCCATTCTATGTATATGTCACACTTCTTTATCCATTAATAAATTGATGGAAATATGGGCTTTTTTTTTCTGTACTTTGGCTATTCTTTAAAATGTTGCTATAAACACTGGGATGCATGTATCACTTCAAATAAGTATATTTCAATCCCTTGGGTAAATACCTAATAGTGCAATTGCTGGATCATGGGGTAGTTTAACTTTTTGAGGGATCTCCATATTGTTTTCCAGAATGGCTACACCTGTTTGTATTCCCACCAACAGTGTAAGTGGGTTCTCTTTTCTCCATATCCTCCCCTACATCTGTTCTTTCATTTGTTCTTAATTTTAGCCATTCTTACAAGTGTGAGATGATATCTCATTATAGTTTTGATATTTATTTTCTGATGATGAGTGATGTTGAGCATCTTTTCATGTGCCTACTGGCCACGTGGATGTCTTCTTTGGAAAAATGTCTACTCATGTCTTCTGTCCATTTTTTTTTAAGATTTTATTTATTTATCTGACAGACAGAGATCACAAGTAGGCAGAGAGGCAGGTAGAGAGAGGAGGAAGCAGGCTCCTTGCCCAGCAGAGAGCCCGAAGTGGGGCCTGATCCTGGGGCTCAATCCCAGGACCCCGAGACCATGATCTGAGCCTAAAGCAGAGGCCTTAACCCACTGAGCCTCCCAGGTGCCCCATCTTCTGTCCATTTTTAACTGGATTTTTTTCATGTGTTAAGTTATTTTGGACACTAACCCTTTATCACATACATAATTTGCAAATATTTTCTCTCATTGTGTAGGTTACCGTTTAGTTTTATTGATTGTTTCCATCATGGTACAGGACCTTTATTTTGATAAATTCCCACAGTACATTTCTACTTTTGTTTCTTCTATTTCAGGAGACTTATCTAGTAAGAAATTGCCATGACCTATGTCAAACAGGTTATTGTCTGTGATCTTCTCTAGGATTGTGATGGTTTCTTATCTCATATTTAGGTCTTTCATCCATTTTGAGTTTATTTTTGTGTATGATGTAAGATAGTGGTCCTGTTTCATTCTTTTGTATGTTGCTGTCCGGTTTTCCCAACACCATTTGTTGAAGAGACTGTCTTTTATCCATTGAATATTCTTTCCTGCCATCTTGGACATAATTGTTCAAATGGTTTCTTCCAGTATAGATTTGTAGGATTAAATAATTTGTTGTACTTATACCAATTGATGACTAGGTTTTCAGGAAGCTGCCAGTGATCTCACTTAATTAGTTCAGGTGCCCGTGATATGTGATCTTTTAACAATCTATATTTCACTTTCATGTAATTTAATTGTAATAGCTTTTTATATCTCTCCCAATAGACTGAAAACCCAATAAGGGAAAATAGTGAGTCTCTATTGCTCATTGTTATATTTGTCACATGAATAATACCTGATATATTTCTTGTGCATCGTATTGTTAAAACAATGAAAGATAACAAAAATTATCTTTCTTTATACTTTTATTCTTTTTTTCTGAATGATTTTAAAGGAAGATTTTAGAATTTAGGAGTTTGTAACCAACTTATCTTGGTTTTCCTGGAATTGCCTCAGTTTTATCATTAAGAGTTCCACATCCCCAGAAAACTCTCAATCCTGGCCAAACCTGGATAGGTGGTTATCCTATTAGTAATGGATGTTACAAATATGAGACTACATAAAAATAAGAATTATTTTGATTAACAATGATCTGTCCTGTGAGAGGTCTCTTTCACTAGAAGAGTATCAGCAAAGACTGGTAACTACAATCCATTCCAATGGCTATAGAGATTATAATTAACATTTATATATTTTTAAGGATAGGAATTTCTCAAAATGTGGTTTGTGATCCTGGATACTTATCTAAAACATTTAAATATAGGCTTACCCCACATTTGCTCAATAAATACTTTTAGAGGTAAGGCCCGAGTTTCTACACCCCCTTTTAAAAAAAAAGATTTTACATATTTATTTGAGACTGAGAGAGAGAGTATGTGTGAGCATGGGCAGGGGGAAAGGGGAGAAGCAGGGTCCCCACTGAGCAGGGAGCCTGATGTGGGATTTGATCCCAGGATCCCAAGATCATGACCTGAGCCAAAAGCAGACACTTAACCAACTGAGCCACCCAGATGCCCCAAGTTTCTACCTTTTAATAAACTGCATAAGTTAGTCTGATACACACTGAAGTTTGAAAATTGGAATTTAACACTAGAATTATGATGTGAGAAACAACATGATTACAACAATGTAATCATATTGTTACTGAATGTGAACTGATTTTCTTGAGGGGACAAGGCAATAGGAGGAAAGAAATAAATCATGTTTGACATACTGCCAATAATAGATAACTTTCTTAGTATTCACAATATACTAGCTTTTGAGAAAAGAGCTACATTTATAGTCTCACTGAGAATCTGAAATTTGATCAAGTTAATTAGCAACAAAACAATTTGGATTCTTCATTTTGCAAGCTCTGTAAACTGGGGATCAGCATAAATAAAATGGAGGAAAGTTGCTATAAGATATATTACAGAGTAAATAAAATGGCACACATTCTAGAAAATTTAAGTAGAAAACGTAACCAACAGGAAATTGGAAAATAAATAAGGAATACTGTCATATTTGTCATAGCTCACTTGGCAGCAAAGCACACTAGATCAGAGATAACTGGGACTCAGAAACAAGAATAGAATTATCAGATATAGGAAATAAATGGTCATGGAAGAAAAACAAAAATCATATCATCAAATGGCAGTCTTTCCAATATTTTCAGCCATTATTGTGTCCTCCCTGTATTTTCTCATTTCTGGGTAAAGCATCCACTACTGTTTTTATTACTATTCATATTGCTTCATTTCCAGACCTTAGTTGAGCTCTGCAACTTTATACTTTCCCATTTTTTTTGTTACATTAATTAAGTAAACTGTATTTTTGATTTTCCCTTTACAAAATGAAGGAACTAATTCTACCACAACACATGTTTAATAGTTTGGCTGCTTATAGGCTTTTATAATAAAATCATTTTTCCTTAGATATTTGAAAGCATCACTGCATACCTGTCTGGAACCTAACACTGCTGAGGAGAAATCTGCAGCTAACCTGATTCATATTTCTTTGGAGGTTATCTTTTACTTATTTTAAACTATAGATGGTTTTAGAACTGTATTTTTATTCTTGATATTATCAAATTCCATTAAGAAATCCCTACGTAGGTCAGCTTTTCTTTCATTCTGAATGGCATCTTGCAGGCTCTTACAGTCTGACAATTTTAGTTTCACTTCAGCTCTGATATATATTTTTATATTATTTGTTCCATTATTTTCTGTTGGAACTCTTGGATTTATCTTCCAAGGGTTTCTTCTTCTTCTTGTACTGTATATCACCAGGTCACATAATATATCTTCTGAGATAATTCTTAATATTTTTTTCTAGTCCATAGAGACTGGCACAGTAATGCCATAGAGGAGTGAATAGAATTCAAATCAGGGTGGTGGCCATAGAAATGGAATAGAATTGGTGAATCTGAGAGTGAGTCTAAGACTTAACTCATACTATAAACCAGTATTTCAAAAATTCCAAATGAACAGGGGCGCCTGGGTGGCTCAGTGGGTTAAGCCTCTGCCTTCTGCTCAGGTCATGATCTCAGGGTCCTGGGATCGAGCCCCACATTGGGCTCTCTGCTCGGCAGGGAGCCTGCTTTCCCCCTCTCTCTCTGCCTGCCTTTCTGTCTACTTGTGATCTCTCTCTCTCTCTCTCTCCCTCCCCCCCTCTCAAAAAGAAAAAAAAAATTCCAAATGAACAAAAGACTTAAATGCAAACATTAGACACAGGAGTGGTTGAAATTTTAAAAAAGTGGGGAGGAGAGGAAATGAATAAATTATCCCCTAAGCTGGAATATAAATATCCTATGTTTTCTGCTAAGTAAAAAAGCAAAAGAAGGGGTTCCTGAGTGGCTCAATTGATTAAGAGAGTGCCTTCAGATCAGTTCGTGATCCTGGAGTCCCAGGGTTGAGTCCCACATCTGGCTCCCTGCTCATCAGAGAGTCTGCTTCTCCCTTTGACCCTTCCCCCCTCTCATGCTCTCTCTCACTCATCCTTTCTCTCTGTCAAATAAAGAAATAAAATCTTTAAAAAAAAAGGAAGAATATCAACAAATTTGGTTATATAAATATTAAAATAATCTCTAATTATACAACAAAAAATCTTTCTTAATAAAAAGCAAACTACAAAGTAAGGAAAAGCCATTGTTGATAGACTTAATATAAGCAGAACTAGAAATCAGCAAGAAAAATACATATAAGTCCCCCAAAAAACAAAGAATGGGAAGGGACTTTTTTTTTAATTGACATAAAAGGAACCCATAAAATATGGAGCAGAGATATTGTTATGTTTTCTTCTATGTCTTCAGAAACTTTAAATAATCTTTTAGCTCAGAAGTTCAAGTAAGCAAGTAATCAGAGATGTTTCAAAATATTTACCTAAAGTATGCTCAGTACAGTGTATTTTATAATAAAACAATTTCCAAACTACTGAAATGACCTAGTTAGTAAAAAGATTTGACTAAATGAATTATGACAATCCAAAGCCTGGGATGTATTTAGGAATTAAGGCTTGTGTGATCAAAAATACATAAGAATTTGTAGAAATGTCAGTTTATAAGTGAAAAAAAAAAGTGCGAAAAGTAACAAACATTATTTCTAAACTTCATTGCTTTAAAGAAAATGGTGAGTCCCGTTTACTGAAGGCTTTTGCTTTCCCAAGCACCTTGATGGGAATGATCATGAACACTGGGGTAGCAAATGAGAAAGGACTGAATTAACTTGCAAAACACATGAATGAAGCAGGTGAAATTATGTTGGGAAAATCATCTTAGGAAAAAAAGGACCTAATAAGGAACTGCAGGAATGCAAATTATTTTATACCTTCCCAAGCTTGAGCAGAACAGGATTTTAAGAATATTAATGTCTGAAATAAATTTTAAATTGTTTTAAGTATCTGTTCACTGAGGAGGAGTGACAGAGGACAAGGATATCTGAGAATGTGATATAGTATCCCTATTCTGGCCTCTCTACAAAATCTTCAATAAAGCTGACATTTCTTAATATGATTTTTATGCATGGTTATTCAAATGGTGAAAACTGAGACTGTACACTATGTGAATAATGAAAGGAGATCTGTGTATTGGGAATAAGAACTATTTAAAAATACAGTGTAATTTCCATATTTAAAAAATGATATGTGTGAATTTCATGTGTTATTCATGTGAGGTGTGTGTATGCATGTGGAGAGAGAGATTGGGATTAGAAGTACATACACACACACAAAAAATTGAGTGATTATCGTTGAATGGTAGTTTTTTAATGATTTTTTCATTAGTTCATCAGCATATTCCAATGATTTTTGATAAAATATTTTGTTTTTTAAATTAGAAAAATATCCATTAAATAGCTGGAGGCATTATGTTAATGTTATTATAAAATTCCTCTTTCATCTCTTTTTCTTTCATATAAATGCCTCCAGAATGCATATTCAGAAATGTTTAAAGAACCAGAGAATTAAAGGTGCATGAACTTTGTCATAATATATTTTGAACAATCATTAAAATGAAAAAAAAAAAAGTGCTCTTTACAAAGTTACTAACAAAGAATTCTTCTGAATTCCTGGCATGGTGATTATAATTATATTGCAAAAGGAAGAGAGCAATGTGACAGACATTTGCCTTTATCTGGGCAAATAATGAACTGTCTCAGGTCTCCAAAACTTACTGCAATAGAAATAAATATCAAGAAAGCAGAATCTCTAAAGTAGTGTTTTTCAAATTGTCTGTGATGAAGAACCAGTCTTTTTAAAATTTTTTTGATCATAAGTACATTTGTAAAATATAATAAAATAAATTCTTTTAAAAATATTGACTTCTTTATCTTTTATCATAACCCTAGAAAATATAAAGTGAAAAACTACAAAAACATTCAAAATGTGAGCCATATATTGTATTGTTAGGTTTGACAGATATAAAACAACATCAAATTATTATAATTTATAAATACTTACAATTTCTGCATTTATTTCCTCATTGGACTGGTAATGGTTTGTGGTTCAACATGTGTTATGGATCACAGTTTGAATAGCTCAAAAGTATACATTACAGAAAGTAAAAAACAATAAATGGAGAATGTTTTCTCCTGTTTTATTCACTTTGTCTGGGCTGTAACTTAAACACCTATAGCTGTGGTCTCTATTTTAAAGTAGATATAGAAGAATCTGGGAATTCTAAGAACAAGGAAAACTAATGGGTGGGAAAACAGTTTTCATAAATATATGCTATAACAATTAGAAGTGCTAAACTTGGGGAAAAGAAGAGAAAATATTTTCTTCAGAAATATAATGATTGGCTTGCTTTAGTTTTTTTTTTACTTTTTTTGGTAAAAATAAACATGGATGTAAAAAACTACACAAAATGAATTTATAGCTTACCTTACCTTTTTTTTTTTTAAGTAGGCTCCATGCCCAACATGAGTCTTGAATGCACAACCCTGAGATTGCCATATGCTCTACCAACTAAACCAGCCAGTCACCTGTATAGCTTAACTTATTATAAGGCAAATATCCTTGTAACTCACAACCAGATCAAGATATAGAACTTCATCAGCCACCTCAGAAGAATTTCTAGGTGCCCCATTCAAACCAGAACATCCTTCCTCCTTCCAAAAATAACCATAAATTCACTTTAAGAAGTATCTGGTTTGCATTTCTTCATGGTTATATGACTAAATTTTCCTTTCACCACTTTATTTTCCTTACAATCTATCTACTGAAATAACTAGGTCATTTAACCTGGAATTTGCTGATTTCAGACTCACAGAACAGTTCAAATTTTTCTTCTGATCTTTATGCTTCTGCAAATTGACAGCTGGATCCAGAGGCTTCATCAGATTCAGTTTTGATCCTTTTGCCAAAGCTGTAGGAGATTATGTGAGATTTTAAGGAGGAGATATAATAATATTTGATTTCATTCTTTAATTGTGGATTACAAAATGGTAATAACCTATCATTTTATTTTATTTTTCAGATGGAATAGTTTTATACAAAGATATTTCCTCTGATATAATATGGGTTAGCCAGTGGCACAGAACATATTCATATTCAAGTGGCAGGAAAAGTGATTTTGTAAATTTTTATTTTTTAAATTTTTATTTAGCTAGTTTTCAAATTAATGAATTAGCTCCCCAACCTCTTCAAGTAACAGTTTAGTTGATTTTCTGAGTTTCAAGTCAGGACTAGAATTTTTTTTTTTTTACTTAATTTCTTTCATATTAAATATATAACACCTTTCTTCCACACCAAGAATCCTGGTTCTCAAAGACACATGAATTGATACAAGAATCCATAATTGTTCATTTGTGTTATCCCTAAACACTGATGAAACAGCCTCAGAATAACAATACTACTTGCTAGTACTGATTACTGAAAAGTAAGTGGGAAAAATATTGCATATGTTTTCTGTAATCTTCTGTTTAAGGTTGTATTGTATCTACATTGTCAGATCATATAGCCATATTGTATTGTAATTGCTCCCTTTAACTCTCACTTAGTCTTAGTTTTGCATATATATATATATATATATATATATATATATATACACACACACACACACACATATATATTTAGTTCTCATTCTCAGTCTTGTTTTACTGACTCATTGGTCATTTCAGATGTCTGAAACTTATCCTCCACAGATTATTTAGGAAGAATATTTTCTATGTTCTCCCTTATTGGTAATTTGGGAGTATGTCTGTGGGATTCAGGAAGATCCAAAACTGTATACCACCAGCACCAGCATTTTCTCAGAATCTGTTTCCTTTTTTTTTTTTTTCTTTTCTTTTCTTTTCTTTTTCTTTTCTTTTCTTTATCTTTTTTTTTTTTTTTTAATTTTAGGAGCATTAAACTATTCACCACAAAAAGCAGAGTAGAAATTGTCTTAAATTAAGGTTTAAGGTGCTTCAGGCTAAATTTCTTGGAATCTGTGAAAAGATAATAGAATAAATATTCTTCTACCCTTGTACTTGTAGCAGACCATCTATATGAAAGCTAAAGGAATGAACTAGATGATCCCTCCAGATTTCTTCTAACTATAAAATTACAGGACATGGAATTATGTTTTCCACCTATTCTCCAAAGAATATATCAAATTTATATCTGAATACCTCTCAGGCTGTTTAGGGTGTTGGTTGAGATAGAGCCAAAGTTGTGATGTTTTTGTGAACCCCAGGGCTTACAAACTCATCTTGTCAGACTTTTACATCCTGCAAAGTCTTCCACTATGTCCTAAAATAAGTCATCAAAACAATGTTTTTTTCAGTACCATAGCATGGACTCAAGGCAGCTATAAGAAGGTAGGAACAAAATAAATATGTTGAGTTGCTCTAGAGGTATATGCTGTTGAAAAATAAAAGACATATTAAAAATTTTAAGAACTTAGAACAAAAGTTTATTTGAATTGGGCAGCATCCAGTCTGACAAGTAGAAAGGAGCCCTGAGAAGATGTACAAAATGAAATACTTTTAAAGGCAGAAAGGAGCAGGAACAAAGAAATTATACTAGGCAAAAGGGTAGGTCAGTTGTTGCAAAGTCATTTTCCTTTAGGGGTGGCAGGGGTCTATCGGATAATTAGTGCTGATCTAGCTATTCCTGACTGAATGGTTTAACATTACATTTCTGGGAGAGACTGAGCTATAATTATGGCTTGGTTTAGTGATGTGAGGCTTAGCATAAGTGACTCTATTTTGAGTCTATTGTCTGGCTTTTAACAATGCAACATTTTAGTCAAGGAAGTGAGAAAGTGAAAATAAATTTGGTTTTGCAGAAAAAAATGTATTTGCTTTTTGCGTTTTGTACCTAGAAGAACCAATTCAATACTGGCACAATAGAAATCCAAATATGAATGTAATACCTCTGCAAAAATTCAGCTCTTTGTTCTGTAAAGAAAATTTTCTCTGGTTATAATTATTTCTTTCTTTGCTACTAAGACTTTTTTTTCTGTTATAATTCAGTCTGAAAATCAGAGTTTTATTTATTTATATTATTATCTTTATGACAATTCAAAGATTGATGATCCCATATTATACACTTTATTTGAGCTGTTTTACATAAATTAGACCAAACCTAGAATATTGTGCTTTATTATGGATACCACTATTTAAAATCTGCATTAATGAACTGGCACTTTTTCAACTATAAAGGCTAAGGGTCTGGTACATGAAGATAGTTGATACGCAATTTTTTTTTATACTAAAGAAGTCACTTTAATGATAGGATTTAAAACTTACTAAAAATATTTGATTCATTAAAAGAGGGATAGCTTACTCTGAGTTAAGAAGAGAGAGGTATCTGCCAAAGAGCAAATACATTAAAGAAACAAATTTTTAGATCATTATCAGAAAAAAGAGTAAGAACAACTTACCAAATGAAATGGACTTTCTTAAATCATGGATTTCTTAACACTGAAAGTAATTTATTGAACCCTGGCTGAGAATGTTTGCATTTGTGAAAGATTTTATGGAATACTTCAAAATGGAAGGGAAGGCAGTTAAAACCCTGCTCTGAAAGGGAGATTTAATACGGTATATATATGGCTTGAGACACACATTTTAATTCCAAAGTGCAACATGTTAAACTGGATCACAGATAACTTCTTCTTTCGAAATCCTGTTTGACTTTCACTTTTCCCTGTCATTTAGAATCAAGGTATCATAATATTCCCAACCTAACATTTCATTTCAAAACTTTAATCCATGGTATACATAAGGCTGAATTCCAATGCAGCATCATTTTATTAAACCTTAGAACATGTATGTCTTTACATACAATCCAGATTTATTTCATTTTTAAGATATTTTAAAATATTAAAAATTTTATAATATTCAAGTTTCTTAAGCAATGATTTTTCCAAAATAATATTTTAATAAAGCAATGAAATAAGTTCAACAATTAGAAGTTATTTAGAATGTCCACAATGAGATACACCATGAGTGAGATTTGTATGGTGTTAAAATCATCTGTATCCTTTTTTTTTCTATGTTCAGTTAGCCACTGTATAGTACATAAATAGTTTTTAATGTAGTATTCAATGATTCATTAGTTAAGTATAAAACCCAGTGCTCATCAGAGCACATACCTTCCTCAATACCCATCATGTCTGTGTCTCATTTGCAGCGGTAGTTACAAGAATCTACTCATGCCTATTTCCTGATTTCATAAGATGTGACTATGGGAAACTGATTAAAGGATACATGAGACTGCTTTGTGCTATCTTTGCAACTTTTTTGTAAATTTATCTTTATTTTCAAATATAAAGTTTAAAAAGAAATAGTGATAAAATGCACTCCTAGGTACTTATCATCCAGCTATATTTCCCTCTAAGTTCTGTTTAATCAGCAGTCCAGAAGGGCTTTAAGATACCATTATACTCATAAAATTATTGAAGACCTCAAAGAGTTTGTGTTTAACCTGAGTAATTTCTATAGATATTAGATATTTACTGTACTAGAAGTGAAATCAGAAAACATTTAAAAAGTATTTATTAATTTTAATTTAAATATAAGAAATCCATTATATATTAAATTAACATTTTATAACTATATTTCACAAAAATTATAATATACAGCAGCATAGTTTTTCACTTCTACAAATCTATTTAATACCAGGGTTACTGAAGACATCTGGGTATTATGATCCACTTCTACATTCAATCCACTGCATTTTGTTATGGTAGTTGAAAGATAAGAAGAAAATTGACTCACACAGATTTATAGCTGGGAAAGAGAATGTTAATAGACTTTTCAGAGTGTGTATATTCTTCTAGAATACTGGACCAAAATTACACAAGCAGAAGCCCCTGAAAGGTTAGTCAAAAGTCCACTCAGAAGCCATATCAGTGAAATTCTCATACTCTGTTTCCTTAAAGTCTACTGTTTAATCTATAGTTTAGTGGCTTTTCCATGCATGTATTTGTAATAGCATGTGTTGGTCATGTGTTTAGTAAATTTTAATGTTATGTCCATCTTCCCTGCAACCTTATCTGTACTAAATAATTAAAGCTTTTATTTAGGATGTGTTTCTTCAATGAAGGTTAGCATTTGTTTCTCTGTGTTACCACTTGAAAACTAAAATTACAATTTTTTATGGAAGAAGCACGTTGGTTTAAGAAATGTGGTCCCAAACCTGCCTGATTAGTGGATTAGTTTCCTTCAGTTGTAATAATAAATTTCCATAAACTACATAGCTTAAATGAACAGACATTTATTGTTTTATAGTTTTGGAGGTTAGATGTCTCATAGAGAGTTGTCATCAGGGCCATGCTCTCTGTGAAGACTTTGGGAAAGGATTCTTCCTTGAATTTTCTTTTTGAAAAAAATTAATAAAATTGATAAACTTCTAGCCAAACTTATCAAAAATAAAAGGAAATTACCCAAATAATTAAAACCACAAATAAGAGAGGAGAAAATATAATCAATACCGCAGAAATACAAACAATTATAAGAGAATATTATGAAAAACTATATGCCAACAGATCAGAAAACCTGGAAGAAATATATATATCCCTAGAAACATATAAACTATCAAAACTGAAACAGAAGAAATAAAATAAAATAAAAACTTGAACTGACCAATAACCAACAAAGAAATCAAATTAGTAATCAAAAATCTCCCCAAAAAACAAAAGTCCAGGGACAGATGGCTGCACAGGTGAATTCTACCAAACATTTAAAGAGTTAATTCCTACTTTTCTCCAACTATTCCCAAACATACAAATGGAAGAAAAAGTGCCAAATTCATTCTATTAGGCCAGCATTACCCTGATTCCAAAACCAGATGAAGATCCCACTAAAAAAGAAAACTACAGGCCAATATCCCTAATGAACATGGATCCAAAGTTCTCAAAAAATATTAGCAAACTGAATCCAACAAAACATTAAAAAGAATCATTCACCACGTTCAAGTGGGATTTATTCTTGTGTTGCAAGTGTAGTTTAATATTTTTAAATCAAAAAAAGTGATACACAGCATTAATAGAACAAAGGATAACTGTATGATCATTTCAATAGATGCAGAAAGAGGATTTGACAAAGTACAATATCCTTCCAGGACAAAAACCCTCAACAAAGTAGAATTAGAGGGAACATACTTCAATATAATGAAGGCCATATGAAAAACCCACAGTTAATATCATCCTTGATGGGGAGAAACAAAGCTTTTCCTCTACAGTCAGGAACAAGACAGGGAAGTCTACTCTCACCACTGTTATTTAACATACTATTGGAAGTCCTAGACACAGCAAGCAGAAAACAAAAAAGAATTACAAGACATTAAAATCAGCAAGGAATAAGTCAAACATTTGATATCTGTAGATGGCATGATACTCTATAGAATACTTGAAAGACTTCACCAAATTATTGCTTGAACTGATAAATGAATTCAGTAAAATTTCAAGATATAAAATTAGTGTTACAGAGTTACATAAATCTGTTGCAGTTGTATATACCAATAATGAAGAAGCAGACAGCAACTGTGCAATCAATCCCCTTTACAATTGTACCACCAACCATAAGATACTTAGGAATAAGCCTAACCAAAGAGTTGAAACACCTGCACTTTGAAAACTATAAAATATTGATGAAAGAACTTGAAGAAGACCCAAAGAAATGGAAAGACATTCCATGCTAATGGATTGGAAAAACAAATATCTTTAAAATGTCTATAGTACCCAAGGCAATCTACACATTTAATGCATCCTCATCAAAACACATGCAACATTTATCAGAGAGCTAGAACAAACAATACTAAAATTTGTATGTAACTACAAAAGATGTTGAATAGTCAAAGCAATCTTGATAAAGGAAAACAAAGCTGGAGGTATCACAATTCCAGAGTTCAAGATATATGGCAAGGCTGTAGTGATCAAGACAATACAGCAATGGCACAAAAATACACACATAATTCAATAGAACAGAATAGAAAACCCAGAAAAGAACACACTATTATATGGTCAACTAGTCTTTGACAAAGCAGGAAAGAATATCCAATGGGAAAAATAGTCTCTTCAATACATGGTATTAGGAAAACTTGACAGGAACATATAAAAGAATGAAATGGGACCACTTTCTTACACCATATACACAAATAAATTCAAAATGGATTTATGACTTAATTGTGGGACACAAAACCATTGAAGTCTTAGAGAACACATACAGTAACCTCTTTGACATCAGCCACAGTAACTTCTTACTAAGTATGTCTCCCCAGGCAATGGAAACAAAAGGAAAAATGAACTATTGGCACTTCATCAAGATAAAAATCTTCTGCACAGCAAAGGAAATAATCAACAAAACTAAAAGGCACTATGGCGTGGAGAAGATATTTGCAAATGATATATCTGATAAATATATAAAGAACTTATAAATATATAAAGATATGTATATAATATATAAATATATAAAGAACATATATAATATATATATAAAGAAATTATATAATATATAAAGAACTTATAATATATATAAATATATGTAATATATATATATTTATATATAAATAAATGTTCTAAATGTTCTATATAATATATAATATATATAATATATATCATATATATAATATATATAAGTATATATGTTACATATATTTATATATATAAATATAAATATATAATAATATAATAAATATATAATATATAAAGAACTTATAAATCTCATCACCTAAGAAATTATCCAATTAAAACCTGGGTAGAGGACATCAGTAGACATTTTCCCAAAGAAGACATCCAGATAGCTAGCAAACACATGAAAAGATGCTCAGCATTCCTTCCCACCAGGGAAATACAAGTCAAAGCTACAATGAGACTTCACATCACACCTGTCAGAATAGCTGAAATCAATTATGCAAAAAACAACAGGTGTTGGTGAGGATGTGGAGAAAGTGAAACCCTCCTGCAATCTTGGTGGGAATGCAAACTTGTGCAGCTACTCTGGAAAGCAGTATGGAGGTTCTTCAAAAAGTTAAGAATAGATCTACCTTACTATCCAGCAATTATACTCTTGGGTATTTACCCAGAGAAAACAAAAATACTAATGCAAAGGGATACATGCACTCTGATGTTTATAGCAGCATTATCTACAATAGCCAAACTATGGAAAGCACCCTCAAGTCTACTGACTGATGAATGCATAAAGAAGTGACATATACATTGAAATTTACTGAAAGATGTGTTATGAATACTAATAGGTTATTGACATTCTTTAAAGAGCTCATGTTTAAATTTTCCTTGGTCAGAAATCTGAGACGACTTTATATTTGGGTTGCTTCAGTGTAATATGTTTAAATATATTTCTATCTATCTATAATCTATCTTCTATCTTTCTATATCTATCTATCTATCTATCTATCTCTTATCTATCATCTATCTATCTATTCTATCTACCATCTATCCTTACAGATTGAATTGTTTATAATATTTGCCCTTCTCTGCTAAGAATCAAAAAGAGAGTAATGCATCTGAGTCCTGGTCTTCCACTATGAGAGCTATTAGAGGGACTCTTCACATGGAGGGTAAGCTATGTTTAAACTGAAAAACCTTGGGGCGCCTGGGTGGCTCAGTGGGTTAAAGCCTCTGCTTTCGGCTCAGGTCATGATCCCAGCGTCCTGGGATCGAGCCCCGCATCGGACTCTCCGCTCCGTGGAGAGCCTGCTTTCTCCTCTCTCTCTGCCTGCCTCTCTGCCTACTGGTGATCTCTGTCTGTCAAATAAATAAATAAAATCTTAAAAAAAAAAAAAAAAAGAAAAATATAAACTGAAAAACCTGAGATGCTGGCATATCAAAGTGCAGTCCTTTTCATCAGTTTGTAAGTTAACAAGAGCCCAATACTAGATGGTCTGAATGTGCAAAGAAAGACATATACCTCTTTGTACTTAACACTTAATTTCCAGATAACAACTAAATATATCATTGTACTCAATTAAATTAAAAGGAATACATAATATTTTATAGTGCCAAATTTGTCCCCGAAGTGCCACTTGCGATTATTGGAGAACTAATTTTGGCTCGTTATCTTCAGACAGCAACATTTAAATCTGGTTTTGTGTCAGATGTGAAAATCTTTCACAATGAAAAGATATGTTATAAAAATACTATTAGTCTCACTTTTTTTTTCAACTCTGCAGAGTGAAATGATGTATTCCAAGGGTCATGAAAGAAAGAAAATGTGTATGGCCCTCAAAATTCCTGTGATTAGTAGGATTTCACCAAGGGTCTAGCTTCATCACTAGATTCTATTCCTTTTAAATATCACCGCGTAGATTCTCCCCCCCGCAAAGAAAAAACTTCCCGCAGGTTTGTATTGGTCCAAGAATGACAATCATAAATGTGGAATAAAAACCATTCACTGATTATATAACACAAAAATTGAGTCAGAATCTGCTAGATGAAGAAGCTACTCTAAGGATACTCATGGGACCCTTTGGGTCATAAGGAAATCATTTAGAACAATGTAGAATCAGGCTAATAAAAACGTGATGTGTGAAAACATTTTCAATATCTAGCATCTGGCTTCCAAACTTATTAAACCCCCTTACATACATATGAAGAAATCAGTAGAAACCAGTGTTTCCCTACTTTGTGAGCTAAAAAGTGGTTGCATAGACAATAGAAGATTGTCTCCCCATAACTTAGTGACAAAAGCGGGAGAGGAATTCATGCCACTTATTTCTCATTCTGAACCTCTGTGGCTAGGCTGTGTAGCCTTAGAATAATTAAGGAATCTGAATGCACCTGGTTTACTAGAGTGACAATATTCACATTAAAAACATTTTCGCTGTGATTTATGGTCTCTACATAGACTATGAAGTGAAAAAAAGTTACAAGACGTGAAAACGATATATCCTGAGTACTGCTGATCACAATGACACTGGCTTACATTATTTTTTGTTTGTTTGTTTTTGTTTCCTTTCGGTGTGCATACCTTGATGAACCCTAAAAGAACAACTAGTGTCCTATAGAGCAGTCTACTTGAAGATCAATATGAGCCATAGGGATCAAAGCACACCTGTATTGCATTTGCTCCATTGAATTTAACCCAATGCATCAACTATTATGAAGGACTTTCTATGTTCATAGCATAATGCTAGTTATGAAGGTAGGTAACAATAATAATTGAAACATGGTTTTTGCTTCTATAGGAATACTTACTTCAGGGTATATTAAAGGTTTGAGACATTCTTAGAGTGACTTTCCTGATATTTATCCCACTCTGTCTCTTGCCTTCAAGCAGAAACATTCGCTGAATGATTTCAGTCATCCATCCACCACCATCCATTCATTCATTCTAAATCATTTATGTGGCAAACATCATGTGCCAGGGTCTAGGCAGTGTGCTGGGTATAAAGAGATGAAGAATTCACAGGTGCTGTCCCAAAGGTGCTCAGAGTCCATTAGAGAGAGGCAGATAGCGTAAAAAGTAACCCCAACATAATGTATAAATTTGTAAGACACTTTATATATGTAAATATTTACATGGGCATTTGATCAGAGAACAAGCTATTCATGATATCTTGACACTTTCATAAATAAAGCAACTATATTATTGAATATGTGTGTTATTTTCTCCCTATAGATTTGAATTCTGAGAAAAAAGGACAATTTAAAAAACTTTTTGATACTTTCATTTAGATAGAGTAAGTCCAGATAAAATTCTTATGATTGAGTCTCCATGGATCACATCTAATTTTGCTTCTAAACAGCCTTATCTTTAGTAAGTTTTTTATTTATTTTTACTAAAACAACAAAGGGGGAAATTACTTGTTTAAAAATATAGTTGATAGGGGCGCCTGGGTGGCTCAGTGGTTGAAGCCTCTGCCTTCGGCTCAGGTCATGATCTCAGGGTCCTGGGATCGAGCCCCGCATCGGGCTCTCTGCTCGGTGGGAGCCTGCTTCCCCCCTCTCTGTCTGCCTCTCTGCCTAGCTCTGATTTCTCTCTGTCAAATAAATAATAAAAAAAAATATATAGTTGATACACATTGATACAGTGTAAAGATTTTACTTATTCAGTAAAATCTACTTCAAAGTGTTTATAATACCCATAGAAAAGCTTTGCCATAGATATGCCATTTTCCCAATTGGTTAAATAAATTTAAAAAGGAACAAATAATAGTTGAATAGGTTTAGTACATTATAGTTTTCCTAAAAAATAATTCTTACACTTTTGAAATACTTCAAAAATACATAACAGTAGAATAATTTATTGAATAAAATGACATAAGTGGGGTAAAATCATCAAAAAGTGTTTTTTTTTCATATACTATTCCTTCAGACACATTCAATAATAGATTTATACTTGGACAATTTCTTCAAATGTTCCCCTAACTTATGTGGTAAGTTTCAGGTTTTAACGTAGTTCTTACTCATATATATTAAGTAGTCCAGTCCAATCTGAATAAACACAAACCTCCCAATTAATTTAAACCATATTTCTACACAGAAAGGTCTTATCCTGAATCAGATTAAAAAAAAATAGACTGACCTATACCTATTCCTCCTGTTTCACCTCTTCCACAACTTGATCTGCTATTTCTATTTCCCCAGGGTTCTGGTTGGAGAAGAGGGGATGAAAAAGGTTTAAAAATACTACCTGACTAAACAATCTATATTCGTGATTATTATGTTGGGACCTGGAATTGGTGCCCTCTGTGGAACAGATGCCCAGACTCTGGCTCTTCATTTATGCATCAGTTTGGTGGCTTCATTGGGGGAAAGTTGTGGGGACTTCCCATTACACTATTATTTGAAAAGGCAACCCACTTTCTGTTTACTGCTTCTAACTCCCCTTAAATCCTGGTTCTGGTAATAGATTCAGCACAGATATTTCTGTGGGGTTCATTACACCAGGACAGATACATGTCTTTGGGTGGGATGCTGGCTAAGATGCTGTATGCCCAGCTGTATTCTTTAGTGCACTGGGAAACATGGTCCACTCAATATTCACCCCTAATCCTGGCCCTGTTGACCAATAATTTCTTTTCTGTCTCTATGAATTTGCTTATTCTGGACAATTCATATAAGTGAAACTGTATAATATGTGCCTTTTTGTTTTTTTATTTCTTTCACTGAGCATATTTACAAAGCTCATCTATATTGTAGCATGTACAGGAGCTTTACATTTTATTGCCAAGTAGTATTTCATTGTAAGAATACATCACATTTGGGATGTCCACTCACCTGTTGATAGATATTTGGATTGTTTCTGCTTTTCAGATATTATGATTAATTCTGCTATGAATATTGGTGTACAAGTTTTTGTATGGACATATGGTTTAAATACATAGGAACAGAATCACTGAGCCATTTAGAGAATCAATTTAACTTTATGAAGAACCATTAAACTGTTTTCTGTCAATTTTTCATTATTTTACATTTTCATTAGCAATGTGTGAGAGATCCAATTCCTCTATGATTTTGCTAATACTTATTACTGTCTTTAAAAAAATTTAGCCATCTTGGTGGATGTGAAATGATATCACATTGTGGTTTTGATATCTTTCCTTTTGACTAACAATGTTGCGCTTCTTTCCATATGCTGGTTGGCCACTTGCATATTCTCTTTGGAGAAATGTTTATTCAAATAATTTGCCCATATTTTAGAAATTTGGATATACATACAAGTCTCTTATCAGATATAGGATTTGCATATATTTTCTCCCATGCTGTGGATTATTTTTTCCACTTTCTTGATGAGGTCTTTTAAAACACAATAGCTTTAAATTTTAACAAAGCCCATTTTTTTTCACTTATACTTAAGGCATTATATCTAAGAAATAATTGCCTAATTTGAGGTCATAAAGGTTTATTTCTATGTTTTCTTCTAAGAATTTTAGTTTTAGTTTTTACGTTACTCTTACATTGGTAAGACATCAGTTCTTGCATAGTCTATCATCCATTTTGAACTAATTTTTTAATATGATGTGAAGTATGGATCCAATTCCTTTCTTTGATATGTCACTATCCTGTGGTCGTTGAACCATTTGTTGAAAAGACCTTTATTTGTCGACTGAAGTATCTTGGCACCCTTATAAAAATCAATTGACTGTAAGGATGCCTGGGTGGCTCAGTCAGTTGAGCATCTGCCTTCAGCTCAGGTCATGATCTCAGGGTCCTGGGATCGAGTCCTGCCTTCGGCTCCTTCCTCAGCCAGAAGCCTACTTCTCCCTCTGCCTGCCACTTCCCCACTTGTGCTCTCTCTCTCTCTCTCTGACAAATAAATAAAATCTTTAAAATAATCAATTTACTAAATATAAAGTTATATTTCTGGACTCCCAATTCAATTTCACCAAACTGTATGCTTATTTGTACCCAGTACAACACAGTCTTGATTTCTATAACTATGTAAGTTGTGACATCAGACAGTAATTTCACCAACTATGCGATTTAAAAAAATTTTTTTTTCTTTGTTGTTGTTGTTATTCTGGTTCCATTGAATTTTGGTATGAATTATGGATCTGTTGGTCAATTTCTGCAGAAAAGCAGCTGGGATTTTCACAGATTATCTTGAATTTGTACATCAATTTGGGAATATTGTCATCCTAACAATTTAAGTGTTTATGATGCATGAACATGGGATGTTCTTACATTTATTTAGGTCTATTAAAAATTCTTTCGAAGATGTTTTTGAGTTCTATTTTTAATCATTATTTTTAAGTTTTTATTTTAATTCCAGTAAGCTAACATACAATTATAGTAGTTTCAGGTGTACAATGTAGTGATTCAACAATCCATACAACACCCAGTGCTGATTGCAAGTGTACTCCTTAATCCCCATCACATATTTCACCCATCCGCCCCACCCACCACCCCTCTGGAAACCAGCAGTTTGTTCTCCACAGATAAGAGCCTGTTTCTTGATTTGCCTCTCTCTCTTTTTTTCCATGTTCATTTGTTTTGTTTTGTTTTGTTTTGTTTTTTTAATATTCCACATATGAGGGAAATCATATGGTATTTGTTTCTGATTGATTTGTTTCTTTTAGCAGTATACCCCCTAGCATTATCCATGACTTTACAAATGGCAATATTTCATTCTTTTTTTTTATGGTTGAATGATAGCATTCCATTGAATATATACACCACTCCTGTATCTGTCCCTCAGTCAATGGACATTTAGGCTGCTTCCATAATTTTGTTATTGTAAATAATGCTGCTATACACATTGGAGTGCATGTATCCCTTTGAAATAGTGTTTTTGTATTCTTTGGGTAAATACCCAGCAATGCAATTCCTGGATTCTAAGGTAGTTTTATTTTTCACTTTTTGAAGAACCCCCATACTGTTTTCCACAGTGGCTGCACCAGTTTGTACTCTGACCAATGGTGCAGGAGAGTTCCTTTTTCTTCACATCATTGCCAACAGTTGTTTCTTGTATTATTGGTTTAGTCATTCTGAGAGTTGTGAAGTGATATCTCATTGTAGTTTTGATTTGCAGTTCACTAATGGTAAATGATGATGAACATCTTTTCATGTGTCTGTAGGACATCTCGATGTCTTCTTTAGAGAAATGTCTGTTCATTGTTTCTGGCCATTTTTAATTCGATTATTTATTTTTGGGTGTTGAGTTTTATAAGTTCTTTATATATTTTAGATCCCAGTCTTTTATCAGGTAGATCATTTGCAAATATCTTCTCCCTAGGCTGCCTTTTAGTTTTGTTGATTGTTTTCTTGGATGTGCAGAAGCTTTTTTATTTTGATGTAGTTCCAATAGTTTATTGTTTTTGTTTTCCTTGTCTTAGGAGACAGATCTAGAAAAAAGTTCCTATGGTTGATACAAAAGAAATATGTGTCTGTTCTCTTTAGGATTTTTTTTTAATATTTTATTTATTTAACACAGAGCAATCACAAGTAGGCAGAGAGGCAGGGAGAGAGAGAGAGGAGGGAAGCAGGCTCCCCACTGAGCAGAGAGCCCGATGCAGGCTCAATCCCAGGACCCTGAGATCATGGCCCGAGCCGAAGGCAGAGGCTCAACCCACTGAGCCACCCAGGTGCCCCTCTTTAGGATTTTTATGGTTCCAGATCTCACATTTAGGTTTTTAATTCATTTTGAATTAATTTTTTTTATTCATAGTATAGGAAAGTGCTCCAGTTTCATTCCTTTGCATGTTGCTGTGAGTTTTCCCAACACCATTTGTTGAAGAGACTGTCTTTTTCACATTTCATATTCTTTCCTACTTTGTTGAAGATTGAATCACCCTAAAGTTATGGGTTCCTTTCTGGGTTTTTTATTCTGTTTTATTGAACTATGTGTCTATTTTTGTAACAGTACCATACTGTTTTTTTTTATTTTTATTTTTTAGCACCATGCTATTTAGAGCTTTAGAGCCTTGTAATTTAACATGAAGTCCACAACAGTGATGCTTCTAGCTTTGTTATCCTTTTTCAAAACTGCTTTGCCTCTTCTGAGTCTTTTGTGTTTCCTCAAAATTTTATAATTATTTGATCTAGTTCTGTGAAAAATGCTGTTGGTATTTTGATAAGGATTGCATTAAATGTGTAGATTGTTTGGGGAAGTATGGAGATTTTAACAATATTTGTTCTTCCAATCCATGAGTATGGAATGTTGGTTTTTTTTTTTTCATTTTTTGGTCCTCTTTATTTTTCTTTTAATCAGTGTTTTATAGTTTCTGGAGTACAGGTCCTTCATCTCTTTATGTTTATTCTCAAGTATCTCATTATTTTTGTTTCAATTGTAAAGGAGTTTGTTTTCTTCATTTCTCTTTCTGCTGCTTCATTATGGGTGTATACAAATGCAACAGATTTCTTTACACTGATTTTTGTATCTGGCAACCCTACTAAATTCATTTATCAGTTCTCATAGTTTTTTGGTGGAGTCTTTCACATTTTCTATATATAGTGTCATGTCATCTGCCAATAGTGAAACTTTTACTTCTTTACCAATTTGGATGGCTTTTATTTCTTTTTGTTTGTTTTTTTGTTTATCTGATTGCTATTGTTATGAAATTCAGTACTATGTTGAATAGAAGTGGTAAGAGTGGATACCCCTGTCCTGTTCCTGAACTTAGGGGAAAAGCTCTCAGTTTTTCCCCATTAAGGATAATGTTGTTGTGGATTTTTGTACATGGTCTTTATTATGTTGAGGTTTGCTCCCTTTAAACTTACCTTGTTGAGGTTTTTTATCATGTATATATGTACTTTGTCAAATGGTTTTTCTGCATCTATTGAAATGATAATATGGTTTTCATCTTTTCTCCTATAGATGTGATTTATCACATTGATTGGTTTGCAAATATTAAAACACTCTTAGAGGGGTGCCTGGGTGGCTCAGTGGGTTAAGCCTCTGCCTTTGCCTCAGGTCATGATCTCAGGGTCCTAGTATTGAGCCCCACATCAGGCTCTCTGCTCAGTGGGGAGCCTGCTTCCCCCTCTCTCTTTCTGCCTGCCTCTCTGCCTACTTGTGATCTCTGTTTGTCAAATAAAAAACAAAAAATAAAAAAAACAGACAAAAAAAAAAAAAACCTCTTGGAATTCAGAAATATATCCCACTTGATTGTGGTGAATGATTTTTTTTAATCTATTGTTGGATTCAGTTTGCTAGCATTTTATTGAGAATTGTTACATCTGTGTTCGTCAGGGATATTGCCTGTAGTTCTCTTTTTTAGTGGAGTCTTTATTTGCTGTTGGTATCAGGGTAATGCTGGCTTCATGAAATGAATTTGGAAGTTCTCCTTCTTTTTCTATTTTTTGGAATTGTTTGAGAATAGGTACTAACTTTTCTTTAAATGTTTGGTAAAATTTACCTATGAAGGCATATGTCTCTGGCCTTTTGTTTGTTGGAAGACTTTTGATTACTGACTCAATTTCTTTGCTGGTTAATTGTCTGTTCAAGTTTTCTATTTATTTCTCTTTCAATTTCAGTAATTATATGTTCTAGGAATTTGTCCATTACTCCTAGGTTGTCCAATTTGTTGGCACAATATTTTGTAATATTCTCTTATACTTGTGTGTATTTCTGAGGTAGTGGTTATTTCTCTTCTCTCATTTGTGATTTTATTTATTTAGATCATTTGTCTTTTTGCTATGTCTGGCTAGAAGTCTCGATTTTATTAAATTTTTCAAAGAAATATCTCCTCATTTCATTGATCTGTTATATTGTTTTTGTCATTTGTATATCATTTCTTTCTGCTCTAATATTTATTATTTCCTTCCTTCTGCTGGATTTAGGCTTCATTGTTCTTTTCCCAGCTCTTTTAGATGTAAGGTTAGGTTGTTTATTTGAGATATTTCTTGCTTCTTGAAATAGGCCTGTATTGCTATAAACTTCCATCCTACAAACACTTTTGCGGTATCCCAAAAGTTTTGGACCATTGTGTTTTCATTTTCATTTGTTTCCATTTATTTTTTTTTCTCCTCTTATCTCCTGTTTAACCTTTCACTGTTTAGTAGCACATTATTTAACCTCCATATATTTGTGGTCTTTCCACATTTTTTTTTTCTTGTGATTGACTTCATGTTTCATAGCCTTATGGTCAGAAAAGGTGTCTCTGATTTTCATGATTTGTTGAGGCCTGATTTATGACATAGTATGTGATCTATTCTGGAGAAATTTTCATGTACACTTGAAAAAAATGTGTATTTTGCTGGTTTAGGGTGGAATACTCTGAATATACCTGTTAAATCCATTTGGTCCAGTGTGTCATTCAAATCCATTGTTTCTTTGTTGATTTTCTGCTTAGATTATCTGTCTATTGATGTAAGTGTGATGTTAAAGTCTCCTACTATTATTGTCTTACTATTAATTAGTTCCTTTATATTTTCTTTTAATTATTTTATCTCTTTGCATGATCCGATATTAAGAGCATAAATATTTACAATTATTCTATCTTCTTGTTGGATGGTCCCCTTTATTATTATATATTGTCCTTCTTTGTCTCTTGTTATAGTCTTTGTTTCAAAGTCTAGTTTGTCTGATATAAGTGTGGCTGGTTCAACTTTCATTTGATATCCATTTGCATGAGAAATCTTTCTCCGTCCCCTAACTTTCATACTTCAGGTGTCTTTAGTTTTAAACGGAATATCTTGTAGGCAGCATAGAGATGGGTCTTGTTTTTTATTTTTTTGTTTTTTTGTTTTGTTTTGTTTTGTTTTTGTTTCTATTTTGTTTGTTTTTTGTTGTTTTTTTAATCCATTCTGACAATATGTTTTTTTTCCATTTTACTTTATTTTATTTTATTTCTTTTCAGTGTTCAGCATTCATTGTTTATGCACAACACCCAGTGCTCCATGCAATATGTGCCCTCCATAATACCCATGACCAGGCTCACCAAACCCCTACCCCCCTCCCCTCCAAAACCCTCAGTTTTTTTTTTTCTCAGAGTCCACAGTCTCTCATGGTTTGTCTCCCCCTTCAATTTCCCCTAACTCACTTCTCCTCTCCATCTCCCAATATTCTCTGTGATCAAGTATCATATGGTTTCACTTACTTGTGGAGCAACATATGTCTTTTGATAAGAGTATTTAGTCCAATTACATTCAAAGTAATTAGTAAATATGTATTTATTGACATTTTATCACTTGCTTTGTTTCTGGACATTTTCTCCAATTCTTTCTTGTCTTTCTTTCTTTCTTTCATGTTTTCTTTATTGATGCATTTGGATTTTTCCCCTGTGTGTGTGTGTGTGTGTGTGTGTGTGTAGTGGTTACCTGTGTGTTATAGTATATATCAAGTTTATGGTCATTTAAGTTTGAACCCATTATTTTCTTCTGTCCTTCCCATATTTTAGGTAGGAGTATGTTGTCATAAACTTACATCATTTTATTTTGTTAGTTCCTTGACTGATTTTTTTTAAAAGATTTTATTTATTTATTTGACAGAGATCACAAGTAGGCAGAGAGGCAGGCAGAGAGAGAGAGGGAAGCAGGCTCCCCGCTGAGCAGAGATCCCGATGCGGGACTCGATCCCAGGATCCCGAGATCATGACCTGAGCCGAAGGCAGTGACTTAACCCACTGAGCCACCCAGGTGCCCGACCTTGACTGATTTTTTATAAACATATCCATTTTTAATGCTTTTGTGCTTCCTACTTCATACAGTCACATTCAGCCTTTCTATTTCATTCACAGAGTCCCCCTTATTAGTTATAGATGGGCTGGTTTAGTGTACATGAATATCTTTTTTTTAAGATTTTATTTATTTATTTGACAAGAGAGAGAGGAGAGAGAGTGCATAAGCAGAGGGAACGGCAGGCAGAGGGAGAGGGAGAAGCAGGCTCCCCACTGAGCAGGGAGCCTTTCATGGGGCTTGATCCCAGGACCCTGGGACCAGGACCCTGGGATCATGACCTGAGAGAAAGGCAGATGCTTAACCGACTGAGCCACCCAGGCGCCCTTCATGAATAGCTTTTTTTTTTTTTTTTATTTGTTTGTCTGTTAACCTCTTTATTTCTCCTCCTATTTTAAATGTTAGCCTTGCTGTATAAAGTATTATTCGCTGTAGATTTTTCCAATTCAGCCCTTTGAATATATCATGCCACTCCCTTCTGGCTTGGAGAGTTTTCGTTAAGAAATCTTGTGATCACCTTATGTGTTTTCTCTTATAAATACTTTCTTTTGTCTTAGAGTTTTTAAGATTTTTTTTAATTACTATATTTTGTCAGTTTAATTACAGTACGTCTTGGTGTTGGTCTGTTTTTGTCTATCTTAATGGGAGTTCTCTGTGTCCCCTGGATCAGCATATTTGTTTCCTTCTCCAGATTAGGGAAGTTTTCAGCTATTATTTCTTCAAATTAATGTTTTGCCCCCTTTTCTCTATATTCTTTTTCTGGGAGTCTTATGATATAAATATTGTTATATTTGATGGAGTCACTGAATTCTTTACCCTCAATATTGTTTTACATAATTATTTTTTCTGTTTTGTTCAGCTTGATTAATTTCCATTACTCTGTCTTCTAGGTCATTAATGATTTCTTCTGCTTCTTTCAGTTTTTTGTACATTGCATTAAGTATGTTTGCAATCTTGTTTATTGCACCTTTCTTTTCTGATTGATTCTTTTTAAACACTTTTATCTTTGTGGAAAGGGTCTCCCTGATACCTTCCATTCTTTTCTTATGTCTGATGAGTACCCTTAAGATCGTTGCTTTAAATTCTCTTCAGACATGTTACTTATCTCTGTTTAGCTTAGATCTCTGGCCCTGATCTTATCTTGTTCTTCCATTTGGTATTTTTTCTATGCCTGTGCTTTCTTCTCTGCATTATAAAAGCCAGTTATATATCCTGATACTGAAAGTAATGGGTTTATGAAGAAGAGGTTATGTAGATCCCAGGGCATAGAACTTCAGGGAATGTCTCTCTCGTGTGCTTTGTGTGCTCTGCTATTGTGTTCTGACTGCTCTATACTTCAGGCCAGTCATCTTCAGAGGTGCTCTTTGCCTGTTGTGGGAAATGTTTGGTCCCTGGCCTGAATGATGAGTTTTAACTAGGTGTTCTCTGGTCAGCTTGTGAAATGAGAATTGTCACCACCACCTCTGGAACCAAGGCTACAATGGTCAGGAGTTGTGCTGCTAGCAACTGTTTCTGCTGGTCCTCCGGGGGATGATGTTTATTACACTGGAAATGAGCAAATGTGACTAGGTACATAGGGAGTGGGGCTTAATGTAAACAAGTTAGGCAGCCCATGTCTACACCTTGCTGGTTCCCATAGGCAGCTCTATGTTTATGCTGAAGGGCAGGGAAAGGAAGGAGTGCCAGCCATCTCCATTTCCAGCATTCTTTCTATGAATGCTGCCTCTTGGGGGACATGCTCCAAAAAGAGTTAAAATTGTCCCCACTATGTACCCCAGGCACTATTCAGATTGCTGTGTCCATGCTGTATATACCCAGGTTGTTTGCCTGCCCTCTCTCCAGAAGCAGGCCAGTGCCCTCGGGGCTCAATCCCAGCTAAGCCCACTGACCTTTGAAACTCTAGGCTTTAAGCCTCACTGGTTTCAAGAACTCAGGAAATTCAGACCCTATCATTCTCCAAGCTGTTGGCTTTGGATGCTGGTTTTTGGATGTTGGCTTTTCATGTGTATTCCCCCAAGTGTTCCTGTCTCTCTCACCCTTCTCCACAACCATGGTTCCCTCCCCTCCACAGCAACCAAAATCCATTTCTCCCTAAACCACATCTCTGCTTTTCCTAACCTCTTTGATGTGGCCTCTTCTCTACATTTATTTGTGGAGTTTGTTCTGCTAGTCTTCAGGTTGATTTCTGGGGCTTATAGAATGATTTGCTAGTTATCTAATTGTGTTCATAGTGGGAAGCAAGCCTTGGGTCCTCCTACTATACTGCATCCTCTCCCCTCCCTGATAGTCTTTTGACTTTAAGATTCCTCTGAAAGCCTGCATCCGATATGATCCAGTAGTCTTTAATAAACAGATTTGTATTCAAATTACATTCTCCCTTAGCCACAGAAAAACAGCAACAACAAATAAAACAGACATTTCTTTTGGTTCTTCAGTCCACTTGGCTAAAAATGTTTGAAAATTCTGTTGACCCTATTGGAGAACCTGGCTGTGTAAAAGAATTTCTAAGCCTCAATTTTCACTTAGCTCAGATTCAGTTCAGAACCCATTTCCTCTTGATGGTTATGCATTGATTTAGACTTAAAAAATATCAGTTACAAATTCAAGGAAAGCTTCTTTCGTGTACTTAAATAAAAGTTAACTAATGAGGTGCTTGGGTGGCTCACTCAGTTAAGCATTCAACTTGATCTCAGCTCAGGTCTTGATCTCAGGGTCATGAGTTCTAGCCTCACACTGGTCTCCACACTGGATGAAAAGACTACTTAAAAAAAAAAAAAGAAGAAGAAGAAGCTAACTAATGAGTCACCCTGCTGTTAATCAAAGAACTCTTGTAGTTTACTTCATTCATTAAGCATCTTCCAATATTCCTGACCTAGAAAAATATTTTCCTTCATGCTTAATGTCTTCTTTTATTGTGGCTTTGTCTTTTCTCTCCTTTTCAAAATGTGTTGTTATGATTCCTTCTCTAGATTTTGTTTCTTTATTCATTGAATTATTTTGTCACATTTCCACCCACTCTTGTAGTGAAATTCTTATATTTTATTTATTATTGTTTAAATATTTATTTATTTATTTTCAAGAGCTAGAATGAGTACAAGTGAGAGAAGGAGCAAAGTGAGAGGGAGAGAGATAGAAGCAGACTCCCCACTAAGTGTGCATCCTGATGTGGTGCTCAATCTGATTACCCTGAGAGCATGACCTGAGCCAAATTCAAGAGTTAGATGCTCAGCTGAGCCACCCAGTGTAGTGAAATTTTTATATTAACATTATTTGTTTATGTTTTTCTGTAAATTTAAATAAATTTCGCATTTGTTATAACCTAAATTATAACATACATATATATGACTGCTTTATAATATAGATATATATGATATGTAATGGTTTTATACACAGACACACACATAGATATACACACAATTGTTAGATATGAGATATCTGTTAACTGTTATTATACATTCTGAGCTTTTATATTATTTTTTCTATATCAACTTATAGGTTAATTCATTCCTGATTATCCTCTTCAGATCATCATAAAATCTCAAGTTTGAGAACTCCTCCAAGTAACATATAAAGCTTATATGACTTTTGCAGTCAAGATGTTACAATCAAATAAACAAAACCCAGTAAGTTCCCAAATATCATAGACTGCCACTTTAAACAAGACTTACTTCTATAAAAGTAGACTATACATGTCACGTTCACCTGCATGATTACTTTTGGAAGAAGTTAGTTTGTGTGAATGTAGCTAATGAATGAAAGTCAATTGTGAAATGAAGTCTGAAGGTAAATCTTACCCTCCATTATACAGTTTTTTTTTAAATTTTTTAAGAAAGAAGTCCACAAGAGAGCATATGAGTGGGGGACTAGCAAGAGAATGGGGATAGAATTTTAAGCAAACTTCTACACTGAGAGCAGAGCCTAACGCAGGGCTTGATTTGTGAATTTGAGATCATGACCTTAGCTGAAAATCAAGAGTTAGATGCTTAACCAACTGAGCCACTGAGGTGCCCTTACAGGTGTCTTCTTGATATTTCCATTGGAAAGGCTGAAGGCATTCTCAAACTTAAAATATTTTAATTAAACATAAATGCCCACCAATGAATGAATGGATAGGAAAAATGTGGTATATAACATACAATTAGATATTATCCAATAGATATAAGATGAAAAGTTTCTGTAGATTTATTGCACTAAAATATGAGATCTACTGAACTGTATATTTAAAAAGTTTAAAACAGTCAAAAGTATGAGTTTTCTCAATAATTCAAAATTAAGAATATGTATCTGAAATTAATGTATACCTAATAATATGATATTCAAATTATAAATATATCCCTATTATTTCCCATAAATGT